>NC_065580.1:29185000-29542500 GCF_024542745.1 Macaca thibetana thibetana | reverse complement strand
AAGAATCTAGTTTTATAGGTTGGGATGATCACTGGAATTTTTTAGGGGAAATATTCTCAAAAACAGTTGTAAGAGCTGCTTTTGTAATGGATTATCAGTTTGGTGATTTAGCCTATAGTAATTGCATTGTTTGTAAGCATAGTATTTCGATTAATTCATGCATGCTGATTTCTGTGGTTACAAATGTGAAAAGTTTGGCTGATATCTTAAGTGGACATTTTCTTAAGAACTCTTTTAAGTGGTGCCTGTTGGGATAAACTATGCCAAGCCATTTTCTGAATCTTCATGAAGAACGAGCTTTGTATGTATATATATTAAGACGGTTTTTTAAAAAAGAGCATGTATTTTACTGTTGGTAATTGTAAAGTCTTAGAACTTTAAGAGTCTGTTTTGTTGCTGCTACTGAATGTTAATGTGGTTAGGCTGGCAGCTAAACCTACAAAGAACAAGGGGAAATGAGGAAATGTCCCCATGAAACATTGCTTAAATCTATTTGAGCAGTGGACTAGAAATTGGGAGTTGGGGACTAGGGGACCTGATTCTTGCTTTATGTTCAAAGGAGAGTGAAGCATTTTCCCCATTGAGAAATAACCTCCTTAAGTGTATTCTCACTTTGGAGTTTTGCCACTCATTCACCTGACAATGATTAAAGACACACCACATGCTGGGCATGTGCTAGGTGCTAGAGTAACAAATCTTGGGCCTTGTCATGTAGGGCAGAAAGGTATGGGCTCAACCAGCTATGTTATAACTTCTAGAGAACCAAAATAGAGTAAACAGAGTGGTGTGGGATTATAGGAGGAGGGAGAAATTCCTTCTAGGAAGAGGAGAATGATACACAGAGAAAAGTGAGGTTAGGGAAGACTTTTCATATAGGGGAAGTTTGAGTAGGACTTGGTAGGGCGAGTAGCTGCATTACTGATGGAGAAGAGAGGCTGAGAGGAAGGGCATCAGTAGTCTGATTTGAGAACTAGCAAGTGGATTTTGCTTTACTTGGAGAATAGTGGAAAGTGAAACTGATAAGGTTGTGGCCGTGTTGGGAAGAGTTTGTAATTCCATGCTCATGAGTGTGAACTTTATTCTATAGGCATTTAGGGACCATAAGAGGTTTGAGTAGGACATCCACTCTGGTTTTTAAAAAGATGACATGTGAAGATTGGATTAGAGACTTGTGAGAGTATTAAATTGTAGTGTAAAAGGACATAGATTCTGGGGATAATTTTTACTTCACAGTTGTCAGATTTGGGTGACAATTGACTTAAGGGGAGTTAAAAATTATAGTTTGGTTAGTGGGTGATGATGATGCCTTTAAGATAGGGAATGTATAGGAAGAACAGAATTTGAGGAGGAAGGTAATAGAGTATGATTCCAGATGTATTTAGATATCTGGGAATCAAGAAATGTCAAGTAAGTACATGGATTTTGGACTGGAGCTCAAGGGGGCATTGGGATCAATAAGGGGATTTGCATTCATCAGTATAATGCCATATAGAAACTGCAGAAAGCCAGGCATAGTGCCTCACACCTCTAATCCTAACACTTTAGGAGGCCAATGCAGAGGATCACTTGATGCCAGGAGTTCAAAACCAGACTGGGCAACATAGCGAGACCCTGTCTCTACAAAAATTAAAAAATTTGTCCGGTATAGTGGTAGCCACCTGTGGTCCCAGCTACTCAGGAGGCTGAGGCTGGAGGATGACTTGAGCCCAGGAGTTTGAGGCTGTAGCAAGCTATGATAGGGCCACTGCACTCCATCCTGGTTGTCAGAGTAAGGCCCTGTCTATAAAAAAGAAAGAGAAAGTAGTACAGATTGAGTATCTTTTATCCAAAATGCTTAGGACCAGAAATGTTTTGGAGTTTTTTTTGACTTTGTAATGTTGATATACACATAGTGACATACCCTGGAGATAGGGCCCAGATCTAAACTTGAAATTCATTTGTGTTTCATATACATTTTACAACCTGAATGCAGTTCTATACAATATTTTAAATAATTTTGTTCAGGAAGCAAAGTTTTGATTCCATTCTGACTGCAGCATGTCACCTGAGATCAGGTGTAGAATTTTCCACTTGTGACATCATGTCAGCACTCAGAAAGTTTCAGATTTTGGAGCGTTTCAGATTTCAAATTTTTGGATTAGGAATGCTTAACCATATCAGGAGTGAAGAAAAAAAACTAAGGGTAACCTTGGAGAGCATCTCCATCTGAGGGTCAAGTAGAAGAATAGAAACCTATGAAGTAAGTTGAGAAAGAATGGCTAAACTGGTAATATTATAGGGTTGAAGAAGCTAAAGAGGGGGATTAAGTGAATCCTGACAGGGAAGTTAACCACGTGAAATACCATGGAGTTCATTGGTTTGGAGGGCAATGCCAGAGGATCTCTTGAACCCAGCACTTCAAGACCAGCCTGAGCAACATAGCAAGACCTCATATCTATTTAAAAAAAAAAAAAAAAAAAGTTCATTGGGATAAAAACTGGACTTGGCATACATATGTATGTATTGTTTTGCTAGGAACCATGATAGTTTAGACAGAATGGATTTCTAGAGCATTACTAAATTCAGAGGTAGGGCCTACAGAACCTAACTTAGTAGAAGACCCATGCTTAGAAGTAGGTCCCGCTCCTCCATGTCTCTCATGGGAGTTGCAGCTTAAATGCTTTGGGAGATGACCCCCAATGACAAGG
Organism: Macaca thibetana thibetana; assembly: GCF_024542745.1. Taxonomy (NCBI): domain Eukaryota; kingdom Metazoa; phylum Chordata; class Mammalia; order Primates; family Cercopithecidae; genus Macaca; species Macaca thibetana. Next base: position 29,539,813 of record NC_065580.1, on the reverse strand, counting down.
CTGGCTAAAAATCTCCATATTGTTTGGGGGTTTTTTGTCTTTTTTACATTGTCTTAGATTCTGAGAATAGGACATTTCATTTGAGTTGACAGTGTCTTAAAATACAAATAACTCTTGCAGAGTTTTGAGGTTTTGTGATATTAATATATTAAATAAGGGGGTTTTTAACCTGGTGTTTTATGGTTCTGGGGTTCATATATTTTGGCTGTGTAACCCTGAATCCCTTAAAATTGTATGAAAAGTTATGTATGAGTGCATGTGTGATTTTTCTGGGGAGAGGGTCCACAACATTTATGAGATTTTCAAGGGGGCTCTTGACACACAGCAAAGTCAAGGACCTTTACTAAATGATTAAATCAAGTGTTGGGTGTTAGCTGGCTGAAATCAGTTATCTCAACAAGTGAGATCGATCAAGGGAAAGAACTCTTGAGTAGGTGTCTCAGGTGAAGAACTTTGGAAAGACATGAGGAACTTCTTAGAAATGGGAGTAGGAGCACCAGAAGGAAGGTAGGAGGAATGCCAAAGCAAAGCTTAACCAATTTCAGCATTTTGTCAAGTCTCTGGATTCCTTGTTTTTTTTATACTCTAGGACTCACACTTAGTTTATGTTTATTCATGCACTGTAGATACAGTAGGCTTTGTGGGGTAGGGGAATCAAATTATTTATTTATTTATTTATTTATTTATTTATTTTTCTGAGATAGAGTCTTGCTCTGTCGCCCAGACTGGAGTGTAGTGGCATGATCTTGGCTCACTGCAACCTCCGTATCCCAGGTTCAAGCGATTCTTCTGCCTCAGCCTCCCAAGTAGCTGGGATTACAGGCGCCTGCCACCATGCCCAGCTAGTTTTTTATTTTTAGTAGAGATGGGTTTTCACCATATTGGACAGGCTGGTCTTGAACTCCTGATGTTGTGATCTGCCCGCCTCGGCCTCCCAAAGTGCTGGTATTACAGGTGTGAGCCACCACGCCAGGCCCAAATTACTATTGTTTTAAAGGGAAAGTGTTTTGAAAGAAAACAGATTGATAGATTGTGCTTGTTGGAAAAAAATTTTTTTACCAAGCTGGCTCATCTGTCAGAAAAAATTCATTTTTAAGTTAGGTGTTGCTTATGCTTTGGAAAAAATTTTAAATGCACAAATATTTCAATCTAGTGATATGGGGCAAGGCATTTATTTTCTCCTTACTTTTTCTGACCATGAAATGAAAATACTGTTGATGGTTTTCGTAGCGTCTTTCTGAAATAGGGCGATTATGGAATACTTTGAGATCCAAGATGATTTAATGCTAAGAAATTGCTGGCATTCACATTTCTAAAGTCGTGAATAAAATTAAGAAATTTAAGCACATTGTGTGTTCACTAGATCTTGATTTCCAAAATATTTCTTTCTGAATTTTTAGATAATTGGTAATTTTTGCTTCCTGCTGCTAATCTTTGGGTCTTTGAAATTAGATTAGGAGGCAGTTTTGTCAGCTAGGCCCTAGTTTCTGGGGCAGTGATATCTAAACTTTTGCTTGCCACCCTCAAAGTAACTTACTACCACTTGGGATTAATTTGTGGTTTTTCTGGGGAGAGGGTCTACAACTTTTATTTATTTTACCAGTAGTCTTGGTAAATACAAGAATGATATGAATAAATATGTTGGGTAATCTTAAACTTGTGTTACGCGATTTGTAATTAGCTTGTGTTTGTGGATGATCTTTACGTTCAGTAAATCTCCAAAGAGGGCCCAGATAGAATGGAGTATTTTGTCTTTTCCTTTGGGAACTTTTTTTGGTTCGTTCTTTCATTAAACAATTATGAAATAAAATTTTTGGTAACAGATCTTCCCTGTAAAAATAGCTCACAAATCAAAGAACTAGCCAAGATTTGCTAAGTAAGAACACATCATGGAACACCATCATAGAACTAGTAGTCTCTTGCCCCAGAACTAGCTGTAGGTGCTAAGTCTAAAGAAGCACTAATTCTGATCTGTTACCAGAATTATGTGGTAATGTGAGTAAGTGTTAAAATTGTTGTCTTCTTTAATTTTCGGCTCTATTATTTTAAGTTTCTCTCCCTCTGTCTCTGTCTCTCTCTCTCTCTCTGTGTATATATATATATTTTTTTGTTTTGTTTTGTTTTGTTTTTTGAGATGGTGTCTTGCCCTGTCACCCAGGTTGGAATGCACTGGCACGATCTTGGGTCACTGTAACCTCCGCCTCTTGGGTTCAAGCGATTCTCCTGCCTCAGCCTCCTGAGTAGCTGAGATTACAGGCACCCGCCGCCACGCTGGGCTAGTGTTTGTATTTTTAGTAGAGACGGGGTTTCACCATGTTGGTCAGGCCGGTCTTGAACTCATGACCTCATGATCTGCCCACGTTGGCCTCCCAAAGTGCTGGGATTACAGGCATGAGCCACCACGCCTGGCCAAAATATATTGTAGTGAAAAATTTAGAAGAAAAGCACCCGCCATTAGTGGTTATCTTTGGTCTATAAGCTTATAGGTGATTTTCATTTTCTTTCTTGTACCTTCCATTGTTTTTCAAGTTATCCTTAATGAACATGCGTTAGCTTTTATGAGCAGAAAAAAATAAACATAAATACAGATAGTACAATTACGGCCCTAATGACTTCACTGTCAGATTTTGGATAGGCAAGTTACTTATCTTTACTGGGCCTTTTTCCCCATTTGAAAAAGGAGGACAGAAATAATATTTAAATTTTCTTCTAAATTAAAATTTCTTCCAAAATTGATTCTAAGTCTGTGTTACATGCTGAACAATAAATCTATTTTTCTCTTAATGGAAAAAGGTATGTCATGTGTTCATTGTGGAAAAATGGAAGAAAATTAAAAATAATTCTATAATACAAAGATATTTTAATATGCATGGTTTAGATGTTTTTCTTTTTTTTTTTTTTTGAGACAGCGTCTCACTTTGTTGCCCAAGCTGGAGTGCACTGGCACAATCTTGGGTCACTGCAACCTCCAGCTCCCAGGTTCAAGTGATTCTCCCACCTCAGCCTCCTGAGTAGCTGGGATTACAGGTGCCTGCCACCATGCCCAGCTGATTTTTGCATTTTTAGTTGAGGCAGGGTTTCACCATGTTAGCCAGGCTAGTTTTGAACTCCTGACCTCAGGTGATCCGCCACCTTGGCCTCCCAAAGTGCTGGGATTACCAGCTTGAGCCACTGCGACCAGCTGGTTTAGATATTTTTCTAAGCACACATGGATATGCACAATACATATTCACACTATCAATTTACTTTTACCTTGAAACATTCTTAATGGGACAGTTACAGATCCATTTCTTTTAATGAAACGTAAAAGATACTTTTAAATTTTCTCTTCTAATACATATTTGTTGAGGAAATGCTTACTTTCATACTCTTTATGGTTTTGCTGAGGTAAGGGTAACTTGGAGTAAGGGTGTAAAGGGCTTGCCCATGAAGCTTACTTAGTGCAGAATGAAAGCTAAATCCTGGGTTAACCTCGATTTCGTTCACATATTAACTTGCTTTTTCTCCACTCTGCCATGATACTTCCTGAGCGAAGATTTCTATTTGCAGGATAGTTTCTGAAGTGAAGAACCTGGTCTCAGGATAGCATTGGTCTTTTATTTCACCCTGGGACCTTCTGAGTTACTCCAGTTGTCAGCACATGAAGTATTAGTAGCAGCAATACTATAATACAGTAGTGGTAAAAATACCTGGGTTTTTTTTGTTTTTTTTTTTTTTGCATTATCTCTAGGGAATTCAAAAGATTTTGTGTACATAAAATATAAATATTCAAAATGCTGTGTAATCCAACTCTCATACTCAGTGAAATACGTGATATATATGATTCTAATTCTGTGTAAAGAATAACGAACTTTCTCAAAGGTATCTTTCTTAAAGATTTTATACGGTGAAATCCTATTTAGAGCTGGTAGTATACCCCAATTTTCCTGCCTATTCATTTAATTCTGTTTTTAATCCCTCTGGTAGCTGATTTTTGTTTTTATTTTTTATACAAAATGGAAAGCAAATCTAGGGTAAATAGTTTCTTAGTGACTGCATTTTCTAAGAATAGTAAAGCCTGTAGAGGTGACGATGACAAAGTCCAACTTGTTTAGTCTCTTTCCTTCTACTTTGAAAGATTAGGATCTTTTCCAAAAGAAGGGCTTTTAGAATGTATGCTTGACAAGAGTCTTAAATCACTATCTTCCAGACATAGCGGGAGGTAGAGAATCTGAGAATAAAAAGTACAAACTTTTTGTCTCTTAAACTTCTATATCTGAAAGGTATGAAAGCAAGAGCTAATTCTCACTTGAGAATCCACCACAGTGATTGCTTTCATTCTGAAGAAATCCATCTTGTAGCCACATGGTATGGTATTTTCTATCCGAGAATACAGAACCTGTGGATGTGGAGGCCCAACTGAGGGGAACATGAGCATCTATGGATTTTGATTCACCCCCAGGTACCAAAGGATGACTAAATCCATCAGGTCTCTGCTCAAACATCATTTCCTTAGGGAAGTTTTACCTGGTCTCCCTCTTTTTTGCATTTTTCCTTCATTATAGGTGGTCATATATATAATTTTACATTTGTTTGCATATTGCTTGATATGTGTCTGTCCCACCAGATTGTAAGCTTCATGAGAGTAGATACTGTATTTGTGTTCATTACCAAGCACAGTGCCTGATACATAATAAGCAGTATTTATTTGAATGATTGTAGAAACCTGCAAAACTCATTTGTGATATTTTACTTAGGCTTTTGTGGTACTATCTAACATTTTATAATTTTAGGAACTCAGGGTGGGAAGAGATTCTAAATCATCTAAGACAGCTCTGCTCTCCAAAGTTAAAAGTCTTCAGTATCTCCTTGAACACATCCAAGTGATAGGAAACGTAACCACCTACCAAAAGTCTGGTTAGTCTTTAAGATATTTGGATGGTTGGAAAGTTTTTCCAACTGAAATTTCTCCCTGAACCTTTTTTTTTTTCTTTGGAGACAGGGTCTCTGAGTTGCCCAGGCTGCTCTCAGACTCCTGTGCTGAAGGGATCCTCCTGCCTCAGCCTCCTGAGTGGTATCCCTAAAATTTTTACCTACTGATTTTACTCTGTTCTCTAGGGCTTGCAAAAGCAAGTCTAGTTTTCATTTTCCTTATTGTCCAAGTCATCCCTATTTTAGTTTACATATCCCTAGATCCTTCAACCTTGGGAAGGTAGTAGGGAATGCTGGAGAGAGTGAGTTTGTGGACTGCATTCGTTTCCTGGGGCTGCCATAAAACCACAAATTTAGTGGTTTCAAGAAACAGAAATGTATTCTCTCACAGTTCTGGAGGCCAGGAGTCTGGAATCAAAGTGTTCACAGGGTAGTGCTCCCTCAGGAGGCTCTGGGGGAGAATCTGTTCTTTGTCTCTTCCAGCCTTTGGTGGCATTCTTTGACTTGTGGCTACGTCACTCTAGTTTCTGCCTCCGTGGTCTCATTGTCTCCTCTCCGTGTAATCTCTGTCTGCTTCACTCTTAAAAGGACACTTGTCACTGGATTTAGGACCCACCTAGATAATTCAGGATGATCTCAAGATCCTTAATTACATCTCTGAGGACTTTTCTTCAAATGAGTATTCACAGGTGCCAGTGGTAAGCATGTGAACATATCTTTTTGGGAGCCACCATTCAACCCACTATAGGAGCTCTGGTCTTAAATTCTGTTAATGCCACTTACTAAGTTTGCTACCTTGAGCATGTTACTTAACCTTTCTGAGTCTGTATCTTCTTAATTTTATTTATTTTCAAATTTATTAGTTATTTAGAAACAGAGTCTTGCTCTCTTTCCCCAACTGGAGTGCAGTGGCTCAGTCATGGCTCACTGTTGCCTTAAACTCCTAGACTCAGGCAATCTTTCTGTCTTAGCCTCCTGAGTAGCTGGGACTACAGGCATGCGCCACTATGGCCAGCTAATGTTTTAATTTTTTTTTTTTTTTTTTTTTGAGATGGAGTCTCGCTCTGTTGTCCAGGCGGTGCAATCTCGGCTCACTGCAACCTCCACCTCCTGGGTTCATGCCATTCTCCTGCCTCAGCCTCCCAAGTAGCTGGGACTACAGGCGCCTGCCACCATGCCCAGCTAATTTTTTCGTATTTTTAGTAGAGACGGGGTTTCACCATGTTAGCCAGGATGGTCTTGATCTCCTGAGCTCGTGATCTGCCTGCCTCGGCCTCCCAAAATGCTGGGATTACAGGCATGAGCCACTGCGCCTGGCCCCATGTTTTAATTTTTTGTTTTAGAGACAAAATTTTAATTTTCTTTTGTTTTAGGGTTTTCCTGTGTTGGCCAGGCTGGTCTCAGACACCTGGCCTCAAGTGATCCTCCCACCTTGGCCTCCCACAGTGCTGGGATTACAGGCATGAGCCACCATCCCTGGCTGAATTGCCTTAATTTTAAGACAGGGACAATAATGCCTTTATTACTGATTTGTGAAGATATAAGGAAAATTCATAGTAAATACTTGGCACATGGTAGCTAACTCATTCAATGTTGCCTTCGACATACCAAACTACTGTGACCCTGTTGCACTACTGTCAGAGTCCGTGAGTATCCCGTGTGGCCTAGAACCAGCACGAGTTGTAGGGCTGGTCTGATAAATACAGACTACGGTGGCTCCGATTTTTTTGCATTCTGGACACCATTTAGCCAACTGTGAGGTAGTCTAAGTTTGAATTAGGCTTATCTGTAGCCCCATCATACGACTGGCTCATTAAACTTAGAGTTGGTTAAAACCTCCAAATCTTTGTCATTGGTGATTGAACTTATGTTGGATAGTTAAAGTGTTTAGATGCAAGGGCATCCTCTAACATATTACATTGTGTGTTACAAGTATTAGATTAAGTCATACTGCCTAGTGTATAGTAGTAGGAGCTGAATGAATGCTGAATTTAATGTCGCTGGGTAACTTAAAGGACCATTTAAACTTACCTACTTTGGTGCTATCAGATTTCTTTTTTTTTTTTTTTTGAGACGGAGTCTCCCTCTGTCACCCAGGCTGGAGTGCAGTGGCCAGATCTCAGCTCACTGCAAGCTCCGCCTCCCGGGTTTACGCCATTCTCCTGCCTCAGCCTCCCGAGTAGCTGGGATTACAGGCGCCCGCCACCCCGCCCGGCTAGTTTTTTGTATTTTTTAGTAGAGACGGGGTTTCACCACGTGAGCCAGGATGGTCTCGATCTCCTGACCTCGTGATCCACCCGTCTCGGCCTCCCAAAGTGCTGGGATTACGGGCTTGAACCACCGCGCCTGGCCATGGTGCTATCAGATTTTTTAAATGCTGTGATGAATACAAAAAGGGAAAGAAGTAGCAACTACACCAATTATGTTGGGCAGATGGATGCATCTTGAATCTCCTGTAATCAGGAAATCAGGTACTCCTTCAGGTAATCAATGGCTAATCACCTTCAGGTTGATGGACAGCTTGCTTTTGATGCTTCTGTCAAGTGTGACGTGTATCCATTGCTAAAGTGACCAATGTACATCTAATGATTTTCATATCTACTAGTATTTTTGGAATTTGCAGTTGATATAAAAGACTAGAGAAGTAGGTGAAATGGTATTTTAAAAATATTCAAAACTGACTAGGTTAGTGTGGTTTCTAATAAGTAATTACATGCACATAGTTAAAAGGAATACAGTGAAAAATGGGTTTCCCAGTTTCCCTTTCTGGAAACCATCTCTACTACCAGTTTCTTGCGTATTCTTCCAGGTGGGCTAAGCAGAAATTGTGTGTTTGTGTCCTTCCCTTTTTAAAACACAAGTGATAGCATATATGCATATGGTTCTCCAGAAAGTGCTTTAATTAATTAATTAATTAATTAATTAATTTTTTTGAGACAGGATCTGTTGCCCAGGCTGGAGTGCAGTAGCACAGTCTCAGCTCACTGCAGCCTCAGCCTCCTCTGCTCAAGCAGTCCTCCCACCTTAGTTTTCCCCAGTAGCTGGGACTACAGGTGCTTGTCATAGTCTTTTGTGAAAGAATTGTCCTTATAGGCTGACTCAGTTTCTACCAGGGAAATAACACTAATTTTAATTCAGGTCACTTATTGAGAAAGCAAGTAAAGAAAAACCCATCAGTTGAAATTAGTTTAACACATTATCTTGGTATTGCTTGTACCCTTCTCATGGTTGTTGAATGACTCATTTTGATTATATTGACAGCAGAGCTAAATAAATTATTTCAAGAGCCTGGTAAGTAGCATAGGTCTAGTTTAGGAAGAGCTAGAATGGAAGGACTCTGGCAATCATCGCATTCTGCCTTGGATTATTATTTGTGTTTTTTTCTCTCTTACTATACTCTAAGCCAGTGGTTCTTTTTTTTTTTTTTTTTTGAGACAGAGTCTTGCTCTGTTACCCAGGCAGGAGTGCAGTGGTGCGATCTTGGCTTACTGCAAGCTCTGCCTCCCGGGTTCATGCCAGTCTCCTACCTCAGTCCCCCAAGTAGCTGGGACTACAAGTGCTTGCCACCACACCCGGCTAATTTTTTTGTTTTTTTGGTTTTTAGTAGAGACAGGGTTTCACCTTGTTAGCCAGGATGGTCTTAATCTCCTGACCTCATGATCCGCCCGTCTCAGTGGTTCTTAATCTTTGCTCTCATGACCCTTTTATTCTCATAAAAATTGTTGAGGACTCCAAATACAATAGCTTTTATTTATGTGTGTTACAACTTTTGATACTGTATTAGAAATTAAAACTGAGAAAATTTTAAAATGTTTCTTAATTTAAAAATAACCCTGTACATGTTAAAAAGTTAATATTTTAATTATGTTACTATTTTATGAAAAATAACTTTCAAAACAAAGAACAGTTTAGTGAGAAACATGATATTTTACAGTTTTTGCAAATCTCTTTAATGTCTGGCTTAAGAGAAGACAGCTGAAGTCTCATCTGCTTTTGCACTCAGTCTGCTGTAGTATGTTCCTTTGGTTAAAGTATAAAAAGATCTGGTCTCATACCAAATATGTGGTTGGAAGAGTATTTTAAGAGCCTTTTCAGATAATTGTGGATATTCTTTGATGTATTAAAACTCAGCAGTGGTAGTTTCTTAAAGATGAGTTGCAATATGAAATCTGAAATAACTGTACTCTTACATTAAAACCTATTTGTTTATCATGCTCTATGAATGGATCTTTTTTTTTTTTTTTTTTTTGAGACGGAGTCTCGCTCTGTCGCCCAGGCTGGAGTGCAGTGGCGCGATCTTGGCTCACTGCAAGCTCCGCCTCCCGGGTTCACGCCATTCTCCTGCCTCAGCCTCCCCAGTAGCTGGGACTACAGGTGCCCGCCACCACGCCCGGCTAGTTTTTTTTTGTATTTTTTAGTAGAGACGGGGTTTCACCGTGTTAGCCAGGATGGTCTCGATCTCCTGACCCAGTGATCCGCCCATCTCGGCCTCCCAAAGTGCTGGAATTACAGGCGTGAGCCACCGCACCCGGCCTGTGAATGGATCTTTTAACTGATGCGTGATTTCATAATATCTATTGGTAATTTGGAAAATATTAATTCATCAAGTTTATGGAGATCTTTCAAATATTGATACAAAAATCACATTCTTTAACACCACCATCAATCTCATTAGAAAAGGCTTTTAAGTAATGGAAAACTATCAGGCTCACTGTAGCAGACACAAGTTTTCCAAAATTCTAATTATCACTTCAAATATCAAATTTTATCATTGGCAATAAATATTGTCAGTTGTTTCCCTTGAAGTGACAGACCCACTTTTAATTTTTGAGAAAATGTCTGTCAAATACCGAGGTCTGAAGAAGAATATAGTTTGTCAGCCACTCTTTAAAGTAAAAATGGTATTCCTTGTGAAAAAAAAAAGCAGCTAATTCAGCTTGCAACATAAAACATGGCACACATGCTTTTTTTTTTTTTTCCTGAGATGGAATCTTGCTCTTGTCACCCAGACCGGAGTACAGTGGCGCCATCTCAGCTCACTGCAATCTCTGCCTCCCGGGTTCAAGCGATTCTCTGCCTCAGCCTCCTGAGTAGCTGGGATTACAGGTGCCCGCCACCACCATGCCTACCTGAATTTTGTACTTTTAGTGAGACGGAGTTTCGCCATGTTGGCCAGGCTGGTCTCAAACTCCTGACCTCAGGTGATCTGCCCGCCTTGGTCTCCCAAAGTGCAGGGATAACAGGTGTGAGCCACTGCACCCGGCCCGCACACATGCTTTTTGGGACAGCCATTACACTTCTGAATGCGACAGAAGTGCTTTATGCATACTTTCCATTTGTTAGCGCAAAATGGTAAAAAGACGTAACTCTGGGGAGAAGAGTTAATAAAATTAATAATATTTACTCTCATCAAGCACATTCTTAAATAAAATGGACTGTTTTCTCCTTTTTACTGTGAGCATATGAAGATGAAAGATATAATGGTTACTAGTACTAATAGTTTTGTGCTGTTACCTTAAATTGTGCTAAGTGTCAGTAGTTTGACCCCACCATTGCTTTTACATCATAAGTGTAAATATAAAGGCATTGAAAAAGGGCAAATAGCATCTTAGTTATTATGAAAATAATTTTGACCTCATTGATCACTTAAGAGTCTCAAGGACCCCTAGGGTCCCGTGGTTTACTTTGAGAACTGCTGTTAAGCTATTTGAGGGTCGAACTAATCATCCTAATATCCCCTTTCAGTTCCTGGTCCAGAACTTTACACAGAAAAGGTGCTCAAAGGATATTTGTTTAATGAATGTGGTATGCTGACATTTAAACAGGACAAAACTTGGTGAGTAAAATTAATGTAGGCAGTCTCCCGTCCATCCAGGCAGCTTTTCCGTAGACGTTTGTGAGAATAGAGTGAACAAATGGAATGTGGATGATACACACTTGGTAAATGCAAATGATGAAATAAAAGAACAAAATATAAGGTGATAGTACTTACAGAAAGAGCTAACAGTCTGAGCCTTGCCTGGCTCCTATTAATGAGTCCTCTACTTTTTGTGTCTTTAAATTTGTAATGGTCTCTCAGAGAATCCTCAACTAGGATGGATCTGATCTGAAAAGCAAACATCCAATTTAAATTTCAATAGGTCTCTGCTTGTGCTTGATCTAGTAATGTCTTTTCAAAAGGGATTATAGAAGGTGAATGTTAAAACAAATCATTTTGATTTTCCATAGTGAGTTAAGAAATACATTTTGTTGTTCCTCTTCTGCTTTCTAAGTAATATGTTGGGCTTCTTTCTTGTTTTGTTGTTGTAAGACGTAGTCCGAGGAAACCTTTGTTTTCTATAAATCCTGATATTCTTTGGATTTGAAGAGGCGGTTTCCTGAATAAGAAAGAGTCTGACTACACTGGGTAAATTGTCAGATTATTTTGTCCTCACAGAAGTTAAAATGTAAAATTGGGTGAGGGCATTGCTTTAAAACAGAGTATTTTTATTTATTCATTTAAAGAAAGTAGATTAATAAAAAGATTGATCAGTTCAAATACTTGGAATATTTAAACCAGTTTTATGTTAACCTAAAAAAATTATTTTGTAGACATTTTGAGCTTTGACCTCCTTTTTGTCCTAAATTGATTTTAAATCAATATCGAATGCTGAGGACCAATAAATGAAACACTCATGTGGTGTTTTGAGCAAAATTTTTTATATTATGAAAATATTATAACTTTGAAGTTGATACTTAAAATACTTGAGCCAAAGTTTCTGCCTTTATGTGGGACATTTTCATGAGGTTTCTTATATCAGTTTGCTTACTTGCTTTTCATAAAGTTGAGTGAGACTATAGCAAGAGACCCAGGGACATCTTAACATCCTTGAATATTTCTGAATCTTCCTAAGGAACTTGATTTAAATTTTTTTTTTTTTTTTGAGACAGGGTCTCGTTTTGTTGCCCTGATGTGATCACTGCTCACGGTAGCCTTGACCTCCCTGGTTCAAGTAGTCCTTCCACCTGAGCCTCCCGAATAGCTGAGATCACAAGCGTGCACCACCCATGCCTGTCTTTTTAATTTTTTTGTAGAGATGGGGTCTCCCTGTGCTACCCGGGCTGGTCTTGAATGCCTGGGCTCAAGCCATCCTCTCGCCTCAGCCTCCCAAGTAGCTGAGACTACTGGCATGCGCCACCATGCCCGACTAATTTTTTAAATTTTTTCTAGAGAGAAGGTCTCACTATGTTGCCCAGGCTGGTCTTAAACTCCTAGCTCAAGCAATTCTCCCACCTTGGCCTCCTAAAGTGTTAGGATTATAGGTGTGAGCCATGGAGGCTGACCGGGAACTTGTTTTTCAGGGAGAAGCCTATTCAGTGTTTCCTTGGACTTCCTCAGCCTGGTTTTACCATAGCATATCTTAAGATGATAAACTGAAGCCATCTGATAACCAGGAATGGTTAGAAATCATATTAAATCACCAACCTGGGAAATACCAGTCAGAAATTAACCCTATTTTTATAATATTCTTAAAAGACTGTTTAAAACTGACCAAAGTAAAAAATCTTCTTTCAGGGTTATAAGTGTGTTAAAAAAAAAAAAAAGGCATATCCAAAATAATGTGTGTATTTAAGTTTACTGGAGAGATTTAAATTTCAGTTCTGTGTGTAAGGCATAGATTGGAATGTTTGCTACACATATTTTTTGGAATACAGATTTCAGATTGCTGTTTGCTTATAAATATACATGACTGCTGACCTTCAGAACTGCTTTAAATTTCTCAAAAACTTTTCTCATTATATGCCAGCCTCAGTGGCTTGCGTCTGCAATCCCAGCTACTTGGAGGCTAAGGCAAGAGGACTGCTTGAGGACAGTAGTTCGAGACTAGCCTGGGCTATAACATAGCAAGACTGCATTGCTAAAAAAATTTTAAAAACTAGCTGAGCATGGGTGATGTGCACACAGTCCCAGCTACTTGTGAGGTTGAGGCTGAAGAATTGCTTGAGCCCAGGAGTTTGAGGCTACAGTGAGGTGTGATCATGCCACTGCACTCCGGCCTGGGTGACAGAGCAAGACCCTGTCTCTTAAAATAATTTTCTTATTATAATAGATATGTTTATCTCTGATTTACTCAGTACTGTAAAACCATTTAAGTAGTTTGAAGAGATTAGGGTTAAGTCCTACTATTTTTGGTATGACTCCAGTAGTTGCCACTTTAAACAATTTTTGAAATACTATAGGCATAAAAGACATAGGACAGCCGGGCGCGGTGGCTCACGCCTGTAATCCCAGCACTTTGGGAGGCCGAGGCGGGCGGATCACAAGGTCAGGAGATCGAGACCACGGTGAAACCCCGTCTCTACTAAAAATACAAAAAATTAGCCGGGCGCGGTTGTGGGCGCCTGTAGTCCCAGCTACTCGGGAGGCTGAGGCAGGAGAATGGCGTGAACCCGGGAGGCGGAGCTTGCAGTGAGCCGAGATCGCGCCACTGCACTCCAGCCTGGGCGACAGAGCGAGACTCCGTCTCAAAAAAAAAAAAAAAAAAAAGACATAGGACAATATAATAAATTCTGTATACCTACTACCTAAAGTAATAAAAAGTTACTGTTGAAGCTAATTGGGCACCCCTTCCCCATCCTAGTCCCCTCCCTTCCCAGCTGTGACCATTATTCTCAATTTGATATTTATTCTCTCCCTGCATTTTTATAAACGTTTTCTGTATGTATATGTATCCACTGGAAAAAAAATAACAATGTTTGGGTTGCAGGGAAAACTAAAAAGTATAATATTGTTTTATATGTTTTTAAGCTTTGTATAAGAGGTTAAACTTTATTGGTACATGTAGTTATAGTTTACTTATTTTAGATGCTGTAGATATTTGATATAATGGAGTGTGAAAGTAATAAATGTTTTTTATAGGGAATTTTAGTAATAAAAGGAAGTATGAAGATGATAAAACATTTGTAGCCCACCTATCCAGAGATACTACAGTCAATATTTTGTTTTTTTCCTTTGCTTCTTCTCTTCCCACTTATGTATGTATTTTTTGGTACCCTTTAATATAAAAGGAACCCAGTTTTAAGGATTACATAAGATTGCAAAAAAGCTTCATAAAGCCTGTAATCCCATTTTAATTGATTCTTAGTTGAAAACGGGGAAAGAAAATGAATGAGCATTATATATCAGACATACTTGGTAAATTTACTACCTATACCAGATATTGATAGTCTGTTTCTTAGTATGCAGACACTGTAGAAGTGGCATCTGGAAAGAGGCTGTGTTACTGAACATGCTTTTAAATTTATATGAGATTTTTCTAGTAAACAGCTTTTCCAGATAGGTGATGCTTATCTCTTTAAATGTTAAGTACTGTTTTGGTTTTAACCATTTTTTATGGGAAAAAAGAAAAATAAAAAGAAGCCTACAAGTATTTCTGTGCTCATTAAGCCAGAATACTGTGGTGTGCTTGTAATTTTATCTTTTCTTGGCAACTCAATGTCACTGTGGAAAGCACTGATTACTGAACTGTTTTGTGACTCCTTTTGTTCTAGGTGCCTTTGAATTCTTGTGCACTTTTTAGTTAGATCTTTATTAATATGCTATGCCACTGCAGGGAGGGAGCAGGAAAAGCATGATACACAATTTAAGACAAGTGCCACCATAGGCTACTGTTGGCAAACAAGAGCTCCACCAAACTATTGTTTAAAGTGAAGAAGCAGCAGTCTGAGGCATTTCTCTCAACCAGTGGCAGTAGGGGGAGACCTCCGCCAGCAACATGGAATCTTCATTGGATGCAGCTGACCCACTCTCCTGACTTCTCAGTCTTTTTCCACCACTGCTCACGCTTTACGTTCAGATGTATTCAGCACTAGATAACCACATTTATTAACTATAAGTGATGTGTGTGTGTATATACTTACAACTGTACTTTAAGAATAAATATATATAAACTATATGTAACAAATTTATAATATATAAACTATAAATCTGTGAAAGTATTCAGAATTATATAACAGCAGGCTGTGGTGATTTAGATTGGAGGAGCTCCTGACCATGCCTGGAATCCCTGTACCCCACTTTGACTGTGATTTTTTTAAGGGAATATTTTTTTTTACTTGTGTATTTAAAAATATATATACTTTTTTTTTTTAAGAGCACTTTTAGCTTTATAGAAAAATGGAGTGGAGAGTATGCAGAGTTACCATATCCTCTCCTGCCCATTTCCTTTATTAACATCTTGCTGTTGTGTGGTAGATCTGTTATAGTTGATGAACCAATATTAACAGAAGTCCATAGTTTATATTCAAACTCATTCTGTGTGTTTGTGCAGTCTGTGCAGTTTGACTAATATATAATCATACAGAATGGTTTCACTGCTCCAAAAGTCTCTTGGTGCTCCCGTCTTCCCTCCTTTCTCTAACCTCTGACAACTTTTTTTTAACTGTCTCCATAGTTTTGCCTTTTCCAAAAATGTCTTATGGTTGGAGTCATACAAATGTAGCCTTTTCAGATTGGCTTCTGTCACTAAGCAATATGTATTTAATGGCTTGATAACTTTTCATGGCTTGATAACCCATTTCTTTTTAATGCTGAATAATATTTCACTGTATGAATGTACCACAAGCTTATCATTCACATACTGAGTGACATCTTGGTTGTGTTCAAGTTTTAGCGATTGTGAATAAAGCTGCTGTGAATATTTATTTGTGTGCTGGTTTTTGTGTGGACCTAAGTTTCAGCATATTTGAGTAAATATCAAGGAGTGCAATTGTTGGATCCTATGGTAAGAGTATGTTTAGTTTTATAAGAAATTGCCAAACAGGTTTCCAAAGTGGCTGATGTATATATTTTTAGGTTGCTAATGTGTTTTTCAAAAACACCTTACTCAGATATATTAATGGAATGCTTGCCCTGTGATAGGATTACAAGCAATTGAGGTCTGTGGCGCTGATTGTCCCTACATAAATAATACCTGCTGGTTGTACTTTGCTTGTTCTTGTTTGCTTTCTCTTTTCTTTATCTATCTTTCTTTTTGCTTACGTTTTTACTCTCTTCATCTTGCTTTACCACTTCTGCTTTGTCCTCAGAAATCAGAGGACTACATTTGTTGGAATAGTGTACAAATTTAAAAGGCAAAGTAAAACAAGTCCAAGTCCTTTCTCAGGGTCTCTAGGGCTGTTGGGGATGGTTGAGATTGTAGCATTAAGTAAGGTATTGTTGGAGCATTAATTTGACTGTATAGAATATAATCTTCAGAGATGGGAAAAGGGAAACAATACGTTAATAAAACCTGCTTTCCTTTGTAATTTGTTAATTATAGGGCAGCTGTATAAAATGTTTTAAGACTATGATAGCAGAACAGTTTTGGTTTTTTTCCTACCTTTCTCTGGGAGAGCTCTTCAGCTTCTACTGTTACAGTTTTTGTTTGCTTGTTTATTTGTTTTTTAAGCACACCACCTTTGGGAGTGTTAACAGTTCTTTAAAGAGGACCAAGCCTTTGCTTAAGGCTAGCTTCATACTATTTGTGTATTTCTGTTTGTATGTACATTTGTACATACCCCCAACTGCAGCAGAATATCAATAGATTCTGTTCTTCCAGGAGAAGGGCAAGGACTGTATCCAGTCTTATCTGGGGTCTGTATCCAAATGACCTGAGACAGTCTTCCTAACAAACACTTTTGGACCCCAGGGTTCAGACTCTCCTGGGGTGGAATATTTTTTTGTTACCTTTCTTTCTGCCTGCTAGTTTGAGTCAGGATGCATACAAGGCCCACGTCTCCAGTGCCCCCAAGTGGTTGTCTCGGTTTTGCAAGAGGACATCTAGTGATGGGAGAACTCACTGCTTCTAGACACTCTTGTCTATACACCCCTGTTAGAAAAATGATCTGTTGACCAGAATTTTACCATAATTTCTTACCTCTTTTTTTTTTTTTTAATTAGGGTCACAGACTAAGTCTAATTGCTCTTTCTCATAATGGTCTTTTAATATTTTATGAGAGAGATTCCTGAAGTCCTTCTTTGCATTTAAACACTTATTTTTCTTTTTTTTTTTTTTTTTTTTTTTTTTTTTTTTTTTTTTTTTTTTTTTTTTTTTGAGGCGGAGTCTCGCTCTGTCGCCCAGGCTGGAGTGCAGTGGCGCGATCTCGGCTCACTGCAAGCTCCGCCTCCCGGGTTCCCGCCATTCTCCTGCCTCAGCCTCCCGAGTAGCTGGGACTACAGGCGCCGCCACCACGCCCGGCTAATTTTTTTTTGTATTTTTAGTGGAGACGGGGTTTCATTGTGTTAGCCAGGATGGTCTCGATCTCCTGACCTCGTGATCCACCCGTCTCGGCCTCCCAAAGTGCTGGGATTACAGGCTTGAGCCACCGCGCCCGGCCAAAACACTTATTTTTCTAACTATTCATTAATTAAGCATTTTCATAGTTCCAGTGAAATACAACGGGGTTTTTCTCATACCTTTAAAAGTGGAGTGCCCAGGGCTAAGTACAGGAGTGGTCATTGTTCACATTGTGCATATGTTGCTTGTCATGTGATACTTTTTTTCCAGACTATTGTGAGCCAGTGTTTCTGAATCCTTATACTTTCTCTGTGATGATGACACAAGTCTGCATCATCCTGTTTTTCTTCAGTGGGTTTTTTTTTCCTTTTTTTTGAAACAGAGTTTCACTCTGTTACCCAGGCTGGAGTACAGTGGTGTAATCTCGGCTCACTGCACCCTCCATCTCCCGGGTTCAAGTGATTCTTGTGTTTCAGCCTTTCAAATAGCTGGGATTACAGGTGTGTGCCACCACACCCGACTAATTTTTGTATTTTTGGTAGAGATGGCGGTCTCACCATGTTGGCCAGGCTAATCTCAAACTCCTGACCTCAGGTGATTTGCCTGCCTTGGCCTCCCAAAGTGCTGGGATGACAGGCATGAGCCACTGCACCTGGCCTTTCAATGGGTTTTTTTTAGAACAAA
Organism: Macaca thibetana thibetana; assembly: GCF_024542745.1. Classification (NCBI taxonomy): domain Eukaryota; kingdom Metazoa; phylum Chordata; class Mammalia; order Primates; family Cercopithecidae; genus Macaca; species Macaca thibetana. The sequence goes on along the minus strand of NC_065580.1, from coordinate 29,521,961 downwards.
GTTTAGAATGATTATGTTTATGCCTGTGAACATTTATCTTATTAGATTATGCTCATTAAGCCATTGGGGTCTTTGGGGAATTTGATAAATGTATCTTTTCTGTCTCTTTTCAGTTTCGAAAGCTATCTCTCTGCTGCTGTTTTTCTTCTACTTGTCTTTTCTCAATAGCTGATTCTAGTGTGTGTTATTTCGATGGATGCGTATGGCTAAACACAAACCTCAGACAATAGAAAAACGTATTCATTGCAAAGCTACCAGGGTGTGTGGAGTGCTTGAATCATATTGAACTTCAAGAACCATTATGTTTCTTTTTCTTTTTGACAGTTATTGGAGCCAATTTGTGTGTTTTCAGTTTCTCTTAAATTTTTAGTATGTATTTGAAAACCTTGCAGGCCCCAGTTACTGTGTCTATAATGCCTAGTAAGTAAAATGACTCACAGACCAGTCAATAAGACAGGGCTTAACCAGGAGAGTAATCCTTGGGCCTCAGTATCCCAACTGTACAATGAAATACTTGGATTAATCACAGTGTTTCCACTTGTGCTCTAGAGTTCTGAGTGGTGAGGAGAATCAATGGCGTTAGCTGTCTGCATTCCCATCCCCTTCAATAGAAGAAATTCTACGGTTATCTTACATTTTGAGGTTCTGTACAGGATTCTGCTTAAAGAAAAAGCTCTGCTTTAAAAAAAAAAAAAAAGATTCATTGAAAACCCCTGCAAAAAAGCAAACAAGGAAGAAAATGGCTCCCAGAGGATGTTGGGCAACTTGGAAAGTCCGTATGTGTCCTTGATTTCATGAGTTTGGAGGCCTCTGGTATTTCATTTGGTAAAAGGAGGAAGAGCTTATGCGGTTTGTCTTTTCTTTCTCAAACCTGGGCGTAACAATGGTTATAAAAGTAATCACATTCTTATTATTTTGAAGGGAGAAATAAATCTATAAAGCAGAAATAAAGTTTTTATAATCCGTAATTCTATTTTGCATAGATAAAAAGTATCCTTAATAGTTTTAGTATATCTTTCGAGATTATTTTGTTTGGCCACAACCATATTTATTTACACTTAAAAAAATGAGACCACACTCATTCTAGCAGATTTTATAACCTGTTGTTTTCAATTTCCATCGTTTTATGGATTTTTTTGTGTGTCAGTACACATAAATCTATTTCATCCTTTAAGACAAGCTTGTCCAACCCGCAGCCTACAAGCTGCATGCGGCCCAGGATGACTTTGAATGTGGCCCAACACAAATTCATAAACTTTCTTTCTTTTTTTTTTTTTTTTTTTTTTGAGACGGAGTCTCGCTCTGTCGCCCAGGCTGGAGTGCAGTGGCGCGATCTCGGCTCACTGCAAGCTCCGCCTCCCGGGTTCACGCCATTCTCCTGCCTCAGCCTCCCGAGTAGCTGGGACTACAGGCGCCCACAACCGCGCCCGGCTAATTTTTTGTATTTTTAGTAGAGACGGGGTTTCACCGTGGTCTCGATCTCCTGACCTTGTGATCCGCCCGCCTCGGCCTCCCAAAGTGCTGGGATTACAGGCGTGAGCCACCGCGCCCGGCCTATAAACTTTCTTAAAACATTATGAGATTTTTTTGTGATTTTCTTTTTTGTTTTTTTTTAAGCTTATCAGCTATCATTAGTGTTAGTACATTTTATGTGTGGCCCAAGACAATTCTTCCAATGTGGCTCAGGGGAGCCAAAAGATTGGACACCTCTGCTTTAAGGCTTCTGTGATATTTCTCTGTACCAGGGGTTAATATTCCTTGTTGCACAGCACATGGAATCTATTCCAAAGTATGACCCTAGTTTTATTTGTACATTGCTACTGGCACACTTTTTTTTTTTTTTTTTTTTCCAATAGTTCACTTTTTGGGGATTGTGATATGTGTTATTTTTTTCTGGTTGCTTCCTTTTCCTCTGGTTTGACTACAGATCAAGACCTGTGTTATCCCAGTCAAGCTACAGATACAGATTGCCCTTTTCTTTCAGACAATAGCTCTAATTTAATGTCCCCTTTCATAGTTACAAGTCTGTTCTTCAGAACAAAATCTTGGCAGCCAGAATTATACTTGACACTTTATTCCAGCATATTACTGCTGGTGAGAAAGGCGGTTGACTTGTTTTGACCCAAGTGAGCTTAGTTCTAAGAGACTAGGAAGGTGGATGATGAGCAGCTTTTGATGGTTTGACAGCCAGCTGCAGGACATCCATTGTGCCCAGGACCGAGTAGCTGCTGATAAATGTGGGTATGGTAAATTACATTTGATGGCCTCTTTTCCCCTTCTGTTTTTGAGAATTTTATCAAACATTACATTGAGAAAGTGCTTTTGAGAAAAATATTTTTTATTCTTATAGGATAATTCTTCTCTAGCTTATACTTGTTCTAAATGGCAACATTGGTAGTAGTCATGGAAAAATTTTGGTGATGGGTTTTTTTAAACAGGAAATATAGTGTAAATGTTATTTAGGTAGTTTTGATTTCTTTAGGAACTTAGGTAGCATTTCTCCCCTCCTTCTATGAGTTTAGTGATATCTTTTATAGACTTAAATTCTAAAATGGAGATGTTATGCCTAGTTTTAGGTAAAGGCATTTTAGTTTTATGTTCAATTACTTTATACATTTTGTTTGTTTTAGTCTTGAAATATAATATGCTTTTTTACTTTAACATCCTTCTGTAGGATTCTAATGTGATTTTTTTTTTCCTTCTTACTACTGTGCCTGTAATTTTGATTATATGGCATCCTAAATTTAATTTTGTAAGTAATTCAAGATACAGTTAATCTCAATGAATTAACTCACAAAGTAAATATGGGAATTTTTTTTGAGACAGGGTCTCACTCTGTCCCCCACGCTGCAGTGCAGTGTCACAGCCTCTGCTCACTGCAACCTCGACCTCCAGGGCTTCAGTGATCCTCCCTCCTCAGCCTCCCAAGTAGCTGGGATTATAGGCGGGCACCACCACACCTGGCTAATTATTGTGTTTTTAGTAGAGATGGGGTTTCACCATTTTGGCCAGGCTGCTCTCAAACTCCTGACAATTTATGGGGATTTTGGTTATTTGATCTTGACTCTTCTCGAACTCCTGACCTCATGATCCGCCCACCTCGGCCTCCCAAAGTGCTGGGATTACTTACATGCGTGAGCCACCACACCCGACCTGATCTTGACTCCTCTGTATACACTTGATTTCAGTAATTGGCGTGGTTCCAGTTTTACAGTTTGTTGTTTCCTTCTTCCTAAATTTATATAAATAATTATCTGTACAGATTTTCATACCTTTTAAAATTCAATTTAAAATAATTTTTATAAATTGATTTAATGCAAACATAAAAATGGTATGCCCAATTCTCCATTTTCCTTAAAAAGTCAGCCCCTTGTCCCCCCAACCCTTTTTTTTTTTTTTTTTTTGAGATGGAGTCTTGCTGGGTTGCCCAGGCTGCAGTGCAGTGGCATGATCTTGGAGCTCACTGCAACCTCCACCTCCTGGGTTCAAGCCATTCTCCTGCCTCAGCCTCCCGAGTAGCTGGGATTACAGGTGTGTGCCACCACACCCGGCTAATTTTTGTATTTTTAGTAGAGACGGGGTTTCACCCTGCTGGCCATGCTGGTCTCGAACTCCTGGCCTAGGTGATCTGCTTGCCTCAGCCTCCCAAAGTGCTGGAGTTACAGGCGTGAGCCACTGTGCCCTCCCACCCCCCTTTTTTAAAAAAAGTAATTTTTTTCTCTTTCCATCTACTGAAAATGGGAATGGATAGTTAGCTAAACAGGTTAATATAGGTGAGGAAGAACATAAAGTCAGTTGGACACTCTGGTGCTCACAGAAGACTGTAGCTTCACAAGACTACTTTGGCAACTTTATGAACTGCATTTTTTCCTGTGGCTGAGAATCATGCTGTCAGGCCACTCAGTTTGCGGGAACCAGCTCTCAAAGTAGCTATTGTGTGTTATCTAAGGTAGTGATGGTGGGGTTGAGGGTGGAGGGAACAGATGTATTAGAGGGACCAGGATGGGTGGCCACAGGTATAGTTTGAAAAATCAATTTAACATACATATCATTTTATAATACAAATTCAAGGCTGGATGCTCTGGTTCATGCCTGTAATCCAAGTACTTTAGGAGGCCAAGGTAGGAGGATCGCATGAGCCCAGGAGTTTAAGATCAGCCTGGCAACATAGTGAGACCTGGTCCCTGCAAAAAAATTTTTTTAATTAGCTGGGCATGGTGGCTCACGTCTGTAGTCCCAGCTACTCGGGAGGCTGAGGCAGGAGGGTCCCAGGAGGTCAAGGCTGCAGTGAGCCATGATTGCACCACTGCACTCCAGCCTGGGTGACTGAGTGAGACCCTGCCTCTTAAAACCCTGGCCAGGCGCGGTGGCTCATGCCTGTAATCCTAGCACTTTGGGAGGCCGAGGTGGGTGGATCACCTGAGGTTGGGAGTTCGAGACCACCCTGGCCAACATGGTGAAACCCTGTCTCTACTAAAAATGCAAAATCAGCTGGGTGTGGTGATGCATCCCTGTAATCCCAGTTACTTGGGAAGCTGAGGCAGGAGAACCACTTGAACCCTAGAGGCGAAGGTTGCAGTGAGCCAAGGTCGCGCCACTGCACTCCAGCCTGGGCAACAGAGTGAGACTCTGTCTCAAAAAAAATAAAATGAAATAAAATAAAATAAAAGACAAAACCCAAATTCGCTGTACCCCCAGTAAAACCCAAATTTTGGCTTGAAGATTAATAATTAATAGCTTAATTAATACATAATAGCTTACATTAGCAGTTAAGGAGCCCAAGCAAGTAATGACGGGAGACTGTGCTCGGGTACAAAGGGTGGGTCTCTGATGGAGCAGCTGGAACACTTGATTGAGAAGCAGGAGATAGGGGTTCAAGTTTTGGATTTGCCACCAATTAGAGATGTGACTTTCGGTAACTCACTGGGTCTTTCTTGGTCACAATTTGGAAAATGAGAACATCAAACTGGATAGTCTCCAAAGTCTTAAGCATTTTAGGTTTGCCTCTGGTTAAAGGAATGCTCTGTGGACAGCTGGATTTGACCAGTTATCAAGGTAAGATTATATCATTTGGGAAACCAAAGTAAACAGTTCCAGACTTTTCAGCCAATCTTTATCAGGGTGTTATTTGTACATCCTAACAAATCACAGAGCCATGGAGACCTTAGGATGAATAAACCATAAGCCTCCTGCCTCTTCCTTTTTCTTGGCCATCCAGTCCTACTATGCAGAGACAGCCTTTAAAAACTATTTCACTATTTCTGTTTTTTGCTTCCCTTGTGGTTACTTCCATAAGGCTAAATAATACGTTTAGACTTTTGTTCCTTGATTTATCAACTTTAGACGTTATCTGTGAATTTTTTGATGTGAAAAATGAGAATTTAACTCACTTTTTTACCCTGTCATTATTTTGTATTTATATTACTTTGAAAGTCATTTATTAATCATCTTTATAATTTTAAATGATAAACTTTAATTTTTTGATCCATCAACTTCCTGTAGGGCCTCTTAATTTGCCATTTTGGAAAATGGGATTATAAGTACCCCCTTCACGTTCCTCTTTTTATATTCTACCTTCTGACACCAGTACTCAACTTACATATTGTCTAGGTTATAAAAGGTTAATATTTTTATTCTGTCTTCCATTCACCACCAAGTATTGTGTGCTTTCCTTTACATTTAGATTGCTGTTTTTACTGCATTCGCTTTCTCTGCCTGCTATGAACATATGCAGAATCATAAGTGTATGATTACTCAAAATGTTTGTCTTTTAAAAGCCAAGGAAGTAATTTGGTATGTGCTTAAAGACTCAGCTTATTTTATTTATTTTTTTGAAATGGAGTCTCGCTTTGTCGCCCAGGCTGGAGTGCAGTGGCATGATCTCGGCTCACTGCAACTTCCACCTCCCAGGTTCAAGCAATTCTCCTGCCTCAGCCTCCAGAGTAGCTGGGACTACAGGCGTATGCCCTGTGCCCGGCTCATTTTTTGTATTTTTAGTAGAGATAGGGTTTCACCATGTTAGCCAGGCTGGTCTCAATCTCCTGACCTCGTGATCCACCCGCCTCGGCCTCCCGAAGTGCTGGGATTACAGGCGTGAGCCACTGCGCCCCGCCTAGCTTATTTTATTTTTTGAGACAGAGCCTCATTCTGTCGCCTAGGCTGGAGTGCAGTGGCACAACCTCGGCTCACTGCAACCTCCACCTCCCAGGTTCAAGCAATTCTCTTGCCTCAGCCTCCCTAGTAGCTGGGATTACAGGCACTCGCCACCATGCCAGCTAATTTTTTGTTTTTTTTTTGGTAGAGACGGGGTTTCACCCAGATGGCTAGGCTGGTCTCGAACTCCTGACCTCAAGTGATCCGCCCGCCTCAGCCTCTGAAAGTGCTGTGATTACAGATGTGAGCTACCGCGCCCGGCCAAGACTCAGCTTATTAAGCCATTTATTTACTCATTTATTCAAGATATATTTATTGAATACTACAGTTATCATAACAGTGCTATTTATAATAGTGAAAAATTGGAAATAACCTAAATGACTTCAGAGGATTAGTAAACTAAACTACTTTATGTTCTTATAGGGAATGCTCTGTAGACGTTTAAAAAATGATACAAAAGTGTTAATAACATGGAATATTTTAATTTATATTAAGTGAAAAAATATTTGTAATACAGTATATACAATATAGGCTCATTTTTGTTTAAAAACAATGAAACAAAACCAACCATATAAGAAGCTAGCAGGGAAAATGCTGGAAGCATATACATAAAATTGTTAACTTGGTAATGTGGCTATCTCAGGTTACAGTGATTTATGTTTATTTTTAATGCCCCTATATTTTCTCCATTACCCCCAAAGAACACAAGTCACGTCTAAAAGAATACATTGTTTTAAAACTTTTTTTTTTTTTTTTAAATGAGATAAGGTCTCAGTGTTTTCCAGGCTGGAGTACAGTGATGCAATCTCAAGTCACTGCAACTTCTGCCTCCTAGGCTCAATCCATCCTCCCACCTCAGCCTCCCATGTAGCTGGGCTACAGGCATGTACTACCACACGCAGCTGGTTTTTGTATTTTTAGTAGAGGTGGAGTTTCACCATTTCATCGAGGCTGAGAATACACTTTTTAAACTTAGAGATACAAAATTAGAATTGCCAGTCACATGTTTTCTTGGAATACACATGCTACAATAATGTGGGAGTACCCGATAAGAATTCAGTAAATATTTGTTGAATGAAGGAGAGAATGATTGAATAGCAGAGATTCCTAGGTCTGTGGTATTGGCACTTAAATACTTTCATAATTTAATCCAGAAACAAATCCTTAGTTCAGTTATTTCAGAAGAAAAATCATGAATTGAGCTGTCCTGCAGAAGCTAGGAAATAGCTTTAACTGGATGTTGGTTGTGCAGTGACAGATCCAGCAAAATTGAGCCCTCCACTGAAGCAGCCAGGCAACAATGCTGTTTCACAGTATGCAGGATCTGAATAAAAGTGTCCTTTGTGCTTATTTGAGACTGGGGGGCGGGACTTGTGGCAATTTACGTTATTTTTCCATAATGGAAATTGAGGCAGCCTGTAATCCTGCTATCACACATGGCAACTACTTATTTAATTTTTGGCAATTTGGTAGCAGCTGTGGACAAACAATTATTCTGCAAAAAGAGCCATGCCAGCTGCATTCTGACCCAGTTGCAAATGCTTGGGTAGACCAAACTTCCTATTCACTATCTTTCTAAACCAGGGATAGCTTCAACAACTCACCTGCTTTTTATTGATATTTGTAGCTGCTGGTAAGCGTCTACATATTTGAGAATGCACTCTCTAATGCTTTTTTATTGTTGTCACCAACCTTCACTAGGCACCTACTTCATTCAGGCACTGTGCCAGACACGGGGTTGTAAGCTGTAAGGTGTTACACAGTGTGGATAGACTGCTTTCATTTTGACAGGTGGGTCAGCATTAGATTTATTTTTAGTAGACTAAATTGCAGTGGAAAGAAAGAATCTGGTGTGGGGGCAGTTGAGAGCTGTGTTCCTTTGGTCCCCAGACTCCCCCTGAATCTGCTGTCTGGGTGTTCATTGATGTCCCCTTGCTATGCCATGTGCTTTCACAAGCTGCTGCTGCTGCCTGCGGTACCCTTTTTTTCATTATGGAGACTGACAAGCTTCTGACTGTAGACTCTGTCTTTTCCATCAGGATGCCTGCCCCATGTCCTTGCAGTTTTGTCTTCTCTGTGCTCCCTTAACCGTTAGCAAATATCACTAGAATAGGATTTGTTTTTTAAATGGCAAAAGCCTACTTACTTAACTGTATTAGTTCAGTCTTTCAGTATACACTTATATATTTTTTTAAGCTCTTATATCCCAGGGGCTTAGAGAGATCTTTCAGTAAAGAAACAGGAAATTAGGTAGGTAGGGTCGTCTATAATGAGTAAAAAAAACAGCTTACTTTTGACTGTGAATGTCTGTAGGGCAAGGGCAAAACGCTGACAATCTTTATTTCTATCTCTATAGTGCTGGATTATCACAAGGGACAAATTGGCCTAAATAATTATATGAACCCACTCTATTAGAAATTACCTTCACACTGTTAGATAATGGCCTGTGGTAAGAAGCAAGTCAAAACTTTTTAGAATGTAGAACTGCACTGTTCAGTATAGTAGCCACAAGCCACATATGGCCATTTAATATTAATTAAAATTAAACACTTAATTCCTTATGATCTCATGTGGTCAGTAGTCTACATGAGCAGCTACAGTTTTGGACAGCACACATTAAGAATATTTCCGTCATTGCAGAAAGTTCTACTGGACAGTGCTAATCCAGCACCTATAAAAGAGTTGACATATTTTAAAGCATTTGAAGTACATTCATTTAACTCTTCTCTATGGAAAGATGTTCCAGCAAGCCAAAATTCCCTGTACTTTCTTTACATTTTTTCCTTGGGTTGTGGCACCCTCTAGTGTTCTAGCAATACATAGTCTAGTGATTTGAATTGAAGAAGATTGTAATATTTTGGAAAATTCTGTATATGTATGCATTTTTCTAGGGAGGAGCTCTGTAGCTTTCACCCATCCCCAGGAGAGTTTATGATTCAAAAACGATTAAGAACTCTATGATAGAGGTATTTGTATGGTCAAAATTCCTAATGTGATCTGTAAACATTATTTCACCCAGTGTAAAAAAATATTAATAATAATGTAACTGTCCCTTCAACATCTCTTGCTGTCCCCATTGTCTTTGTACGTGGAATAATGTTACCCTTATATAGCACTCACTATATACCATGTCCCCTTAAGCCCTTTTTCAAATAGTAACTCATTTTGTCCCCAGTAATTCTATGAAGTAGATTCTGTTGTTTTCCTTCATTTGACAGATGATACAACTAAGACATAGAAAAAGTCAAATGAAACTTCTCCAGGTTGCTAGTAAGGGGCAGAGCAGGAAATGGAATGCAGTATTCTGGTTCCATAGTCTGTACCACCCTGCTGGAGAAGTGAGGATGTGTTTAAGGAGGCATGAGGTAGAATGGAGAGGAGACTCTCTAGACACTTGTACATGCTGAGTCCAGTTGTATAATAAGAAAAAAGAGTGGTAACTCTAAATCGCTCTTTCCCATGCTGGAAATGATATCCATTACCCACCATTGATTTTCAGTAGGTCTGTGCAGTCCGCTAGGGAGTTAGAATGGTAGATAAAGGTCAAAGGTACCATTGCTACCACATTTTCTTTGGTTTCCAAAAACCTGATCTAGTCATCGAGTAATATGACGAATCATTTTCTGTTTGTCAATGTTATTTCTATAAAGAGACAATATAGTACTATGATGTTGATTTTGAGGTTTGCAGGAATGTTAGACTTAAAGAGTAGGTGAGATAGACTCACAGACATAAGTTTGTGTTGATGTCGCCTACTTTCCTGTCTATGCTCCCTTCTCACTTCTAAGTGTCCCATTTCTGTCTGTATGAAGCATTTTATTTTTATGTATTTATTTATTCTGAGATACAGTTTCACTTTGTCACCTAGGCTGGAGTGCAGTGGCATCCTCTCGGCTCACTGCAGCCTCTGCCTCCCGGGTTCAAACGATTCTCCTGCCTCAGCCTCCGGAGTAGCTGGGACTACAGGCGTGCGCCACCACGCCCAGTTAATTTTTGTATTTTTGGTAGAGACAGGGTTTCACCATGTTGGCCAGGTTGGTCTTGAACTTCTGACCTCACGTGATCCAACTGCCTCCCAAGGTGCTAGGATTACAGGCGTGAGCCACTGTGCCAGGCCTCTGAGACATTTTACACTCTATAACTTAGCATCTTTTTAATGATTTGTTAAATTTGAGATTCATCAGTGTCTGAAAGCAGAAACTCTAATTGTAATCTTGTAAAAATGGGCTCCATTTTTTACATCACTTCTTTATTGAGGGTATGAAAAGCCCAGATTGCTGCTTACCAGCACTGTATGAGTAATTTTTGATGCAGGTATGTGTTTTCTTCTTTTTGTATTAATCGGGGCCTAGAAAACCATGTGTAGCATTTCAGAGAATTTAATTCTGAGAATTGGGTACACAGGTGTTACAAGATGAAAGAGCACAAAAGACACTGAGGTAATCCAGATAGGAAGCACTACCACCCCTGGGTTTGGGGGAACAGAAGAGAAGAACCTGGAAGCTCAGAGAGGTCCTCCTGCAGCTGGTAATCTGATCTCCGAGTGGAATGCCATTCTGCTGGTGCTCAACCACCAGGAGAGAAGGGGCACAGCTGGAGTTGGGAGGTGCAACGCTCCTCTTGCTTGATCAATGCTGATATTATAGCAATGAAAACAGCAAAGAAATCCCTTCTTCTCTTCCCTTCCAGTCTCCCTAGGCAAAACCTAACAGGATACTGGCAGGAAAGTCTGGAAAACAGGGTTGGCAAGCTCAGCCCCAGAGGAATAGTACAACTTGGACAAGAATAGAAGACAGGGCTTGGAAGTGAGAGAGAGAGAGAGAGAGAGAAACAGCCAGCACAGCCTTATAGGAGAATTACAGAAACTGTAACTGCCTGGGTGTAGCTTTAGTAATTAAATGTGCAGCTGATTACCCACAATCATTTATTAAAGAGCACATTATGATAGATCTATTCATAGAGACTTTATGGACCCAAGCCCTGACTTCAGTGAGCTTACAGTATTTTGTTTTTTTCTTTTGAGACGGAGTCTCGCCCTGTCGCCCAGGCTGGAGTACAGTGGCGCGATCTCGGCTCACTGCAACCTCCACCTCCCAGGTTAAAGCGATTCTTCTGCCTCAGCCTCCCAAGTAGCTGGGATTACAGTCATGTGCCACCATGCCCAGCTAATTTTTTGTATCTTTAGTAGAGATGGGGTTTCACCATGTTGGCCCAGCTGACTCCAGACCTCATGATCTGCCCACCTCGGCCTCTCGGGATTACAGGCGCGAGCCACCACGCCCGGCGCTTACAGTATTTTCATAAAATCATCTACTCATCCCTAAGTCATTATGAAGTTGTGTGGTAAAGCTTTTTTTTCTTTTTTTTCCTTTTTTTTTTTTTTGAGATGGAGCCTTGCTGTGTTGCCTAGGCTGGAGTGGCTCACTGCAACCTCCACCTCCCAGGTTCAAGCGATTCTCCTGCCTCAGCCTCCCGAGTAGCTGGAATTAAAGGCAAGCGGCACCATGCCTGGCTAATTGTATTTTTAGTAGAGATAGGCTTAACCAGGCTGGTCTCGAACTTCAGACCTCGTGATCCCCCAGCCTTGGCCTCCCAAAGTGCTGGGATTACAGACATGAGCCACCACGCCCGCCCTAAAGCTTGTTTTTCTTAAACGTTATATAAAAGCATTAACTGGTTTATTGTGTTATTAAGTTAACTGGATTATTAAAGTTAACTGGATTATTGTGTTATTAATATTAAGGAATATTTACAAAGTTAACCTATTGGTATGAAAAATATTTGATTAGTCATACAATTTTGTTAGTTTTAGATGCCCCAAATTAGAAGTTAGTCTTACCTAAGGCAAGGCTACTTCTAAACTTGAACTGTGCTGTTCTCAGTTCTTAACGTAAGAAAGGAGCTTTATCTAGTGACAGTTTGCTCTAGCATGTCATTTAATTTTAATTTTCTTTTTTTTTTTTTCTTTTTTTTTGAGACGGAGTCTCGCTCTGTTGCCCAGGCTGGAGTGCAGTGGCCGGATCTCAGCTCACTGCAAGCTCCGCCTCCCTGGTTCACGCCATTCTCCTGCCTCAGCCTCCCGAGTAGCTGGGACTACAGGCGCCCGCCACCGCGGCCGGCTAGTTTTTTGTATTTTTTAGCAGAGACGGGGTTTCACCGTGTTAGCCAGGATGGTCTCGATCTCCTGACCCCGTGATCCGCCAGTCTCGGCCTCCCAAAGTGCTGGGATTACAGGCTTGAGCCACCCCGCCCGGCCATAATTTTAATTTTCAAAAGGATGAATTTGGAAGACTACTATATCATAGCTATTTGTTTTTAAAGCTCATTTTGTTAAAAGTCGAAGTAATACATTCATATAATAAAAGATCAAATAGAAGGACTTACAATAAAAATCAATAGTCTTGCCATTCTTTCCCTATCCCGAGTCCCACTTTTCAGAGACAATTAACTGTTTTTTGTTTATAGTTTGTTTTGTTTATGGTATCATCAAATAGTAATGCCTCCATAACTCTAAATAATATGTCTATACCACTATTTCTTGATTTATCAAATGGGCATTATTGACTTTCTTTTTTTTTTTTTTTTTTTTTTTTTTGAGAGGGAGTCTCGCTCTGTAGTCCAGGCTGGAGTGCAGTGACTTAATCTCGACTCACTGCAAGCTCCGCCTCCCGGGTTCACGCCTTTCCCCTGCCTCAGCCACCCGAGTAGCTGGGACTACAGGCGCCCACCACCACGCCCGGCTAATTTTTTTGTATTTTTAGTAGAGACGGGGTTTCACGGTGTTAGCCAGGATGGTCTCTACCTCCTGACCTTGTGATCCGCTCTGCCCGCCTCGGCCTCCCAAAGTTCTAGGGTAACAGGCGTGAGCCACCGCGCCGCCTTGACTTTCTTTTATGGAATATAAGGTACTTATTTTTTTGGTACTTTTTCTTTCGCTTCTGCTGTTGATAGTTACATTGTAATACCATTTCCATCTCCTCCTGATAGTGTCTCCTGACTTCATCACCATGTAAGGAATAGGATATTAATATTCTAGTCATTCTTTCACCTCTCTGCCCCTCTCCTGCCTCCAAATTTCTGTCAGCCTTATCTTTGCTTTTTCATTGTCATGGTTCATAACTTTTACCTTCTGTTTTGTATTGTATTTCATTTTCTGTATTTTGGTCTGTAGTTGGAGTCTGGAGATGGGACTACATATACAACTATAGCTTCATTTTTTTTTTTTTTCAACTGTGGAGCCAGCCCAGTGATGTGGGAGGATGTTTTTTTTCTCTCCATGTCTGATATCATCACTCATACACTCTTTGAAAGAGAATTATCCTGGGTCAAATGGATTCTTCTTTTCTTATGTTCAATTTTTACTCAGAATTAAGGCACATTTTACTTTGCTTCTATTTGCACTCTGACTTGAGCTGTGGTTGTCTTTAATTTTTACTGCTGTGGTGAGATTTCCATCCATTACCTTAGTGTCCACTGGAGAAGCAAACCCTATAGTTGACTTTAGGCTTCTTTAGGCTTCTTGAAAAAGGGTAAAATTTCTATCCTAGTTATGCAGTTTATATTCTGGATATGTCCAAGAATGTAAGTTGAGCCTGCCTAGGTTTCTTTTTCCCCCTGCATTTGGACTGTAGATGGAGGCTAGGTATCAGATTTTCCCTTAGGCAGTTCTTGTGGTTTTTCTTTTGATATGATAATGCTATTGATTAGACTAATGCTTTCTTTTACATTTAGTTACACTTTGATTAGATTTCCTGGCCTGCTCTTTCTGCTTTGATTTTTAAAATACTCTACACTTAATCTCATCTATTATGTGTGGATTAGACTAAATTTAACTCCCTTGGACATTTCCTTCAATTCCAGTAGCTCCTTAGGTATTATTGACTACAAGTACCAGGGTGCTCTGGACCAAGACAATCTTTTTCTGTTTTCTTCCACTAACCCACCCATACTGGCCTAGAGGGACAAAAGTAGGAACTCTTCTGTACCAGATTACCCCTACCCCAACCTCTTGTAGTTTATATAATAAAGAAGGACTTCTTAATTTAATTTTTTTTTAAGAGAGAGTGTCTCACTCTGTCACTCACACAGGAGTGCAGTGGTGCGATCTTGGCTCACTGAAGCCTTGTCCTTCCAGGCTCAAGCAATCCTCTTGCCTTAGCCTCCTGAGTAGCTGGGCTATAGGCACGTGCCATCATGCCCAGCTAATTTTTCATTTTTTGTAGAGACGGGGTCTCCCTACGTTGCTCAGGCTTGTCTCAAACTCCTGGATGTAAGTGATCCTCCCACCTCGGCCTCCCAAAGTGCTGGGATTACGAGTGTGAGCCACTGTGTCTGGCCAAGAAGGATCTTTAGATGAAGGATATATTGCACCCCAGGTAATGATGCAGGGTAAGAAAGGTTTTAGTAAAATTGTTACCATGTTAAGTTATTGTTTGGGGGAATTTTTTTTCTTTTTTCTTTTTTTTTTTTTAATGAAGTATTAAACTAATCTGCTGAACACCACTGGCTCTGGGTGATATATATGCTGTTTTATTTGAATGTGGTGTTGAGTCACAGGTCATTATGTGTTGCCAGCGCTTTCATCTTACTTTTTATATCAGTTCAGAGGAATCACTCTCAGGTCCATCTGCTGCCTCTTCATTTTGTGCACTGTTGTGAAATTATGCTAGGGGCCTTGGTTTCCTATAGTTTCCTTATTTTATGTCTAGGAGAACAGTATTTCAGTTGCTGGAATTAACATAGGGCTTTTTTAGATGCCTGATTCAGTCTCTTACACACAGTTAAGAAAACTTTCCTCAAAGATGACTGTCTAATTTAGAAATGAAGAAATTGAGGCCCAGTGTTTGTGAGACTAGTCAAGGAATGAGTCAAGAAGGATAGGATCAGGAAGACACAGAGATTCTGGCATCATCATCATAATTAATGTCAGGCACTTATTGCTGGGCACTGTGTTCCTGACTTTATCTGGATTATCTCATTTAATCCTCATATCATCCTTTTGAGAATAGGTAGTCATTTTTTTTTTCATTAAAAAAAAAAAAAAAAAAGATAGAATTGTAGCTTAGAGGTTAAGTAACTTGTCCAGGGGTTCTGGATGTCTTGGTGATAGACTGTGCTGTTTTATAAAATGGAGAATATTTAATATGTTTTTACCTATTGACAGTTCGCATCACTTTAGCTATCCAGGGAATCTAACTCCTCATGGAGGAATGCTAAAATGCTTCACTAAATTGATTTGGGAGAGTGGGGTCTGATGATGTCCAGCAATATGTCATATGACATATCAGTCATATCTGGCATTAACCAGCCTGCTTCCTTTCTGATTTTATGGAAACATTGTATCATTCATAAGTATCCCATTCTAGTTCAAAGAAGTCAGAAATACCTTTGCCTTTGCTTTTCACAGAGTGTACTGAATAAAAATGGTTAGAGAGGCTGGGCGTGGTGGCTCATGCCTGTAATCCTAGCACTTTGGGAGACTGAGGTAGGTGGATCACCTGAGGTCAGGAGTTCGAGACCAGCCTGGCCAATATGGTAAAACCCTGTCTCTGCTAAAAATACAAAAATCAGCTGGGCTTGGTGGTGCACCTGTAATCTTAGTTACTTAGGAGGCTGAGGCATGAGAATGAGGTTGCAGTGAGCCAAGATCACACCACTGCCCTCCAGCCTGGGCAACAGAGTGAGACTCTGTCTCAAAAAAAAAAAAAAAAATTGGTTAGAGAGGCCAAAGAATGGGATAGGGAGAGAGGTGGAAAGAGATGAGGCTCTAGGCAGAAATGGCAAGCCTGCGAAGCAGACAGCCCTATTGATTCATGCTGTGAACTGCATTCTGGAGCAAAGAATTGAAATCCATTATGCCAAGTGCATAGCCTGCAAATCCCTTTGAAAAGCAGTTAGGTGCCATCTAATCCCAAATCATTTAAAAATAATTTTGAACTACCCAGAATTCTAAAATGCCCTAAGCAGTTTGTCTCGAAGAACAGTGAAATGGATGGAAAAATAGCATTTTTAATGGTATCTTTCTCTCATATATATTTAATTGTGTGACTTAGTGTGTGAAATTGTTTTAGATTAGTACAAATCCGGGGGCTAGGATATATTCCCTTGGATATTCTGAAACTCACATAAAACAGGATATGGAAGGGTAGCTTATTAGGTAGCTTAAACATTCTTTTCTAATTTTGCCATAATATCAGACTTTGGAAAAAGTTGCAAGAATAGTACAAAGAATTCTTATGTACCCTTTACCCAGATTTTCCAAATGTTCATATTTTACCATGTTTTCAAAGACCTCAGAAAACTGAAAATTTGGTTATTTACATAGAAACAAATCACCTAAAGAATAAAGACATAGCAGGATTAGTTTAAGAGAGCAGTTACTCAGATGAACAAAGGATTTTAGAATCAAAAGATCTCAAGATGGAAAAAGGCTTCTATAATAGAGTAGGACAAAATAAGATAAAAATTTTACATAAATAATTACGTTCTTTTTACATGTAGCCATAGAGGTCATATTTCTATATCTATATGGTTGACATTTTTTGGTAAACTCCAGATGTGTAGTGCTATATACTGTTACATGATAGTCAAATTTTTAATGTGTGTATATGTTTGTGTGGGTTTGTATTAATACAAGTAGAGTACATTTGTATTAGTGTTACTGTACAACTAAAGCACTCAGCTTTTTAATATACATCAAAATTTGAAATATGTATGCCTTTTGGCCCAGCAATTTACTTTCAAGAGTTTATTATTCTTAAAATAATTTATTTTTAAAAATAATCAAATAGTATACAAAATTTTTAATAAAGATAATAAAGGCTGGTTATATTATTCTACTGTAAGATTAGTCACTTCTTTTTTTTAAATTTATTTTTATTTGTTTGCTTATTTTTTGTTCTGTCACCCAGGCTAGAATGCAGTGGTGCATCTCAGCTCACTGTAAGCTCCGCCTCCCGGGTTCACAGCAATCTCCTGCCTCAGCCTCCTGAGTAGCTGGGACTACAGGCGCCCGCCACCATGCCCAGCTAATTTTTTGTATTTTTGTATTTTTTATTTTTATTATTATTTTTTTTTGAGACAGAGTCTCACTCTGTCGCCCAGGCTGGAGTGCAGTGGCCGGATCTCAGCTCACTGCAAGCTCCGCCTCCCGGGTTCACGCCATTCTCCTGCCTTAGCCTCCCGAGTAGCTGGGACTACAGGCGCCCGCCACCTCGCCCGGCTAGTTTTTTGTATTTTTTTTTTTAGTAGAGACGGGGTTTCACCGTGTTAGCCAGGATGGTCTTGATCTCCTGACCTCGTGATCTGCCTGCCTTGGCCTCCCAAAGTGCTGGGATTACAGGCGTGAGCCACTGCGCCTGGCTAGATTAGTCACTTCTTTGCACAGAAATTACACTGGTATATAGGGTGATTTTTAAAAGTTAGTTGTAAAATATACATAACAATAAATTTACCATCATAATCATTTTTAGGCATAAGGTTCAGTAGTGTTAAGTACATTCACACTGTTGTGCAGCCAATCTCCGGAAGTCTTTATCTTGCAGAACTGAAACTCTGTTCTCCCAGCCCCTGACAACTACTAGTCTACTTTCTGTCTCTATGAATTTGACTACTCTAGGTGCCTCATATAAGTAGAATCATACAGTATTTGTTCTTTTTTGTGGCTGGCTCATTTCACTGAGCAGAATATCCTCAAGGTTGATCCATGTTGTAGCATGAGTCAGAATTTCCTTTTTTAAAAAACTGGTTTTAAATAAGACTATTTTTTGGAGCAGTTTTAAGTTTACAGCAAAATTGAGTGGAAGATACAGATAATTCCCCTATACTTCTCTCCCTTACACTTGTACAGCTCCCCCACTATCAGCATCCTGCACCAGAGTGGTACATTTGGTTCCAATTGTTGAGCCCACATTGACACATTGTTGTTACCCAAAGTCCATAGTTTACATTAGGGTTCCTTCATGGTATTTTACGTTCTATGTATTTGAACAAATATATAACTCATATCCACCATTATTGTATCATATAGAGTAGTTTCACTGCCCTGAAAATCCTCTGTGCTCTGCCTGTTCATCCCTCCCTTCCCCCTAATCCTTGGTAACCTCTAATCTTTTTACCATCCCCATAGTTTTGCTTTTCCAGAAGGCTATGTGATTGGAATCATAAGTGTGTAGCCTTTTCATATTGGCTTTTTTCACTTAGCAATATGCATTTAAGCTTCTTCTACATTTTCTCATAGCTTGAAAGCTCATTTCTTTTTAGTGCTGAATGATATTCTGTTGTCTGGATGTACCACAGTTTATCCATTCACCTACAGGAGGACATTTTGGTGCTTCCAAGGTTGGGCAATTATGAATAAAATTATAAACATCCATGTGCAGGTTTTTATGTGGATGTAAGTTTTCAACTCCTTTGGGTAAATACAAAGGAGTATAATTGCTGGATTGTATGGTAAGAGTATGTTTACTTTTATAACAGACTACCACACTGTCTTCCAAAGTGGCTGTACTATGTTGCATTCCCACCAGCAATGAATGAGAGTTCCTGTTGCTCCACATCCTCAATAGCGTTTGGTATCGTCAATCTTTTGAGTTTTCGATATTTAAATAGATGCGTAGTGATATCTTATTGTTTTAATTTGTAATTCTCCCATGACATATGATGTTGAGCATCTTTTCATATGCTTATTTACCATTTATATTTCTTCTTTGGTGAGATCTCTTCAGGTGTTTTGCCCTTTTTAAAATCGGGTTCATTTTCTTATTGTTGAGTTTTAAGAATTCCTTATTTTGGATAACAATCCTTCTGATTCATCTTTTACAAACATTTCCTCGCTGTCTATGTCCTGTC
Source organism: Macaca thibetana thibetana (assembly GCF_024542745.1). Classification (NCBI taxonomy): domain Eukaryota; kingdom Metazoa; phylum Chordata; class Mammalia; order Primates; family Cercopithecidae; genus Macaca; species Macaca thibetana. The sequence goes on along the minus strand of NC_065580.1, from coordinate 29,502,959 downwards.
TTCTGATTCTTTTGGCAGTGTCTTTCACAGGGCAGAAGTTTCTTGTTTTAATGGAGTCCAGCTTATCGATTTTTTGCTTTTATGGATTGTGCTTTTGGCATTGTATCTTAAAAGTCATTGCCATACCCAAGGTCAACTAGATTTTCTCCTATGTTATCTTATAGGACTTTTATGGTTTTGCATTTTACATTTAGGTTTATGATCCATTTTGTGTTAGTTCTTGTGAAGGGTGTAAGGTCTGTGTCTAGATTTCTTTTTTTTTTTTTTTTTTTTTTGGTGTGTGATTGTTCACTTATTCCAGCACCATTCATTGAAAAGACTAATTTTGCCAAACTAATGTATTGCCTTTGCTCCTTTCTCAGAGATCAACTGGCTGTATTTATGTGGGTCTATTTCTGGACTCTCCCTTCTGTTACATGGGTCTATTTCTCTGTTGTTTCACCAATACCAGACTGTCTTGATTACTGTAGGTTTATGGTAAGTCTTAAAGTTGTGTGGTATCAGTCTTCTGATTTTGTTCTTTCAATATTTTTTTTGGCTGTTCTGGGTCTCTTGCCTCTCCATGTAAACTTTAGTGTCAGTTTGTTGATATCCACAAAATAACTTGCTGGGATTTTGATTGGGACAATGTTGAATCTAGAGATCAGGTTGGAAGAACTGACATCTTGACAGTATTGTGTCTTTCTATCCATGAACATGGAATATCTCTATTTAGTTTTTATTTGATTACTTTCATCAGAGTTTTGTATTTGTTTTCATATACATCTTGTACCTATTTTGTTAGATTTATACCTTACTCAGTATTTCACTTTTTGGTGGTACAAATGTAAATGGTATTGTGTTTTTAATTTAATTTCAGATTCTACTTATTCATTTCTAGTATATAGGAAAACAATTAACCTTGTCCCTGCAACCTTGCTGTAATCGCTTACTAGTTCCAGGAGTTTTTTTTATTGATTATTTTGGATTTTCTACATCAACAATCATGTCATCTATGAAGAAAGACAGTTCTATTTCTTCCTTCCCAATCAGGGTACCCTTTATTTCTTTTTTAAAAATCTTATTGCATTGGTTAGGACTTCCAGTACAATGTTAAAAAGAAGTGGTGAGAGGCGATTTCCTTGTCTTCTTCCTGACGTTTTTTTTTGAGACAGAGTCCCGCCGTTGCTGTGTCACCCAGGCTGGAGTGTAGTGGCATAATCTCAGCTCACTGCAACCTCTACCTCCTAGGTTCAAGCAATTCTCCTGCCTCAGCCTCCTAAGTAGCTAGGATTACAGATGTGTACCACCACGCCTGGCTAATTTTTATATTTTTAGTACAGACAGGGTTTTTCCATTTTGGCCAGGCTGGTCCTGAACTCCTTACTTCAGGTGACCCACCTCCCTTGGCCTCCCAAAGTGCTGGGATTACAGGTGTGAGCCACCTCACCCAGCCTTCTTCATAATCTTAATGGGAAAGCTTCTAGTTTTTCACAATTAAGTATGATGTTAATAGTAGGTTTTTTGTAGCTGTTCTTTATCAGGTTGAGGAAACTCCCCTCTTTCTAATTAGCGTTTTCTTCCTTTTTAAGACTGAGTAATAGGTGGTACATGTATACCACTTTTTTTTTTTTACCCATGCATTCATCAATGGTCACTTGGGTTGCTTCCATGTTTTGGCTGTTGTGAATAAAGCTGCTATGAACATGGGTGTACAGATGTCTATTCAAGATCCTACTTTCAGTTTCTTCTGGGTATATATATCCAGAAGTGGAATAGCTGGATCATGTGGTAGTTCTATTTTTGATTTTTTTTGAGGAACTAATATGTAAAATTTTATATACAAGGACAAATTTTATACTGCATTGATGTTTATTTTATAACAGCAAAAACTTGGAAGCATATTTGATCAGCAGGTGACTGGTTATATAAATTATGACACATGGATATAATAAAGTATTATGCAGCGCTTTGAAAAAGATATGGTAGATCTGTATGTTTTGACATGCAACAATGTCCAGATATATTGTAATATGAAAAAGACAATATGTATAATATGAACCTGTTTTTATTTTAAATCTATGTATGTATGCTCCGAATTTATTTTTCAAAAATAATGAACTTCTGGGGTGGGGAGAAGTGGAGATTATAAATGTGATAGAAGAGCCAACTTTTAACTTTACTGCTTTATTAATTACTGTATCATTTTGGGGTTTAAAGGAAGCACAGTTTTTTTGTTTTTGAGGAGGAGGGGGTTTGTTTGTTTGTTTGTTTTTGAGACCGAGTCTTGCTCTGTCACCCAGTCTGGAGTACAGTGGCACAACCTTGGCTCACTGCAACCTCTACTTCCCAGGTTCAAGCACTTCTCCTGCCTCAGCCTCCCAAGTAGCTGGGATTACAGGCGCCCGCCACCACGTCCAGCTAATTTTTTTGTATTTTTAATAGAGACAGGGTTTTGCCATGTTGGCCAGGCTGGTCTCGAACTCCTGACCTCAGGTGATCCACCTGCCTGGGCCTCTCAAAGTGCTGGGACTACAGGCACGTGCTGCCATGCCCTCAAGAAGCAGTTTTATAAGCAGAAAGACCAATTTGAATTTTTGGGAAAAAAGTTGACTCTCACTTGTCTTTGACATACAGAGAAAATGTTAAGTATTTCACTTATTTACTAAGTGTTTTTATGTCCACAAGGTCAAATGCTAGTCACTGAGGTATCTTGAGTATCTTTTTATTGTTATATTTGAATGTCTTTTTATTATTAAGGGTATCTGTTGTTTTGTGATCTGAGGTATAAAATTAGTACAGCGAATTTCCATCAAAATGGTTTCACATAAGGAACACCACTCTGTCATTTTTATGTCACATTTGAGTGGTGCTTCCCATTTCCTATGACTTGGTATGGCATGGTAAGTAGCAAAATTGGAAGTTTGTCAAGGTTCCTCTGATCTTGAAGAAAATCTCTCTTAGTTTAAGCATTGTGTTATATTACACACTGAATCCTGTTCTTTTTCTTTTTTGTCTGACAGTAGAACTTCATGGAGGAGCACGGAGTGACCCAAACTGAACATATGGCTACCATAGAAGCACATGCAGTGGCCCAGCAAGTGCAGCAGGTCCATGTGGCTACTTACACTGAGCACAGTATGCTAAGTGCTGATGAAGACTCGCCTTCTTCTCCTGAGGACACCTCTTACGATGACTCAGATATACTCAACTCCACAGCAGCTGATGAGGTGACAGCTCATCTGGCTGCTGCAGGTAATGTTGTTTGGATTAGAAGCTCTTCTTTAATTTTAATTAATTAATTAATTAATTTTGGAGACAGTGTCTTGCTCTGTTGCCCAGGCTGGAGTGCAGCGGCACAATCACAATTCACTGCAGCCTTGATCTTCCGGGTTCAAGTGACCCTCCCATCGCAGTCAGCCTCCAGAGTCGCTGGGACTGCTGATGCGTACCACCACATCTGGCTCATTTTTGTATATTTTGTAGAGACAGAAATCTCACTGTGTTATGCAGACTGGCCTCAAACTCCTGGGCTCAAGCGATCCTTCTGCCTCGGCCTCCTAAATTACTCGGATTACAGGTGTGAGTTACCATGCCTGGCCTTTATCACAACTTTTTTAAGCCTTGCCGTTATAACTTGAGCCTGTGTTGTACTGAGGCTTGAGGTCCAGAATCACTTACTATCAGTGTTATGACTTTGGTTTTATTTTTTCATCTATTCTGCCTGTGTTTTGGCTTTAAACTGAAGCATTGATTCCAATTACATTAAACAGAATCACTGACACATATTTAGATTTAAATTTACCTTCTTTTCTATATGCTTTCTCTTTGCCCTACCTGTTCTGTTTACTTTTCTCTTGGCGTTTTCTTTTGTAGTGATTGAAAATTTTCTATTTTTTCATTTCTTTTCTTGTTAGTTTGAAAGTTATAAGCTTTTACTATTATCAATACCTGTAGAAATTATAGCATACATCCTTTATTTATCAATGTCTTATGTTGACTAGGCTCAGTGGCTCACACCTGTAATCCCAGCACTTTGGGAGGCCAAGGTGGGAGGATCACTTTAGCCCAGGAGTTTGAGACCAGCCTGGGCAATGTAGTGCGATCCCATCTCTACCAAAAAAAAAAAATTAGCTGGGTGTGGTGATGTGCTCCCTAGTCCCAACTACTTAGGAGGCTGTGGTGGGATGACTGATCGCTTGAGCCCAGGTGTTAGAGGGTGCAGTGAGCTATGATTACACCACTGCACTACAGCCTGAGTAACAGAGTGAGAGCCTTGTGTCCAGTTGAAAAAAAAGGAAAAGCAAAAAGTTGTATGTACTTGAAACTTTTAACCTCTCTACAGGGATAATACAAATTTCTTAGAACACTTGCACTTCATGCGCCCATCCTATATGCTATTATTGTCGTTTGGTGTACAGTTGGCTCTCTTTACTGTGGATTCCACATCTGTATATTCAACCAATTTTGAATCAAAAGTATTAGGAAAAAAAATTAAAAGTAACAATATAACAATTAAAAATAATACAAATAAAAGGCCAATATAATCTAACAACTATTTATATAGTATTTACATTGTATTAGGTATTATAATATTAGCATTAGTAACCTAGAGATGATACAGAAGGACGTGCATAGGTTATGTGCAAATGCTACATCATTTTATTTCAGGGACTTGAGCATCTGCACATCAAGGTGCTGGAACCAATTTCACGAGAGTTTGAAGGGACAACTGTATTTTAAACACCACAAGACAATTTTTTTTTTTTTTTTTGAGATGGAGTCTCACTCTGTCACCCAGGCTGGAGGGCAATGGCACAATCTTGGCTCACTGCAACCTCTGCCTCCTGGGTTGGAGCAACTCTCCTGTCTCAGCCTCCCGAGTAGCTGGGATTACAGGTGTGTGCCACCATGCCCAGCTAATTTTTGTGTTTTTAGTAGAGATGGGGTTTCACCCTGTTGGCCAGGCGGGTCTTGAACTCCTGACCTCAGGTGATCCACCCACCTTGGCCTCCCAGAGTGCTGGGATTATAGGCGTGAGCCACCGCATCTAGCCAACAATATTTTTATTTAATAAATAATATTCATTTTTTTTTCCTGCATCTCCAACTGGTCTCCTGAGATGGTTTTTCTTCCGCCTAAAAACACCATTTAGTATTTGCATTAGCATGGATCTGCTAGTAGCAAGTTCTATTTTTGCTTGTCTATGAATGTTTTTACTTAAACTTCAACCTTGAAGGATGTTTTCACTGAGTATGGAATTCTAGCTTGGTGGTTATTCTTTCCTCATGTTGAAAGGTACTGTTCTGCTGTCTTCTGGATTCCATTGTTGCTATTGAGAATTCAGCTATTTCATTCTAACTGCTAGTCTTTCAAAGATTATCTCCCACATAGCCTGCCCCCTCTCCCCACCCAACTGATTTTTCTCTTTAGTTTTTGTGATGTATTTGGCTCTGATTTCTATTTATTTATTCTGTTTAGGATTTTTTTGTACATCTTGACTATGTGGACCAATGTCATCAATTCTGGGACATTTTAGCCACTAGATTTTGCTTCTGCTGCATTCCATCTCTTTTCATTCCATGGCTCCAGTTACTTATGTTAGTCTTCCTCACTTGTATGTCTGTTACTATCTGTTCTGTATGTATCATCTTTCTGTGTAGTTTCTTCTGTCTTTCAACTTGTGATTTTCTTCTTTAGCTATTGTATTAGTCCGTTTTCACGCTGCTGATAAGAGATACCCATGACTGGGAAGAAAGAGGTTTTAATGGACTTACAGTTCCACCTGGCTGGGGAGGCCTCACAATCATGGTGGAAGGCAAGGAAGAGCAAGTCACGTCTTGCATGAATGGCAGCAGGCAAAAAGAGAGAGAGCTTGTGCAGGGGAACTCCTCCTTTTAAAACCATCAGATCTTGTGAGACTTATTCACTATCACAAGAACAGCATGGGAAAGATCTGCCCCCATGATTCAGTTACCTCCCACCGGGTCCTTCCCACAACATGTGGGAATTATGGGAGTATAATTCAAGATGAGATTTGAGTGGGGACATAGAGCCAAACCATATCATTCTGCCCCGGCCCCTCCTAAATTTCATGTCCTCACATTTCAAAACCAATCATGCCTTCCCAACAGTCCCCCAGAGTCTTAACTCATTTCAGCATTAACTTAAAAGTCCACAGTCTGAAGTCTCATCTGAGACAAGGCAAGTCCCTTCTGCCTATGAGCCTGTAAAATCAAAAGCAAGTTAGTTACTTCCTAGATGGCAGTGGGGGTACAGGGATTAGACAAATACAGCCATTTCAAATGGGAGAAATTGGCCAAACAAAAGGGCTACAGGCCCCATGCAAGTCCAGAATCCAGCAGGGCAGTCAAATCTTAAAGCTCCAAAATGATCTCCTTTGATTCCATGTCTCACATCCAGGTCATGCTGATGCAAGAGGTGGGGTCCCATGGTCTTGGACAGCTCTGACCCCTGTAGCTTTGCAGGATACAGCCTCCCTCTCAACTACTTTCATGGGCTAGTGTTGAGTGTGTGGCTTTTCCAGGCAAACAATGCAAGCTGTCGGTGGATCTACTGTTCTGGGGGCTGGAGGACAGTGGCCCTCTTCTCACAGCTCTACTAGGCAGCGCTCCAGAAGGGACTCTGTGTGGGGTCTCCAACCCAACCCCACATTTCCCTTTCACACTGCCCAAGCAGAGGTTCTCCATGAGGGCCCCACTCCTGCAGCAAACTTCTGCCCTGCATATCCAGGCATTTTCATACATCTCTGAAATCCAGGCATAGGTTCCTAAACTCCAGTCCTTGACTTCTGTACACTTGCAGGCTCAACACCTTTGTGGAAGCTGCCAAGACTTGGGGCTTGCAGCCCCTGAAGCCATGGCCCGAGCTCTGTGTCGGCCCCTTTCAGCCACAGCTGAGCAGCTAGGATGCAAAGCACCAAGCCCCTAGGCTGCACACAGCACAGGGACCCTGGGCCCAGCCCTTGAAACCTCCTAGGTATCCAGGCCTGTGATAGGAGGGGCTGCCATGAAGACCTCTGACATGCTCTGGAAACATTTTTTCCATTGTCTTGGGGATTAACATTCATCTCCTTGTTACTTATGCAAATTTCTGCATCCAGCTTGAATTTCTCCTCAGAAAATGGGATTTTCTTTTCTATGGCATTGTCAGGCTGCAAATTTTCTGAGCTTTCATGTTTTCCTTCCCTTATAAAACTGAATGCCTTTAACAGCACCCAAGTCACCTCTTGAATGCTTTGCTGCTTAGAAATTTCTTCTGCCAGATACCCTAAATCGTCTTTCTTTTTTTTTTTTTTTTTTTTTTTTGAGACGGAGTCTCGCTCTGTCGCCCAGGCTGGAGTGCAGTGGCCGGATCTCAGCTCACTGCAAGCTCCGCCTCCCGGGTTCACGCCATTCTCCTGCCTCAGCCTCCCGAGTAGCTGGGACTACAGGCGCCCGCCGCCTCGCCCAGCTAGTTTTTTGTATTTTTTAGTAGAGACGGGGTTTCACCGTGTTAGCCAGGATGGTCTCGATCTCCTGACCTCGTGATCCACCCGTCTCGGCCTCCCAAAGTGCTGAGATTACAGGCTTGAGCCACCGCGCCCGGCCTAAATCGTCTTTCTCAAGTTCAAAGTTCCACAGATCTCTAGGGCAGGGGCAAAATGCCACCAGTCTCTTTGCTGAAAATAACAAGAGTCACCTTTGTTCCAGTTCCCAACAAGTTTCTCATTTCCACCTGAGACCACATCAACCTGGACTTTATTGTCCATATCACTATCAGCATTTTGGGCAAAGCCATTCAGCAAGTCTCTAGGAAGTTCCAAACTTTCCCACATTTTCCTGTCTTATACTGAGCCCTCCAAACTGTTTGAACCCCTGCCTGTCCCAAAGTCGCTTCCACATTTTTAGGTATCTTTTCAGCAGCACCCCATTCCTAGCACCAATTTACTGTATTAGTCCATTTTCACACTGCTGATAAAGACATACTCAAGACTGGGACGAAAAAGAGGTTTCAGTGGACTCACAGATCTATGTGGCTGGGGAGGCCTCACAATCATGGCAGAAGGCAAGGAGGAGCAAGTCATGTCTTACACGGATAACAGCAGGCAAAGAGTGAGAGAGCTTGTGCAGGGGAATTCCTCTTTTTTAAACCCCCAGATCTCATGAGACTTACTATCACAAGAACAGCACTGGAAAGACCTGCCCTCCTGATTCAGTTACCTCCCACCAGCTTCCTCCCACAACATGCGGGAATGATGAGAGTACAATTCAAGATGAGATTTGGGTGGGGACACAGCCAAACCATATCAGCAGTGTTTAAGGTGCCTTTTTTATGTTCTCTTTTCTTTGTTTTTTCTTTATTTATTAAGGTGCTTTTAAATCTGTTCATTGCCTTATTAATTTTGGTAATTGTTAGTAGTTTAACCAAAACTAACCATTTTTTTCCCTCCAGTTTTAGAATTTCTAGTGTGTGTGTGTGTGTGTGTGTGTGTGTGTGTGTGTGTGTGTGTGTGTGTGTTTCCTCCCAGATTTTCACTGAACAGTTTCCAATAGTGGAAAAGCATTTCTTTTAAGCAAATAATTTTATAATTTACCTGGTAATTCTCTCAAGTCCCAGTGAGTCTGTTTCTGTTACATGTTGTTAATGTCATTTCTTGTTCACGTTGGCTGTTTTCTTGGTGTACTGTTATATTTCAATGAATGCTGGATGCTGTGTTTGGAAAATTATTTCTAGAAATAATTTGGGGTCTAGTATAATGTTATCTTCCTCTAGAGAGGATTTTTGTTTGCTTCTGCCAGATGCCTGAGGGCACTAGCAATCCTGGATCATCTTAATCCAATTTAAGGTTTTGAGATTTTCTGGGCTACTAAATTACTTAAAGCTGGGCTACATTTTATATCATTCACTCTCCTATTTACATTGAACTTTTAGCACCATGGTGAAAAGACTTCATATAAACCATGCCTGAATGGGTATGATATTAGATATTGATCTTAGAAGGTATTTAGAAAAGCTGGACAAGAAATTAATGATGAAGAATGGCCAAAATACTACATGTTTTGAATATATGCTGTATTTAAGAAGAGGAAGACAGATGCAATGACGAACACCCTTACTACTGTCAGTTACTGTCCACTGTGTATTTCTGGAGTGGTGAATTTAAAAATAAGTCTTAGTGGCAAAACACATGAAATGTTTGTAAAATATGTTTTGTGAAATGCTCATGTGTTCCAGCAGAGGGCATCTTAACATCATGAATCCAGGTCCACTGCTTTTCTATGAAGGAAGATGCTTTTGAGACATGGCTTTGCTGTATTACTGTACCGCTTTGTCATAGTGTTAAGACCAGGAAAAGACTTTAATTTGACTTTTTGTGTGGCATATGCGGAAAGTGAGATACAGCTGGTAGAAATGACTTACCATTTGATCATTTAATATTCAATTATTGAGGAATTATAATGTATAGTGCATATATGTAACCTATGTAGATACTATGAACAAGGCGGGCAAGAGTTTGCTTCTTAGGAGTGCAAAAGGCTTATTGGGGGGAGAAAAAGAGTTTGTTTCTGAAGGAGCTTTCATCCAGTGGTGGGGGAGGGCTACCAATAATAAAGTAAAATAATTTGAGAAAGCATTGGATCTTCTGAGTAAAATAATGAGAGAAGGTAATGGAGAGAGAAGGACAGCAGATTGCTGCTAGTTTGGGTGGTCTGGGAAGGCTTCTCTGAGGAGGCAGGTTGTGACTGACAGGCAGTTAGGTGTCATCAAAGGGGATTGCATTTCAGACTGAGAAACATTGAAAGCAAGGACTTGCAGATGGGAAATGGGAAGGAAGCCAGTGTGGTTGGAGCCTTGTGAGGCAGGCATGAGTCAGACCACCCAGGGCCTAGGGGCTGTGTGTGGTAAGGAATTTTGAGAGGCAGCAGAGCACAGTGCTTACCTGCCCAGGCTCTGGAATCAGGCTTCCTGGGTTGGAATCCCAATTCTACTTAACCAGCTTGGGAATTTTTCTGAGGAGCTGGTCTGTAGCATTCATCATATCTGAAAGGTGACCCAGAAAAGGTAAATGACCATTTACTATATTGTGTTGCCCCTCAGAAACACTTCTAATTCTCTGCAGCAGACAGCCTCTGATTATTGTTGATTTTCAAGAAAAAAAAAGTTTATAAGTAGTGCAACTAAATGAAATCTTCAAGTAATAAAACAACAATATCTCAAGTTGGTTGACCTCTTTTAGTATCAATCACCAGTATGTTGGTTTTTGTTGTTGTTTTTTGAGACAGGGTTTCACTCTGTTGCCCAGACTGGAGTGCAGTGGTACAATCATGACTTACTGCAGCCTCAACCTCCTTGGACTCAGGTGATCCTCCCACCTCAGCCTCCTGGACAGGTGCATGCCACCATGCCCAGCTAATTTTTAAATTTTTTGCAGACATGCCGTTTTGCCATGTTGTCCAGTGCTGGTCTTGAACTCCAGGGCTCAAGCGATCCTCCTGCCTTGGCCTCCCAAAGTGTTGGGATTACAGACGTGAGCCACTGGGCCTAGCCCTAGAGGACTTCTTTTTAAACAAAATTGGATTTATTATTTCATTTTCTTTGAAATGATAAGAGATAGGGTAATAAAGAAGTGGAGAAAGATTCACATGGTCTATAGACATTAGTATCTTGAGAGTGATAGTTTTGGTAAATTGTCCAACAAGTAGAAAATACTTGAATATTTGAATCATACAGAGAAGTATCAAGGTTGACGTAACGAATGCATGTGCACCCACTGCCCAGCTTTTCAGTTATTACTGCTTTCACATGTTTGCATCAAATTGTTTTTTAAGAAATAAAAAGTACAGGCCGGGTGCGATGGCTCATGCCTGTAATCCCAGCACTTTGGGAGGCCGAGGCAGGCGGATCACAAGGTCAGGAGATCAAGACCATCCTGGCTAACACGATGAAACCCTGTCTACTAAAAATACAAAAAAATTAGCGAGGCGTGGTGGCGGGTGCCTGTAGTCCCAGCTATTCGGGAGGCTGAGGCAGGAGAATGATGTGAACCCGGGAGGCAGAGTTTGCAGTGAGCTGAGATTGTGCCACTGCACTCCAGCCTGGGCGACAGAGTGAGATTCCGTCTCAAAAAAGAAAAGAAATAAAAAGTACAGATGTGGTTGAAATTTTCAGTGGAACTCTTTCTAATCCTGCTCCCTTCCCTCCCTCCCTCCACTGGGGTAACCAGTATTCTAGGTTTGGTCTTTGTCATTCTCTTGCATTTGTCTATATTTGCTATTATGTGTCTGTATGATTAAACAATACTTAGCATTGTTTTGCATGTGTTAAATTTTATATTAATGGTATCACTGTGATACTATGTTTCTGTAATATGTTTATCTCATTCAACATTTTTTTGAGATTCATCCATGTTGATAATGTGGCTGTTTTTATTTTAACTGTTATTTGGTGTTCCATTCATTATCTGAATATTTCTTTCTCCGTTGTTGTTGTTTTTTTGAGATGGAGTTTCACTCTGCTGCCCTGGCTGGAGTGCAGTGGCGTGGTCTCAGCTCACTGCAACCTCTGCCTCCTGGGTTCAAGCAATTATCCTGCCTCAACCTCCTGAGTAGCTGGAACTGCAAGCACACACCACCATGCCTGGTTAATTTTTGTATTTTTAGTAGAGATGGGGTTTTACCATGTTGGCCATGCTAGTCTTGAACCTCAAGTGATCCGCCCACCCCAGCCTCCCAAAGTGTTGGAATTACAGGCGTGAGCCACGGCATCCAGCCTGAATATTTCATATATTGGTAGATACTCAGGTTGTTTGTAATTTTTTCTATTTTGACAATGTACCACAGTAATGCATTTTACATTGTGACCCAAAATAAATGAATACACATATAGCCAAAACTACAATTTTTAATGAGGTAATACCCCTACTGCAAATTATATACTCTGTGATGTGTTCTGCTCTGTTCTATTTTATTAGAAAAAAATGCACTCGACCGGGCACGGTGGCTCACGCCTGTAATCCCAGCACTTTGGGAGGCGGGTGGATCACCTCAGGTTGGGAGTTCGAGAGCAGCCTGACCAACATGGAGAAACCCCGCCTCTACTAAAAATACAAAATTAGCTGGGCGTGGTGGCACATGCCTATAATCCCAGCTACCAGGGAGGCTGAGGCAGGAGAATTGCTTGAACCTGGGAGGCGGAGGTAGCGGTGAGCCGAGATCGTGCCATTGCACCCCAGCCTGAGCAACAAGAGTGAAACTCTGTCTCAAAAAAAAAAAAAAAAAAAAAAAAAACACTCATGAGCCACTGAAAGGTCACACTAGCTGTAGCTTGAAAAGTACTACTGGAGGATATACCCAGGAGGGGAATTGGAGGGCCAAAGATGTCCATTTTCAACTTTACTAGATATTGCTAAATGTCTTTCCAAATCATGTTCATTTACATCCCCACAAGCAGTGTGCTGTAGTGCCTGTTGCTTCTCATTCTCACCATTGGCGTTACCAGTCTTTTTCATTTTTGCCAATCTGGTAGGTATGAAATGGCGTCTCAGTGTTGGTTTAATTTGCATTTTTGAGCTAGAGGTTCCAGCCAGTGCAGTAAGACAAAGTAGAGCACCATTTTAGATCTTCATTGACTTCTCAATTTTCTTTATTTGCCTATTTCCTGTTTATACCTTTGCCCATTTTCCAACTCATTTTTTTGGTCTTTTTTCATATCAATTTGTAAAAATTACTGATATATATTTTGCATTCCTTTCCCAATAATATGTAATATGTAATTATTTTAATATTACATTTAATATTACATATTATGTAATCTGGGAGGCGGAGGTTGCAGTATGCATTTTTATGCATACATAAAAATAATATGTAATTCTTTTCTCCCAGTTTGTTGCCCACCCCATTTATTTTATTTTTTTGTTCATGAAGGTTCTTATTTGTATTATTGTGAAATTTATTAATCTTTTATCTTATGGTTTATCCTTTTGGGATTTTGTTTAAGGAATTCTTCTTAACTCTGACTTTATAAAATATACTAGTTTATTGTAGAAATTATAATTTTTTCAAATTTTCATTTTTAAAGGTATTTATTTATATATTAGAGATAGGGTCTCACTCTGCCCCTCTCTTGCCCTCCCCTACTCCTCTTTCTTTTTTTGATACGGAGTCTTGCTCTTTCACCCAGGCTGGAGTGCAGTGGTGTGATCTTGGCTCACTGCAACCTCCGCCTCCCAGATTCAAGCGATTTTCCTGCCCCAGCCTCCCAAGTAGCTGGGACTACAGGCATGCGCCACCATGCCCAGCTAATTTTGTATTTTTAGTGGAGATGGAGTTTCACCATCTTGGTCAAGCTGGTCTCAAACTCCTGACCTCAGGTGATCCTCCCGCCTCAGCCTCCCAAAGTGCTGGGATTACAGGCATGAGCCACTGCACCTGGCTAGATCTTGAGTTTCATGAGTATATACATTTTTAAAATTTATTGAATGTATACTTGGATTTGTACACTTCATTATATGCAAATTTTACCTCAAAAGAAAAAAATTGTAAAATATCGAACTCTAGCTGATGCTGTACCTGCTGAAGTATTTAGGGGGATCATACTGATATTCGCAGTTTGCTTTGAAACACATTAAAAAAACCTCAATGTGAGTTGATGAATGGATAGAAAGATGGATAGATATGTATAATAAGATGTTAAAATTCAACTTTGCACATATGTTTGGAAGTTTTTATAATAAAATATTGGACTCCTACAACTCAGCTGCAAGAAACCAAATAACTCAATATAAAAAATGGGCAAGGGACTCGAATAGACATCTCTGTAAAGAAGACATAAAATCACCAACAGGTTAGATGCTCAACTGTCATCAAAAATATAAAAGATAACTGGTGGCAGTGAGGTCATAGAGCAACTGGAACCCTTATATACTGTTGGGAATGTACAGTGGTCCAGCCACTATGGAAAACAGCATGGAGATTCCTCCAAAAAATTAAAACTAGAATTGCCATATATGATCCTACCGTCTCACTTCTGGGTATTTATCCAAGGGAATTAAAATCAGGACCCCAAAGAGATATCTGCACTTCCTTGTTCATTGTTGTGTTATTTACAATAGCAAGATGTGAAAATAGCCTAAATGCCCATTGGTGGATGAATGGCTAAAGCAATTGTGATCTGCATGTACAATGGAACATTATTCACCCTTAAAAACACAAGAGAATGCTGTCATATGTGACAACGTGGTTCAACCTTGGGGACATTATGATAAGTGAAACAAACCAGTCATAGAAAGACACACACTGCATGATTGTACTTATAGAAGGTATCTAAAATAGTCATAGAAACAGAGGAGAATGGTGGTTGCCAGGATCTGGGGTGAGGGACAGATGGGGAGTTGCTCTTCAGTGATGCAAGGGGAATAAGTTCTAGATAGCCGTATAACATTGGGCTTATAGTTAGCAATGATGTATTGTACACTTTACATTTTAAGAGAGTAGATAATATGTTGAGTGTTCTTACCACAATTTTGAAAAATAAATAAAATGTTGGGAAACACAGCAATAAAATTTTTTCCATAACAGCTATTTATGATGGAAAGAAAGGTAAAAAGCAGTCGTTTATTTTTTATTTGCTTTGAGGTTCTTTAGAGGGGTTTATTTAAGTCAGGCTGATTATATTACTAACAACATGTAGAAAAGTTCATTTAGGTTTACAGGGAGGCTTATTTTATTTGAGCCACTTAGAATATATATGCCAATATACAGATGAGCAATTAAATTTAATTTTTATTTAAGCCTTTTACAAGATTCACAAATAAAGATAAAGGTAACATGCCTTTTAAAAAAGATTGTCTTTGATATGTTGAGGTCCCAGGAATCAGAGACTTCAACAGTTCCTTAGAGTCTACCCTCCATCTACCCTTGAAAAGACAAAACAAGACATTATACATTAGTTTCAGGGCAAGCCAGACTAACTTTTATTAACATTTTCTCAGAGTGGGAAAGTTATCTCTTTTCTGCCAGAATGCCTTCATCAACTTGACCTTGTGTTGAACATCTCCATTTTTGGCACAATTCCCAGATATACAAGAAAATTTTTTCAATTACGATGGTATTCATTCAGATACTCCTTTAGGTGTTGTTGGAGTTCCAAACGTGAGTGATTATCTCCAACTTCTTTAACTTGGCAGTGTCTTGGAGTAATGGAAACAGGGACACAGGGATAGAAGTAAAATCTGTAAATTTTTTCAATTTTGGCAAGCTTTTCCTCTTAGTGCTGCAATTTTTCCTAGCACCTCTAAGAATATTGCCTTAACAGTATGGGCATGCTGGCAAAACAAAGCCAAACAAAAACAACATTATACAAAATTCAAACTGGTGTGTGGTGGGGAGGTGTAAATCATTTGCTTTTTTACAAGATTCATTATATGTTTTATTGGTAAATCACAATATGAATCATGTTAAACAATAGTGAAGTATATTGATAATATCAGGACCATTCTATATTTACTGACAACATATTGGGAACGCAGTGCTACCTTTTTTGTACCTTTAATTGTTTCTGTCTTGAACAGTTTACAGGCAGCTGCCTAATCTCAGCACATACGTTATTATTTCAGGTCCTGTGGGAATGGCCGCTGCTGCTGCTGTGGCAACAGGAAAGAAACGGAAACGGCCTCATGTATTTGAGTCTAATCCATCTATCCGGAAGAGGCAACAAACACGTTTGCTTCGGTGAGGGCTCCCTTATCCATATTATTACTATTCCTCAAATACTTCCTGTGAATGACAGACTTAGAACATACATGGTTAGGTTTGTCAAGGATGCTTGATTTGATTCCTTGATGACAGATGTAGACTTAAAAGTATTCTTACAAAATTAAATACATGAAAACAAAGAAATATGATTTAACAGATATGTAATATCACATTAATCCATTCAGAAAAGTTGTATGCCTGCTATGTGCAAGCCATTGGTGTAGACATTGGGCATAGAAGAGTGAACAAAACAAGTTGCTTTAAAGAGCCTGTATCCTGCTAGAAGGGGGAAAGAAAAAAAACGATATGCAATATGTCAGGTGATGATAAGTGCAATGGGAAAAAAAATACAATGGAGTAAGGAAAATAGAAAAGTCAGGAGGTAGGGGGATATAGTCATTTTTCTCTTTTATGAGGATGGTCTGGGAAATGCTTTTTGATAAGGCAGCCTTTGAACAGAGACTTGAAGACGGTGAAAGAGCACACACGTTGATACTGAGGGGAAGAACATCTCAGGCAGGGGGAGTATCAAGAACAAAGACCCCAAAGTGTGAACGTGGTAGTTGTTTTTGAGGAACAGCCAGGGAGATATGAGAAGATGTTCGGAGTAGTAGAGAAGAGCCACTCCAGGAGATCTTTTTTTTTTTTTTTTTTTTGATAGATGCGGTCCTGCTATGTTGTCTAGGCTGGTCTGGGACTCCTGGCCTCAAGCAATCCTTGTGCCTCATCCCCAAAATGCTGGGATTACAGGTGTGGGTCACTGCACCTGGCCTAGGAGATCTTATAGTCCAATATCAGGGGCTTGACTCTTACTCTGAGTGAGATGAGATGTCAGTGTAGGTTTTTGACCAGAGCAATGGTATCATCTTACTTACATTTTTAAAGAATCACTCAGGCTACAGTGTTGAGAATAGAATCTGAGGATACAAGAATGGAATCAGGGAGACCAATTAGGTGGTGATTATAGTAATCTAGGCCAGAAATGATAGTGTCTTAAAATCAACATGGCAGCAGCATGGGTAGTAAGAAGTGATCAGGTTCTAGATGTATTTCAAAAGTCAACTCATCATGATTCATTGACGTGGAGTGTGCGAGAGAAAAAGGAGTTCAGGGTGATTTTTGGTCCGGTTACTAGAGGATTGCGATGGCATTTACTGGAGAGGGAGCAAGCATGACAGTGAGGGTGAGACAGAATCAGGAATTTGGTTTTGGACCTGGTAAGTTTGTGATGCCTCTAACCATTAAGTGGAGATACAAAATAAGCAGTTGGATATATGAGTCTGGAATTCAAATGAGAGGCCTTAGTTGAAGATGATATAAGCATATAAGTAGTATTTAGAACTAGGAGACTGGATGAGGTCACTTAGGGAGGGAGTACGGACTGAGGCCTGAAGCGCTCCACCTTTTGGAGGTTAGAGAGATGAAAGGAGCCAGCAAAAGAGTCTAAGAAGCAACCAGTGAGTCAGGAAACAAACCAAGAGAGTGGTATCCTGGAAACCAGGTACAAAAAGTGTGTCAGGAAGGAGAGCATGTGATCAGCTATCAAATGCTTCTGACAGGTTGAAAAAGATGCCAACTGACCATTAGATTTAGTAACATGGAGTTCACGATTGAACTTGACAAGAGTGTATTCAAAGGAGCGGTAAGGGTGAAAAGATTGGAATAGCTTTAAGGGAGAATAGAGAGAGGGGAATTAGAGACAGTGAATATAAACCATTGTTTCAAGGCATTCCATCAGATTTCTTGTTTGATAAGTGGTCCTTTGCTCACACATTTCAGAATTCTGAAATGTAGAACTTTGAAATCATCTCCCATGATTTCAGAGGGAAGAGGCTGTGTTTCTGTTTCATCCATTGTTACTATGTTTTAAAAAGCTGTTTTTGGGTTGATGGGTACAGCAGACCACCATGGCATATGTATACCTTTGTAACAAACCTGCACATTCTCTACATGTATCCCGGAACTTAAAGTAAAATAATTTTTTTAAGCCGTTTTCGGCTGGGCACGGTGGCTCACGCCTATAATCCCAGCACTTTGGGAGGCCAAGGTGGGCAGATCACCTGAGGTCGGGAGTTCAAGACCAGCTCGGCCAACATGGTGAAACCCCATCTCTACTAAAAATACAAAATATTAGCCAGGCATGGTGACAGGCGCCTACAATCCCAGCTAGTCGGGAAGCTGAGGCGGGAGAATAGCTTTAACCCAGGAGGCAGAGGCTGCAGTGAGCCAAGATTGCACCACTGCACTCTAGCCTAGGTGACAGAGTGAGACTCCATCTTAAAAAAAAACTGTTTTCATTTCATCCTCACTTGTGAAATACTGTAGGACTGAGAATAATTGTTTATATCACAATGAAAATCTGAAGCTACAACGTTTTAAAAGCATAGGTATACCTTGGAGATATTGCAGGTTTGGTTCCAGACTACTACAATAAAGCAAGTAGCACAATAAGTCACAGAAATTTTTTGGTTTCTCAATGCATAAAAAAGTTATGTTAACACTATACTCTGTTAAGTGTTGCAGTGGTATTATGTCTAAAAAAAGCAATGTACATACCATAATTTTAAAATGCTTTTTTTTTTTTTTTTTTTGGAGAACAAATTCTAGCTCTCTTGTCCAGGCTAGAGTGCAGTGGTGCGATCATGGCTCACTGCAGCCTCCATCTCCTGGGCTCAAGTGATCCTCTCACTTAGCCTCCCAAGTAGCTGGGACAATAGGTGCATGTCACCATACCTGGCAAATTTTTTCTTCTTTTTGTGAAGACAGGGTCTCACTATGTTACCCAGACTGGGCTTAAACCTCTGGGCTCAAGCAATCCTCCCGCCTCAACCTCCCAAAGTGCTGGAATTACAGGCGTGAGCCACTGGGCCTGACCACTAAAACACTTAATCGCTAAAAAGATGCTAATGCTCATCTGAGCCTGCAGTGAGTCATCGTCGCATTGCTGGCTGAGGGTCTTACCTCGGAGTTGATGACTGCTGACTGATCAGGGTAATTGTTGCTGACGGTTGGGGTGGCTGTGGCAATTTCTTAAAAATAAGACAACAAATTTTGCTGTATGGATTGACTCTTTCTTTCATGAATGATTTCTCTGTAACATGTGATGCTGTTTGATAGCATTTTACCCACAGTAAAACTTTCAAAATTGGAAAATTAATCCCCTCAAACTCTGCTGCTGCTTCATCAATTCAGTTTGTGTCATATTCTAAATCTTTTATTGTCATTTCAACAGTATTCATAGCATCTTCATCAGGAGTAGATTTCATCTCAGGAAACTGCTTTCTTTGCTCATCAATAAGAAGCACCTCTCATCCCTTCAAATTTTATGATATTGTAGCAATTCAGTCCCATTTTCAGGGTCCACTTTTAATTCTGGTTCTTTTACTGTTTCTACTACATCTGCAGTTACTTCCTCCACTGAAGTGTTGAACTCCTTAAAGTCATGCATGAGGCTTGGAATCAAGTTCTTCCAAACTTCCATTAATGTTGATAATTTGACCTCCTCCCATGTACTTGTAGATGAATTACAAGTACTCTTAATGGCATCTTGAATGGTGAATCCATTCTAGAAAGTTTTCAATTTATTTTACCCAGATCCATCAGAGGAATCATTATAGCAGCTGTATCCTTTCAAAATGTATTTCTTACTTAATAAGACCTGAATGTTGAAATGACTCCTTGATCCATGGGCTGCAGAATGGATGTTGTCTTAGCAGGCATGAAAACAGCATTAATCTCTTTGTACATCTCCGTTAGAGCTCTTGTGTGACTAGGTGCATTGTCAATGTGCAACAATAGTTTGAAAGGAATTTTTTTTTTTCTGAGCAGTGGGTCTCAACAGTGGGCTTAAAATAGTCCATAAACCATGCTGTAAACAGATGTACTGCCATCCAGGGTTTATTATTCTGTTTACAGAGGACAGGCAGAATAGCTTTAGCATGATTTTTAAAGGACCCTAAAGTCACTAGCTGCATTAGGCCCTAACAAGAGAGTCAGCCTGTCCTTTGAAGCTTTGAAACCTGGCATCGACTTCTCTCTAGCTAGGAAAGTCCTAGATGGTATCTTCTTCCAATAGAAGGCTGTTTTGTCTACATTGAAAATCTGTTGTTTAGTGTAACCACTTAGCTAAATCATCTGGATAACTTGCTCCAGCTTCTACATCAGCACTTGCAGCTTCACTTTGTACTTTTATGTATTGGAGATGGCTTCTTTCCTTGAACCTCATGAACCAACCTCTGAAACAGTCAGGGCTTTGCTCTGCGTTAGACTTTGGCCTATGGGATTGTTGTGGCTGGTATGATCTTTTATCCAGACCACTAAAACTTTCTCCATATCAGCAATAAAACTGTTTTGCTTTCTTATCATTTGTGTGTTCATTGGAGTAGCACTTGTAATTTCTCTCAAGGACTTTCCTTTGCATTAACAACACGGCCAACTCTTTGGCATAAGCGGTGTTGCTGTCAGCCTGTCTTGGCTTTCGACATGCCTTCCTCACTAAGCTTAGTCTTGTCTAGCTTTTGATTAAAAGTGAGAGATGTGCGACTCTTCCTGAAACTTGAACACTTAGAGGCCATTATAGGGTTATCAGTTGGCGTAATTTCAATACTGTGTCTCAGGGAACAGGAAGGCCTGAGGAGAGGGAGAGAGGCAGGAAACAGTTGATCAGTGGGGCATTCAGAACACACACATTTATCGGTAAAGTTTGCTGTCTTTTGTTGGGCACTGTTTGTGGTGTCCCAAAACAATTAAAATAGTAACATCAAAGATCACTGATCACAGATCCCTATAACAGATTATAATCATAATGGAAGAGTTTGAAATGTTACTAGGGTTACCAAAATGTGACACAGAGACATGCAGTGAGCACATGCTGTTAGGAAAATGGCACTGATGAACTTGCTTGACATAGGGTTGCCACAAACCTTTGTTTTAAAGAAAGATCCCACAGTGTCTGTGAAACACAAAGTAACAAAGCACAATAAAACTAGGTATGCTTGTAGTACTTTTAGATAAAATTATCTCAATGAGATATAAACAATATCAATAAAAGGTAGTAAAAGCAAATCATTTGAGCCCCTTTTATTAAGCGTGGAGATGATATAACAAATTTTGTAAGAGCACATCTTGGTTGTAATTTTTTTTTTTGAGGCAAAGTCTCACTCTGTTGCCCAGGCTGGAGTGCAGTGGCACCATCTTGGTTCACTGCAACCTCCACCTCTTGGATTCAAGCAATTCTCATGCCTCAGACTCCCAAGAATCTAGGATTACAGGCATGTGCCACCAAGCCTGGCTAATGTTTTTGTATTTTTAGTAGGGACGGGCTTTACACCATGTTGGCCAGGCAGGTCTCGAACTCCTGGCCTCAAGTGATCCGCCCGCCTCGGCCTCCCAGAGTGCTGGGATTACAACAGAAATGAGCCACCGTGCCTGGACGGTTGTAATCTTTATAATTTTAAGTAGCAGTAAGTGGTGTTACTCAGATCAAGAAGAATGATACCATGTTCAAAATTGTGTCGTGGTTATGTCCCAAGGCAAAACCTTCAATTGAGCCTTCTATCAGTAGTCTTTAAGAAAAAGGTATGTACATGTTTCTGCTGATCCCCTTTTCACATTTTATGTAAAAGAAAGCATATCTGATCAGAGTAAACTGTCTTAAGTCATTTGTGTCTATGTCACTATAATTTCCATCTTTTTAAAACTGTTTTTATTCTTGTTTCCTTTTCTGATTCAGGAAACTTCGAGCCACATTAGATGAATATACTACTCGCGTGGGACAGCAAGCTATTGTCCTCTGTATCTCACCCTCCAAACCTAACCCTGTCTTTAAAGTGTTTGGTGCAGCACCTTTGGAGAATGTGGTAAGTCACAACCAAGCTGTTCTCGCTTGCCCTTTGCTTTCTGTCAGCTGCTTCCATTGTTCTGATCCTCTGTCAAGAATAACAGTTGGCATTTCTGTTACCCCCTAATCCAGGCATGGGAGAGGGGACTAGTTTTCAGATTGCTTTATGCATATCAAAACAAAATGATCATTACTGTTTTTACTTCCTGTGTCAAGGTATTTTACCTGTGTCAAGGTATTTTACCTGCCCAGATGCAATGGGTGGCCGGGGGAAGTGGGGACGGGAGGGGGAAACAAGGGGTTTTGTTTGTTAGGAAACAATGCAGGATTTTGTAAGAAAATTACTGATTTTTATCAGAAACAAAATAGTAGATAATTCCAAGGTGTCAATTTCCTAAGGGAAACCTGGGGGGCATTTTATTGATCAGTTATTTGAGTTACATATTTGAAATCTCTTACATTTATCAAATAATTGATTTAATACTCTGCTGCAAATATAGAACTATATTTGAACATTTTGATTGTATAACTATCCAGAGCTAATTTTATAAAAATAGTCTTTTGCCCCTGCATACTTATACAATAGGAACTATTCCTTCTTGGGCCAAATTAACTTTGAATCAGTGGAGTAATGATCTGTCAAGATTTAAATTGCATTTTGTTTTTATTAGGATAAAATTCATTAGCTTAAAATGACATTTATTAGATGTCTCTCATATTGAATAAAGGCATTTTTTGAGTTCAGAATTAGTAATCAATTGATAGAAATTCTGTTTGTTGTATTTTTTTTCACACCATCTTCCCATCCCTGAAATGTTGTGGGTATTTCTTAACATTTTTGAGTTTTATTTTGAGTTTTTCCAAAAATTCCTGAAGCCTTACAGTTAGGATGTGTTAGGACTTTTCCTTAGAAGAATATAGGAGAAGGCTCCTACTTCAAAATGTTATCTGAGAAATAGCCTTTACTGTCACACTGTTGACAAACACGAAATCTGGGCATGTCTTCTCTTCTTTAGTACCAAAAATCTAAAACAATACTACTGATAGTAGTAAAGATGATGCAGTCTATGAAAAAGATTCATCTAGAAGACTCAGAAAAATACTTCAGAAAATTACTCACTGCAAAAACATTTTTTTAAGTTTTGCAAAACTGTTGGAGTCCTCCATAGAATACAAGAAGATATAGACTCTGTTAAACAGGATACAATAGACTGAGATAAAAAGCATTTTACCTTTGACTGACATTGATAAATACAGGTTAGGGACTACAAGTACCAGTAAAATTAGAAGCAGAATATATCTTCCAGAGCACTGAAGAAAAAAAAAAACCAAGTCTCTGTATAAAAGATAGAAACAAGGAAGGAATTTTTAAAAACTAAATAAAACACATAGTCTAGAACACAATAATACAAGTGAGGCCAGTTAATTCTGTTATAAAACATACATATAAATGGGTTAAACTGCCTTGTTAAGGGCATAGATGTTCTTTCAGGTTGAAACAACAATCCAAATCAAACCTGTCTCTATTCAGTGTATATGTTATACTCATAGCCACTTAACAAATGTTAAAAGCAGCTGCAAGTAATAGAATCAAGAAAGTGACAAGACAACACGCAGAATGGGAGAAATATTTGCAAGTCATATGTCTCATAAAAAAAACTTGTGTTGAGAATATACAAGGAATTCTTACAACTCAACAATAAAAAGCGGGCGGATCATGAGGTCAGAAGTTTAAGATCAGCCTGGCCAATATGGTGAAACCCCATCTCTACTAAAAATACAAAAAAAAGCCGGGCGTGGTGGCACCTGCCTGTAGTCCCAGCCACTCGGGAGGCTGAGGCAGAAGAATCTCTTGAACCCGGGAGGTGGAGGTTGCAGAGAGCCAAGATTGTGCCACTGCATTCCAGCCTGGGCAACAGAGCGAGACTCCATCTCAAAAAAAAACAAAAAGACAACCTAATTTAAAAATAGGCAAAAGGGCCACGCACAGTGGCTCACGCCTGTAATCCTAGTACTTTGGGAGGCCAAGGCAGGTAGATCACTTGAAGTCAGGAGTTCAAGACCAGCCCGGCCAATATGGTGAAACCCCATGTCTACTAAAAATACAAAAATTAGCCAGATGTGGTGGTGGGCACCTGTAATGCCATCTACTCAGGAGGCTGAGGCAGGAAAATTTCTTGAACCCCGGAGCCAGAGGTTGCAGTGAGCTGAGATCACGTGCCGCTGCACTCCAGCATGGGTAACTGAGTGAGACTCTGTCTCAAAAAATAATAAAAATAAAAATAGGCAAAAGATCTGAATAGATACTTCTTCAAAGAAGATATAGAAATGGTCAAAAAGCACATGAGAACTAATGATAAATATCATTAATCATTATAGTCATTTATCATTAATAATCACATTTTGATTTTTCATTTCCCTCATGACTATGATTATTAATCATTAGAAAATAAAAACCACAGTGAGATACCACTTCATAACCACAGGGATGACTATAATCAAAAAGACAACAGTAAGTGTTGGTGAAGATTTGGAGAAAGAAAAGGCAAAATGATACGGCTGCTTTGGAAAACAGTTTGTCAGTCTCTCAAAATGTTAAAAGTAGTGTTGCCATGTGACCTAGCAGTTCTATTCCTGAGTTATACCCAAGAGAACTGAAAGTGTATGTTCACACACAAACTTGTATACAGTGTTTATAGCAGCATTATTTATAATTGCCAAAAAGTGGAAACAACTCAAATGTTCATCGGCTGATGAATGGATAAATAAAATGTGGTATATCCATAGAATGGAATATTATTCAGCAAGAAAAAGGGAAGAAGTACTGATATTATACTACAGCATGGATGAACCTTTAAAACATTGTTGTAACCAAAAGAACTCAGTCACAAAAGATCACATATTGTAGGATTCCATTTATATGCAATGTCCAGGATAGATAAATCTTATTTATAGAGAGAGAGTGGATTAATGGTTGCCAGAGACTGGGGAAGGGGAAGGGAGGAATGGGGAGTGACAGCCAGTGGGCATGGAGTTTCTTTTAGGAGGAATGAAATGCTCCAAAATTAGATTTTGGTGATAATTTTAGGACCCTACAAGTATGAAGTCTTACCCTTTAAATGGGTGAATTGTATGGTATGGCAAACTGAATAATGACCCCCCCAGAGATGTACAGGTCCCCATCCCTGGAACCTGTGACTGTTACCTTATACAGCAAAAGTGCAGTTGTAATTAAGTTAAGGGTCTTGAGATGGGGAGATTATTCTCGATTATCCAGGTAGGCCCTAAATGTAATCACAAGTATCTTTATAAGAGGGAAACGAAGGGAGATTGGCATAGAAGTAGATGTGTTGGTGGAAGCAAGAGGTTGGATGCAAGGAGGGGGTCCAGAGCCAGTGATACAGGCTAGACAGAAGCTAGACAAGACAAAGAAACAATTCTCTCTTAGAGATGCACCCTTAGAGCCTGCAGAAGGACCCGGCCCTGCCAACACCTTGACTTTTGCCAAGTGAAACCAAGAAAATAAATTTGTGTGGGTTTAAGCCACCTAGTTTGTGGTGATTTGTGGGAGCCATAGGAAACAAATACATATGGTGTGTGAACTGTGTATTAGTAAAGCTGTTACAAATGTTAAACGTAAAATAACAGGCAAAAGTTTGTCAGAAAAATGCCTACAAAAATAAATCATGGATCACAGCATTAATATCAGACAAAGCCTAATTGTCAAGGCAAAAAAGTATTAACGACAACCAGGGGTCATTTAGTATTGATAAGAAGTATTTATTTATTAATTTATTTATTTAGAGACAGGGTCTTGCTCTGTTGCCCAAGTTAGAGTGTAGTGGTGCAATCTCGGCTCACTGCAATCTCCACCTCTTGGGCTCAATTGATCCTCCCGCCTCAGCCTCCTGAGTAGCTGGGACTACAGGCAGGTGCCACCACACCCAGCTAAAATAAGAAGTACATATTTATCATGAACCTTTATATTCTTCAAGTAACTTTAAAGCAAAACATGGGGTCAGGTGCAGTGGCTTATGCCTGTAATCCCAGCACTTGGAAGGCTGAGGTGGGAGGATTTCTTGAGGGCAGGAGTTCAAGACAAGCCTGGGCAACATAGTGGGACCTCGTCTACTCAAAAAAAAAAAAAAAAAAAAAAAAAAAAAAAAAAAAAGCCGGGCATACTGGCCCACACTCAGCTACTTGGGAGGCTGAGGCAGAAGGATTGCTTGAGCCCAGGAGATCAAGGCTGCAGTGAGCCATGATGCTACTGCACTCCAGCCTGGGTGACAGAGTGAGACCCTGTCTGTCAATCAGTTAGTCAGTCAGTCCACCAGACATACACATACCACAGCATGTAGATCAAAAAGTTAGAAATGTAAGGAAAAAAGGTAGTTAAAACCCACAGTGGGGCTGGGCACGGTGGCACATATGTATAATCCCAGCACTTTGGGAGCTGAGGTGGGAGGATTGGTTGAGGCCAGGAGTTTGAGACCAGCCCAGGTAACATAGTGAGACCTCATCTCTACAAAAAATTTAAAAATTAGCCAGATGTGGTACCACATGCTTATAATCTCAGCTTCTTGGGAGGCTGAGATGGGAAGATTGCTTGAGCCCAGAGGTCAAGTCTGCAGTGAGCTCTGATTGCACCACTGCACTCTAGCCTGGATGACAGAGCAAGACCCTGTCCAAAAGAAAAACACACACACACACACAATGGTAGTAAAAGAATTTACTATCCTTGTCAGATCAACAAAGCAAAATATAAACAAGAATATAGAGATCTGAATAACAGATTTAATAAGGTTGACAGTCTAGGCAACATAGCGAGACCCTGTCCCTACAAAAAAATTTTAAAAAAAATTGATCCAGGTGTGGTGGTGTGCACTTTTAGTCCCAGCTATTTGGGATGCTGAGGCAGGAGGATTACTTGAGCCTAGGAGTTCAAGGATGCAGTGAACTATGATTATTCCACTGTGCTCCAGCCTGGGTGACAGAGTGAGACAATGGCTCAAAAAACAAAAGAATAAAAGTGATACAATAGATACAGAAGCGTTGACACCTTACAAGGGGCTAATATACCATATTTGAAAAATTACATAAATGAATTATAAGAATTGACCGTTTATTATTACCAGGCCCCCAATTTTTTTTTCGAAACAAGTTCTTGCTCTGTTGCCCAGGCTGGAGTACAGTGGTGCAGTCTCAGCTCACTGCAACCTCCGCCTCACTAGTTCAAACAGTTCTTCTGCCTCAGCCTCCTGAGTAGCTGGCTAATTTTTATGTTTTCAGTAGAGACAGAGTTTTGCCATGTTGGCCGGGCTGGTCTTGAACTCCTGACCTCAAGTAATTCGCCCACCTTGGCCTCCCAAAGTGTTGGGATTACAGGTGTGAGTCACCAGGCCCGGCCCCAAAGAATATTTTCTGATCATACTACAGAAAATTCAGAATTTTAGAATTTCAAAAGACAAGAAAAAATTTCAATCACCTGGAATGTGTGTGTGTGTGTGTGTGTGTGTGTGTGTGTGTGTGTGTGTGTGTGTGTGTCTTGCTCTATTGCCCAGGCTAGAGTGCAAATGGTGCAGTCTCAGCTTACTGCAAGCTCTGCCTCCCGGATTCAAGTAATTCTCCCTGCTTCAGCCTTCCAAGTAACTGGGATTACAGGTGCGTGCCACCACGCCTGGCTAATTTTTATATTTTTAGTAGAGGCGAGGTTTCACCATGTTGGCCAGGCTGGTCTCAAACTCCTGACTTCAGATTATCCACCTGCCTCGGCCTCCCAAAGTGCTGGGATTACAGGCATGAGCCACCACAACTGGCCGGAATTTTTTATTTTTTTTATTTTTTTTATTTAAGACAGAGTCTCGCTCTGTCGCCTGGGCTAGAGTGCAGTGGTGCAATCTTGGCTCACTGCAACCTTTGCCTCCCAGGTTCAAGCAATTCTCTGCCTCAGCCTCTCGAGTAGTTGGTATTACAGGCTCCTGCCACGATGCCTGGCTAATTTTTGTGTTTTTACTAGAGAGGGGGCTTCACCATGTTGGCCAGGCTGGTCTCGAACTCCTAACCTCAGGTGATCCTCCTGCCTCAGCCTCCCAAAGTGCTGGGATTACAGGCGTGAGCCACCACGCCTGGCCGGAAATTTTTAAAAGAAAATCTTAATTTACAGGTTATTTAGAAACAAAAATGATAACCAAAAATAAAAACTTAGAAGTTATTATCTAAACTGGTACTCAAAGGAATATTCATGATCTTATTTAAAAAGAAAAATGTATACGAGAAAGTTGGAAAAGAAAGAAACTTCATCTAGCTAAAGAAGGTAGAAAGAGAATAATAAAATAAGTCTAAGAAAAAATAGAACAAATAAACATGTGAAAGAAATGAATGAGGGAACAAGAAAAGTAGACTTGTTAAATTCAAGAATTGGTTCTATAAAAAGTCTAATAAAACAGAAAAACTGCTACATGCTAATGAGGAAAAGGGAGAAGAAAAATATGTACCTTTAGAAACAAGATATCTATAGTTGCAGACAAGAAGAGATCGAAAATTGTAAGAAAAGGCTATTAATTCTGTTCTTGCAAGTTAAAAACTCAGCCAAGTGGATTAACTTAGTAAGAAAATAAAATAACCAAAACACATCCAGACCTCAGTAGAATAAGCATTAACTGAAAACCTCAATAGAGTAATAAACATACACAAAATTGGAAAAGTGTTAAAGAACTACATCCCTTCAAGAGACCCTAGGCCCCAATTATTTTGGTTGACTTCTGTTAAACATTTAAGGTACAAATAATTCCCTAATCTTATACCCTAGTCTTATTATAGTCATTTATCATTAATCAAATTTTGATTTTCATTTCCCTAATGATTAATGATATATAATCATAGTCTTTAGGGTGATGAACAACCATGGGAGTTGCATGCAATGTGGAAGATATATGGAAAGTAGTATAGTGAAAGCCACGTTGCTCATGTATTTACTTAGTCAACATATAACGATTTAACGCTATTGGATACAAGGTATGAGATAAAGATTCCATCTGAGTCTATTGGGGTTTCAGGGTTCAAAACTGGGAATCCCAAAGGACTAAGGGGACATGAGAGCCCTGAACGGAGGCAGGAGAAGAAAGGAGGCAGACACTGGGGCTGAAGATAAAATAGGATGAAATCAGCATAACTTCAGGGGCCACAGCCTGCGGCCTGGCTGGAAGGCAGATGTGCTTCACAGTCACAGGTCTGAGGCCAGCTCTTTGTTACATACCTCAGATGACAATATGTTTTTAGTCTCATAGGAGCTTGTAGAAAATTTAAAAAAAAAAAATTTATGAGACCTTCCCAAAGACTCTTCCTTTATCCAGTCAAGCTGCAGGAATACAAAAAAATTACGGTATCTTGTCTGGGACTATTTTTGCAACCCAACCCAGTGACCTTATAGCAAACATTTTGAAAATTAGCCAAGTGTGGTGATGCACACCTGTGATCCCAGCTACTTGGGAGGCTGAGGTGGGAGGATCACTGGAGCTCAGGAATTTGAGGCTGCAGTGAACAAACCTGTGTGACAGATCAAGACCCTGTTTCAAAAAACAAAACAAAATAAAACTCTAATGGCTCCTGCAAATACCGTAAACACCCTCCATCTCTGGCAATCATAAAATGTTTGTTAATGTATTACCTGTATTTGTATATTTAAAATATTTTATAATATTTCAGCCTGGACAACATGTAAGAGCCTGTCTCATTCGTGTGTGTGTGTGTGTGTGTGTGTGTGTGTGTGTGTGTGTGTAAAATAAGCAAAAGACCTGGTCCCTGTGCTCAGCAATGTCATGCACTGGTTGTGTATAGTGTATTCCAGAAATAACAGTACAAATGACACGTATTTATTTGTGTCAGTAGGAATTTAAAGGAGGAAGAGAATTATGGCAAGAATAATTGGGAAGTTTTTTCAGAGCAAGTGGGAATTGAACTGATCCTAGAAAAATGGAAAATATTTGAGTAAGAAGCAGATTTATGTGGTGGCTCATGTCTGTAATCCCAGCACTTTGGGAGGCCTAGGTGGGCGGATCACTTGAGGTCAGGAGTTTGAGACCAGCCTGGCCAACACATTGAAACCCCGTCTCTACTAAAAATATAAAAAAATAGCTGGGCATGGTGGCGGGCACCTGTAATCCCAGCTACTCAGGAGGCTGAGGCAGGAGAATTGCTTGAACCCAGGAGATGGAGGTGGCAGTGAGCCGAGATCACGCCACTGCACTCCAGCCTGGGTAACAGAGAGGAACTCCATCTTTTTAAAAAAAAAAAAATGGTCTCTAGAAGTTTCAAAGAAAAGAACTTGCTAGATGCCAAGGTGAGTGACGAGGTTGGGCAGCTAAAGAAGGAAGAAAGTGAACAAAGTTGCTCAGTATAGGACTCCATGGAGGTTGTATGCTGGGAGCTCAAGAGGTGTCATTCACATAGTCTCCAGGGTTAGGCAGGCACAACTGTATCTGGTGGCTCTGGCAGAAGAGTATTGAAAAAACAAATAATTGGAAAGATTGAAATGCTGGCCAGAGAAACTTGGACTTTGTTTATAAGAAGTGGGGAACTATAGCAGTTTCTTGAGAAAAAAAAAGATAAATGATAGTGATGTGGCTAAAAATACCAGCTTTGGAGCTAGATAAAAATTTGTTTGATTTTTGGCTATACTTCTTACTAGTTCATATGATTTGGGGAAAGTTACTTAAGTTTATTAAGGCTCAGTTTTCTTATTTGCAAGATGAGTATAATAATATTTTCCTTGTAGAATTATGGTAAGGATTATTTGAGACAACGCATGTAGTGCTTGGCACAAAGTAAGTGCTCAGTAAACGGTGTTTGATGATAATAAGTGTTTCCAAAATTTCAAACGGCAGTGATATACAAGATTGGGGGAAGAGAGTGGTAACTGATTTTGATTTTAAGTGGATGTTTACCTTAGTTGTGAAACCAATTGACATATTGGTATGGAGTGACAAAGGCATAAGCTGTGGTTTTTGGAATAGAAGGCATAAGTTGGAACACAAACCTGTATTTTATCTCATCTGTGACACCATTGATTATAAGATATGCTGTTATTTGTGTACTATGAAGAAAGAAGAAACAATGATGCCTGTTGACACAATGCTATCACTTAGAATTTTTATTTTCTACTCATTGAAAGAGCTCTTTCTTAGACATAGCTTTTAATCATATATCATTTTTGTGTATATATAAAAAGGAAAATATTGAATTACTTCTTGTTTCAGTCATTATTATCTGTGTTTTTTCATGTAATATTGTCTTCTGTGGCATCGTGAAAACGGGCAATGCTGTATTTCTTTTAAAAGTGCTCTTTCATTGTCTCTGATTTTCCCCCGCAAGCAGCAACAGGTTTGATGCAAGTGCTTTTTTTTTTTTTTTTTTTTTTTTTTAATGAGACAGAGTCTTGCCCTGTCACCCAGACTGGAGTGCAGTGGTACAGTCTCAGCTCACTGCAGCCTCTCCCTCCTGGGTTCAAGCGATTCTCCTACCTCAGCCTCCCAAGTAGCTGGGATTACAGGCAACCACCACCACACCCAGCTAAT
This sequence comes from Macaca thibetana thibetana, assembly GCF_024542745.1. Classification (NCBI taxonomy): domain Eukaryota; kingdom Metazoa; phylum Chordata; class Mammalia; order Primates; family Cercopithecidae; genus Macaca; species Macaca thibetana. Next base: position 29,471,814 of record NC_065580.1, on the reverse strand, counting down.
TTTTGTATTTTTAGTATAGACAGGGTTTCACCATGTTGGTCAGGCTGGTCTCGAACTCCTGACCTCAGGTGATCTGCCCGCCTCAGCCTCCCAAAGTGTTGGGATTACAGGCGTGAGCCACTGCGCCTGGCGGTGCTTCTTGATCTTACCAGAAATTGTCATTGGGAAGGTTATAGACAACAGTCAAGACTCACATTCTCTTCTCAAATGGTGCTAAATGATTTGTTGAGTAAAAAGGCCAGGGATAGCAAACATGTTCACATGGCTGCAGGCAGTGACAGCTATGCCCTGTTGTTGCCTTGTCCATAGCAATTTTAAGATGTATCCCCATTTCAGAAGACTGATAAATATGAAAGAAAAATGCAACTCAGAATTGATAGATCAGATAGAATTAAAACACGAGGTCAGTAATTCTGAGAAAGTTACTTAACTTTAGTAAGCAAGCTTAGATAGAAGTGCTTTGGTTATACCTGAAGTTGTTTTGTTGCAAATTACTTAGGGATGCTCTACCAGCACTAAAAAACAAACAAACAAACAAAAACAAGATATTTTAAAAGAATTATATAGCACTGATAAACTGACTCATAAAAATGGCTGAAATTGTTTGAAACTGGCTAATAAAGAAGTAATAACCTAATGATTTTTCATTTTTGAATGCCAGGTGTTTCTAAAAGCCAGATGAAGTTTGTTTTTATTTTAAAATTATTAGTTATTTATTTTTGAGACAAGGTCTGGCTCTGTCACCCAGGCTGGAGTGGCACGATCTTGGCTCACTGCAACCTCCACCTCCTGGGCTCAAGCCATCCTCCTACCTCAGCCTCCTGAGTAGCTGGGACCACAGACATGCACTACCATGCCCGGCTAATTTTTGTATTTTTAGTGGAGACGGGGTCTCGCCATGTTGCCTAGGCTGGTCTCAGATTCCTGGGCTCAAGGAATCTGCCTGCCTCAACCTCCCAGTGTGCTGGGATTACAGGTGTGAGCCACTGCACACAGCCTGTTTTTCTAAAATGATCATTCTTCCTATTGGCTTATACCTAATATAAGGATTTAACCTTATAAACTTTGAAGTTCTAAGACCTTCAAAGGTAGGTGTATTAGTCCTTTACTAATACATCTACCTAAGAAGGTAGGTGTATTAGTCCGTTTTCACACTGCTATAAAGAACTAACTGTGACTGGGTAATTTATAAATAAAAGAGGTTTAATTGACTTATAGTTCCACATGGCTAGGGAGGATTCAGGAAACTTAATCATGGCAGAAGGGGAAGCAAGGCACGTCTTACATGGTGGCTGGAGAGAGAGAGACAGAGAGACAGGTGCAGGGAGGGAATGCCAGGGGAACTGCCAAACACTTTTAAACCATCAGCTCTTGTGAGAACTCACTATCACGAGAACAACATGGGAGAAACTGCCCCCATGATCCAGTCACCTCCCACCAGGTCCCTCCCTCAACATGTAGGGATAACAATCAAGATGAAATTTGGGTGGGGACACAGAGCCAAACCATATCACTAGGCTTGTAAGATTCATTTTTGTGTGTGTGTAAGTAGGCAGCATAAATACTGTCTAGAATACACAAACATAGCAGAAAATATAATCCTGTAAAGTTGCTGTGGCAACATCAGCTGCTTATGTTGCAATAAATATAATGGCAATACTTTTTGAAACTTTTTTATTAGAGACCAGGATACAACTGCATCTCTGGAAAGATAATGAGTCTACCAGTTTGTGCTATTTTTCTCTCATCCCCTTAGTTATTGACCTACTTGGAGGATTCTTCAGCTGCAGAAGTTGCATTATGTAGCCAGTAATAATATTTATTTTTCCAGGTGCTTGGGGTAGAGTATGGGAATTTTTCTTTTTTAATCCACATAACGAGACATTTATAAGGAAGTGTGTAGAGTCCAGCCCACTCAGCAGACAACCCAGGATTCAAACATTGTTGGAACTTCTAGACAAACCTCATTTTCTCTTCCATTTTTTTCCCTAAAATAGTGCCATTATATTGATAGAGCCCATTATATTGGTGGTTGGAGGACCCAGCGTCTGTCCACCCTTTCTGTGCATGATAGAAAAATGTGTGCATGTCCAGTGTATTACTGTTAGGTTGAGACATTTCACTGGCAGTGGTGGGAATGCAGACAACAAACAACAATATCTGGTTCCGACCTGGGCTAGAGCTAAATGCATCCTGGGTTGGAGGTTCACTTCTATCACCAAGCCCTACCAGAAGCAAGGGAGATTTGACCTAGGGGGCTCCCTCTGGCCCGGGCCTTACCAATAGTGGCACTCAGCTACAACATACACCTATCGGTTTTGGGGTTTTTTTCTCTAATTCTTTTCAGTCCAGTCTCTTGTATGCTTGAATCTCCTGTCTGTTTGGTAGTCTGACTTTGCAGGAATGTATCAGCAATTTTGAACGATTGGTTACTTTGAGTTTTAGAAATGTAAGTCCTTAAAGATCTTGAAAATGATTTTGGTGATGAGCTGCCACAGCTAGTTGTTCATCCAATGGCCTGGGAAATGCAGAACCATGAATACCATGCCTGTTAGACCTGGAACAGGCGATGGCACCCTCCTTGAGAAAATGTGATTTTAACTGAGAAGCAGTATTTCTGGAAAATTTTTCCACTGGCTTTCTTCTATTGTTGTTACCTGTAATTTCATCATCTTTTCATTTAATTCTGTTCAGTATGATGTCTTTGGGACCAGTGGGTATTTTTATTTGCTTGTAGAAGTGTTTGTTCTTAGGGCTATGCTATGACTCAGGAAGGCCAGCCCCACCCACTCTCTTGTTGCTTGGCACCAATCCTCCCTGGTTGTTGGGCATCTTGTTTACTTCTGCCCTTAATTCCCTGCAGGTGCGTAAGTACAAGAGCATGATCCTGGAAGACCTGGAGTCTGCTCTGGCAGAACACGCCCCTGCGCCACAGGAGGTTAATTCAGAACTGCCGCCTCTCACCATCGACGGAATTCCAGTCTCTGTGGACAAAATGACCCAGGTAAGGGGTGGGAGGTGAGGAAGAGACTCAGAGGCAAGTGGCACAGGTGTGGGCGGGCCTCTGATCACTTTTCTGCATTTTGTCCTCAGTGATCTGACCAGGGAGTGAGATGCAGACTGGAGGCTGGTAGTGAAACAGTAGCAGCCTTGGAAAAGACATTGTAGTGCCAGAAGAGTGCTCCCAACCAAGGGCATGGCTGTGGTGTCCTCTTTCTTCTGGCGTTTTTTTTTTCCCTTTCACTTGGTCCTTTGGGTTGGATTAACAAAAAAAAAAAAACAAAACTTTTAGCTTGGGGTTGGTCTGAACAAAAGAACATTAGGAGTTTGATGAATCACAATCAAGGTGGCCAAGTAAACTTTTAGCCCTCGGGCTGCTCTGCTCCTCTTTCAATGTAAATCCTGAATACCTCCATAATTATTACGAAGTACAGCTCCCTTCCACAGGGAATAAGAATGTAAAACTCAGAATGACAGTCTTCTGAGTCATTGATTTGATATTCCTTTTTAAAATTTTTGTTTAATATTTTTTAATTTTGTGATTTCTAAAGATGGGGGTCTCACTGTGTTGCCCAGGCTGATCTCAATCTCCTAGGCTCAAGCGATCCTCCTGCCTTAGCCTCCCAAAGTACTGGGATTATAGGCGTACGCTGCTGTGCCAGCCTGATTTCCTCTTCCTTTAAGAAGGGAAGTCAAAATGTACTTAGCCTGATAAATCAGCATACCTCAGTAATTTTTATGAGATTATCCCTTTTATATATTTTTAGTTTAGCCTGATCAAAATCAAACACCTTTTTAACATATTTTCCCATCCTATTTCTTTTTTTTGAGCCGGAGTCTCGATCCGTAGCCCAGGCTGGAGTGCAGTGATGCGATCTTGGCTTACACTGCACTTGGCTCACTGCAACCTCCGCCTCCCGGGTTCAAGAGGTTCTCATGCCTCGAGTAGCTGTGATTACAGGTGTGCGCTACCACACCTGGCTAATTTTTGTTTTTTTAGTAGAGATGGGATTTTGCCATGTTGGCCAGGATGGTCACAAACTCCTGACCTCATGTGATCCCCCTCCTGGCCTCCCAAAGTGCTGGGATTACAGGTGTGAGCCACCACGCCCAGCCTACCCTGTTTCTTTATTAATTTACTTCTCTCTTGCTAAATCCACTTGTCAGGTTTTTTTCCTTATCTTATTCAGTCTTCAGCACCTTTTGACACAGTTGATTACTCCTTAAAGCATCTTCTCTCTGTCTGTTGACCGCACCCTCTTCTGAAGATCCTCATCCCTCACTAGGTGCTCCCCTCATCCCTTCTGGGGCCCCTCTTCCTCTTCTCACCTGATCATCGATATGCTGTTTTCACCCAGCTTATGTTCACTGTTAGATGTCTGGTCCTCACATGCCCCAAACAGAACCTTTGGTTGTTCCTACTCTGCACGCCACATCTGTTCCTCTCCAAGTGTTCCCCATATCAGTTAATGGAACTGCTGTCCATCTGGTTGCTCAAGTCTCAGCATGGAAGTAATCCTGATTTCCCTGTTTTGCCCTCTCCCTCCACAGTCCCCTGCCATCCTCCACATCTAATTCAGCATCAGGTCATGTCAGTTCACCTCTGAAATGTACTCTGACACTGGCCATTCTTCTCACTTCCCGTCAGCACCCAAGTCCAAGCCTTTAGCATCTCTTGTATAGCCTATCCACTGTGGTCTGCTGCAGTCCATTCTCCACATAGCCATCCTAGTAGTTTTTTAAAAAACTTACATCATGCAGGGTGTTGTAGCTCACGCCTGTAATCAAGAGGAGGATCCCTTGAGTCCAGGAGTTTGAGATCAGCCTGGGCAGCAGGCTGGAATTTTTTTTTTTTTTTTTTTTTTGTCTCTACAAAAAATACAAAAATTAGCCAGGGCATGGTGATGTGTGCCTGTAGTCTCAAATACTTGGAAGGCTGAGGTGGGAGGACCGTTTGGGCCCGGGAGGTTGAGGCTACAGTGACCCAAGATTGTGCCACTGCACTCTAGCCTGGGTGACAGAGTGAGATCCTGCCTCAAATAAATGAGTGAATGAATGAATAAATTTATTTATTTATTTAATTCAGGCCGTATCACTTCCTTGTTTAAGCCCTTTAATGGTTTTCCACTATTCCTAGAATCGAATTCAGACTGTGCTGTGGCCTGGAAGGCCCTATGTAATCTGGCCTTTTCCTGCCTCATCTTCTTCCCCTCAGTCACTGGGCTCCGGCCACTCTAACCCTCTTTTCCTCAAACACCCTGCATCCATTCTTTTGCTTTCGCTATTCCCTTTGCCTGAATATTGTTCTGCCAGATGATTGCATGATGGACTTTATCTTATTCAAAGTCTAGCTCAAATATCACCTCCTGAGACAAGCCTTTCTTGATTATCCCACCTAAATGAAGCTTTCTTCTTCCCCACCAAGACACTAATACATCCTCTGTGTTCTTGTCTGTGTAACACTTGTTACTACCTGAAATAATCCCATTTGTTAACTTGTATACTTATTTGTGGTCTCCCCAGCTAGAATTTGAGGAATTTAGTTTCTGTCGTTTACTTCTGTTCAGTATAGCTGCTCAGCCTCTGAAATAACATGTCATCTAAATAATAGTATCTGTTCAGTAAATGACTTCAGGGTTAGAGCAAAAATGAGTTAAGTGTAATGGTGGGGAACAGGATCGCAAGTCCCCTGGGCAGGTGTTGACCCAGTGCAGACGCTGATGCTGCTGCTCGGGGTGGCACTTTTATTTTTTATTCCATCTGAACCAGCAACTTGGTCTGAAGTAATACTACATTTTATAAATATAAACGTAAATAGTGATCTTTTGATTGTTGGATTCATAGCCCTTTCTGTGGACACTGGAAAGATCTCTAAATAATGGTTCAGAAAGGAAAGCATTATCTAAACCAAGCTTGCCCAATCCACATCCCGCAAGACGCATGCGACCCAGGATGGCTTTGAATGTGGCCCAACACAAATTCGTAAACTTTCTTAAAACATTATGAGATTTTTTGGCGATTTTTTTTTCTTTAGCTCATCAGCTATTATTAATGTTAGTATATTTTATGTGTGGCCCCAGATAATTCTTCCTCTAATGTGGCCGAGGGAAGCCGAAAGATTTGGCACCCCGATCTAAACTTTTCTTTACTGTCTTTTAACAGTTTCTGTTATTCTGTGTCTAGAGGCATTCTGACTGGTTCAAGTAAAGAAAACATAAAGTGAATTCTTTTTATCTGGTTGATGTAAAGAATCGACTCTGTCTCAGATGTAAAGTATATCTAAAACTGCCTAAGCCTTTGGTTTCGAATGCTGTGTTAGGTTAACTCCTCTCCTGTGATGGGTATTTGTTATTCTTTGTCACATTTGGTGTGCTAGGGTAAAACAGTCTGAGGTTTTGATTATATTAAATCATTGTGGATACTGGTTTTCATGAAATTGGCTAGTGGCCGCAGAAGTCAGCAAACAGTTTAGTTATTATCATTTTGGAGGTAAGACATTTGAAAGTGTTGTTTTCCATTTTTATCAAAACCACACTCGGTAGAGCTTGGTGTGCTGGTGAATGAGGAGCTGGATCTCAGTTGTCAAACGCATAGATGCGTTGCTGGAGGTGCACATTTTCTCTATCATATGCTCCCTCCTTCCCCTTCTTACCAAAGATGATGACTAAAAAGTCAAACATAACAAATAAAATAAAACAAACAAATGAGGAGGAAGAGGGAGCAGGATGATGAAAAACCCAGCTCCCAACTGAATGGGAATTTCCAAGTATTTGGATCCTGGCATTTTCTCCCCTCAACGTTTTATTGTTGTTTGTTTTCCTCAAATACTTTTTTCTTAATCTGAGCTAAATAGCTAGCTCGCTCTCTCTCTCTCTGTCTCTTTTTTTTTTTTTTTTTTCTGAGACGGAGTCTCGCTCTATTGCCCAGGCTGAAGTGCAATGGCGTGATCTCAGCTCACTGCAACCTCTGCCTCCCGGGTTGAAGCAATTATCCCACCTCAGCCTCCTGAGTAGCTGGGACTACAGGCATGCACCACCATGCCTGCCTAATTTTTTTGTATTTTTAGTAGAGTTGGGGTTTCACCATGTTGGCCAGACTGCTCGCCAACTGCTGACCTCAAGTGATCTGCCCATCTTGGCCTCCCAAAGTGCTGGGATTACAGGCATAAGCCACTGTGCCTGGCCAATAGCTCTCTTTTATAATTGATCCTAAAGACTTTCACTATTAATGGGAGTAAAAGGAGGGTTTTATTTCCACCCAAACCTAGATAGGCAAGGGTATGGGACTACAAGCAGTCTAATGCACTGTTAGTGGGAATGCAGATTGGTACACTTTCTCTAGAGGGCAGGTTGGTGTTGGCAATGCATATCAAAGTCTAAAAGGTGTATATCATGCCCTCCAATTAAACACAGATGTACATTGTTTATTACAGCATGTCTACAGTAGGAAAATTGGGAACAATGTGATTGGTTAAATTACGATAGTGTTTAGAATTTATATAGGAAGACGAGCAGCATAGCCCAAAAGAGATGATACAGTGAACTGTTAGACACTAAAAATGATGATTTGCTCTTTATTGCAGTAGAATAATATTTGTGGTATGTTAAATTAAAAAAAACTGTAAAGTAGCATTTTTTATATACTGTAATTTGAGGAGTTTAGGGCTTTACTTTTCAGTTTCTTTTGGGAGATTTTAAAAAAATTCTGGGAACACAGAATTGAGCTGATTTATCTCATTTTCTGTAACATTAACATAAAGTATGCCCCCCTCTGTGTGTATAGAACTTTGGAGGAGTGCACATATTAACACTGGGCACAGTGGCTCACATCTGTAATCGCAGCACTTTGGGAGGCTGAGGCGGGTGGATCACCTGAGGTCAGGAGAGCAGCCTGGCCAACATGGTGAAACCCTGTCTCTACTAAAAATACAAAAATCAGCCGGGTGTGTTGGCACGCCCCTGTAATCCAGCTACTCGGGAGGCTGAGGCAGGAGAATCGCTTGAACCTGGGAGGTGGAGGTTACAGTGAGCCCAGATCATGCCACTGCACTCCAGCCTGGTTGACAGAGCAAGACTCCGTCTCAAAAAAAAAAACTGATTGTAAAGTAGCATTTCTTATATACCGTAATTTGAGGGGTTTAGGGCTTTATTTTTCTGTTTCTTTTGGGAGATTTTTTTTTTTTTTTTAATTCCGGGAACACAGAATTGAGCTGATTTATCTCATTTTCTAAAACAATAACATAAAATGTGCCCGCATCTGTGTGTATAGAACTTGGAGGGATGTACATTAAAATATTAACACTAATTATCTATGCATGGTGGCATTATAGGTGATTTTCATTTTATCTAAATAAGCATGAATTGCTTTTATAATAGAAATACAAAAAACTATTTTCCTATTTTATATTAAACTTGAATTTTTTAAAGTGCAAAGTTAGGCCAAGCGCAGTGGCTCACACCTGTAATCCCAGCACTTTGGGAGGCTGAGGTGGGTAGATCACCTGAGGTCAGGAGTTCGAGACCAACCTGACCAACATGGAGAAACCCCGTCTCTACTAAAAAAATTAATAAATACAAAATTAGCCAGGCTTAGTGGTGCATGCCTGTAATCGCAGCTACTCGGGAGGCTGAGGCAGGAGAATCACTTGAACCCGGAAGGCGGAGGTTGCGGTGAGCTGAGATCGCACCATTGCACTCCAGCCTGGGGCAACAAGAGCGAAACTCCGTCTCAAAAAATATATAAATAAATAAATAAACAAACAAATAAAGTGCAAAGTTTGATAATGTTTCTGCTTTGTTTTGCCCAAAGATTATTTTTATTTATGTTAGCATGAAGATGTCAACATCTCTCTTTCCCCCCCTTATTTTCCTCTTAAATAGATACTTTGTGTTGGAAGGCACACTGCTAAGTTCTTTACAGGGGCATCTCATTTAATCCACCTTTGTGTGTGTGTGTATGTGTGTCTTGAAAATTCTTATTTTATAGTCAAGGAAGCAGAGCTCAGATATGGTTTATAGCCATTAAGAACAAGTACATTTTACTGGACATTAATTCTAGATTTCAGAACATACGGGTAATTTATGACTTCCTTGAAGTGATAAAATTCTAGAACTGTCAAACTGGACTGTAATAGAGATAGACTTGGGTTAACCAGACAGCTCTATTATCATCTTATCTGCACTTGATGGTATAGAGATGACTTGATATTGATGACCCTAACTTACAAATCTATATAGGATCCTAAGATACATTCTGAATCGTCTAAAGAGAGTAAATTATATTCAATATTGTTCTAATATTATGCGTTGCATTATTTTGTATCTTTACAAATGAGAAAGTTAGCATGATTTATTGGAAAGAATACTAACTCAGAGTCAGAAGATCTATTTTCTAGTCTCAATTCTACTACGTATAACCATGGTTCTCACTTTCATCTTCTGATGAAATACATGCCCTCCTACCTTAAGGAGTCAGAGGAAGAAAAATAAAATTTGGTGTAGGAAAATGTTTTGAAAACTAAAGCATCACACCAAGGTATTATTACTAATTATTAATGGTAATTATATGTATTGCCTATATTCATTTTTTAATAACCTGAACATACCATCTCTCAGCCATGCTTTATTAGAGAAAGTTCATGAACCAAGAATTTTAATTTTTCTCAACAGTTAAGTGGAACAATACAGCTGGCTTTTTTTTTTTCTTTTCCCTGGTGTCTACGAAAACAAAATATTTTTCAGATTGAAAATTGAGGCATAGGCCGGGCGCGGTGGCTCAAGCCTGTAATCCCAGCACTTTGGGAGACCGAGACGGGCGGATCACGAGGTCAGGAGATCGAGACCATCCTGGCTAACACAGTGAAACCCCGTCTCTACTAAGAAATACAAAAAACTAGCCGGGCGAGATGGCAGGCGCCTGTAGTCCCAGCTACTCGGGAGGCTGAGGCCAGAGAATGGCGTGAACCCGGGAGGCGGAGCTTGCAGTGAGCTGAGATCCGGCCACTGCACTCCAGCCTGGGCTACAGAGCGAGACTCCGTCTCAAAAAAAAAAAAAAGAAAGAAAATTGAGGCATAAATAGAAAATGAAATGTATGAAGGAAGCTAATGACAAATAGAACTTAGGGCTGCATTCATATTGCCAGTGCTTTTTAAAAAATCTTTTTTGTATAAAACTGTATTGTATTCATTATTCAGGTTGACTCTTTCAGCCAGTCTGCACTAAACATTTACTTTTCTTTTTTCTTTTCTTTTTTTTTTTGAGACAGTCTCACTGTGTCGCCCAGGCTGGAGTGAAATGGTGCAATCTCGGCTCACTGCAACCTCCACCTACTGGGTTCAAGTGATTCTCCTGCCTCAGCCTCCCCAGTAGCTTGGATTACAGGCGCAGGCCACCACGCTAGGTTAATTTTTTTGTATTTTTAGTAAAGACGGGATTTCACCATGTCAGGCTCATCTCGAATTCCTGAGCTTGGGCAATCTACCCGCCTTGGCCTTCCAAAGTTTTAGGTGTGGCTCACAGGTGTGAGCCACCGCACCCAGCCAACATTTGCTTTTTAAGAGAATTTTTTACTTGCCCCAAAACTCTCAAAATTGTCTCCTACACAGATAAAAATTGCACATAATGATGTCTGAAGTTCTGTGAGAACTAAATGCTCTGTTTTTTTAGGAAGCAGCTCTCTTGGGTTTTGGCTTTTGTCTTTTTTGTTTCGTTGAAAGTATGATTCTTTATTAGTAAATAGGACGTTTTACCTGAAAAGTTTCTGTTTTTACTATTATAACTATAGTAAGATTTTAAGTCTCTTGTTTTGGTGCCATGAGTTGGAATAGTCCTTATTTTGGCGGGGGCGGGGTGGGAGGTGGGTGTGCGTGTTAGAAAACTACATATGTCTGTGGTGTTTTTAGTAATTAAAATGAAAATTTGGATTTCGAATCACCTTTAAGAATAGTGGCTGGAACTTACTCTATACTTATTCCATATCTGTTTAGAATTGGAGGAGGTTGAGATAAAGCTTAGCAAAAGGGATCCTTAGTTTGGGGTAGGTTCTGCAACCCCAGAATTCATTCACAGTAAAGTCTCCTTTTTCAGATTTTGAAAGTCAGGTTAGCAAATTTGTTTTAGGATACTACAGACCAGGGCCTAGTGGATGGGCTAAGTCAGTGCCTCTCAAACTTCAGAGTGTGCAGCAGTCACCTGAGAAGTCGTGTTCAAATGCAGATTAGGAATCAGTAGGTCTGGAATGGGCCTGAGGTTCTGCCTTGCTGGTGAGCCCCCAGGTGATGTCAATGCTGCTGTTTCTCAGACTATGCTTTGAGTTCAAAGAATTGCGTAGCTTCTTGCAGAGTCTTTAAGCAATAATATGATTTTGCTAGTGGAAAATCAATTCTGCTCTTTACCAGACGTGGGTCCTATAGGCTTCTCTTGTTCTTGGGAGGTGGTAAATCTCTTTGGAATCTGTATTGGAAGACATCCAGGCATATATTATAATTCTAAAAGAAGCATCACTGGAAAGACCTGGGCAGTATTATTGATTAAAATCCACTCTTCTTTCCCTTCTCCCTTCCCTCACCTTCCTTGAACTTACTGCCCTCCTCTTACTGTCACTGGGGCAATCTTTGTTGCTTTAATATTCCCATGGCTTGATGATGCAACAGGATAGTAATTTATAGCAGTTTCAGGTAAACCTTCTGAAATGTTCAGCACAGTGCTTGCTTCATTAGGAAGGAGTTATTCACAAGGCTTTAGAGATGTTTTACTTAGAAAACAGCCAGTCAGTTATCTGCTTAAGTTTTTTGAGAGTTTTGTTCTGTTTTGAAAAAAACATAGGTCTCACCTCTTCTACTCAAAAAGTAGAAAACATTATGCTGATTGAAATAAGCGGGACACAGAAGGAAAACATTGGGTGATTCTACTTATATGAGGTATCTAGAGTGGGCAAAATGATAAAGATAGAAAATAGAAGTGGCCAGGCGCGATGGCTCACGCCTAATACTGACACTTTAGAAGGCCAAGGCAAGTGGATCACTTGAGGTCTGGAGTTCGAGACCAGCTTGGCCAACATGGTGAAACCCTGTCTCTACTAAAAATTTTTTTGTATTATTTACAAAAAAAATAGCTGGGTATGGTGGCAGGTGCCTGCAATCCTAGCTACTGGGAACGCTGAGGCAGGAGAATCGCTTGAACCCGGGAGGTGGAGGTTATAGTGAGCCGAGATTGCGCCACTGCACTCCAGCCTGGTTGACAGAGCAAGACTCCGTCTCAAAAAAAAAAAAGAAAGAAAGGAAGGAAGGAAGGAAGGAAGGAAGGAAGGAAGGAAGGAAGGAAGGAAGGAAGGAAGGAAGGAAGGAAGGAAGGAAGGAAGGAAGGAAGGAAGGAAGGAAGGAAGGAAGGAAGGAAGGAAGGAAGGAAGGAAGGAAGGAAGGAAGGAAGGAAGGAAGGAAGGAAGGAAGGAAGGAAGGAAGGAAGGAAGGAAGGAAGGAAGGAAGGAAGGAAGGAAATATAAGTTACCAGGGACTATGGGGAGGTAGAAGTCAGGAGTTATTGTTTTAGTGGGCACAGAATTTGTTTGAGATGATGCTTTAAAAGTTCTAGAAATAGGCCAGGCATGGCGGCTTACACCTGTAATCCCAGCACTTTGGGAGGCCGAGGCAGGCAGATCACGAGATCCGGAGTTTGAGACCAGCCTGGCCAACATAGTGAAACCCCGTCTCCACTAAAAATACAAAAAATTAGCTGGGCATGGTGGCAGGTGTCTGTAATCCCAGCTACTTGGGAGGCTGAGGCAGGAGAATTGCTTGAACCCAGGAGGCAGAGGTTGTAGTAGTAAGCTAAGATTGCACCATTGCCCTCCAGCCTGGGAGACAGTGCGAGACTCCATCTCAAAAAAAAACAAACAAAAAGTTCTAGAAATAATGATGATGGTTATACAACATTGTGAACATATTTAGTGTCACTAAATGGTACATGTTAAAATAATAAATGTTATGTGTATTTTGCCATTGTTTAAAAAAAATTTTTTTGAAAAGAAGGACTGGATAAAAAGTATTTTAGTTTGGTGGTTCTCAAAATTGGCTGCATAATAGAATCACCTAGGGAACTTAAAATCCTAGTGCCCAGGCCACACTCCAGACCAATGAAGTCACAGCCTTCAGGGATGGGATCTAGGCATCTGCAGTGTTTAAACTCTCCAAGTGATTCCAGTGTGCAGGCAACTTTGAAAACCACTATGGTGGATCACAATTCCAAACTGCTTCTCCAGAATTTACTGGCAAAGCAGGTTCTTCTTACTGTCTGAAATTATCATAAAATGTTTACGTATATGATGTCTTGTCATGTTTAGTAGGCATGATGAGATTAAGAGAATATATATGGGCCAGATGTGGTGGCTCTTGCTTGTAATCCCAGCACTTTGGGAGGTCGAGGCAGGAGGATGGTTTGAGGCCAGGAGTTTTGAGACCAACCTGGGCAACACAGCAAGACCTCATCTCTACTAAAAATTTAAAAATTAGCTAGGCATGGTGGTGCATCCATAGTCCCACCTACTCAGGAGGCTGAGGTGGGAGGATCATTTGAGCCCAGGAGTTCAGGGCTGCAGTGATGAGTCATGATCACGCCACTGCACTTCAGCCTGAGCAAAAGAGCGAGACCTTGTCTCAAAAAAGAAAGGAAAAGAAAGAGAGAATATATACGTAACAAATAAAAACACTAGTTGTGTTCTTAAATAGAACATAGCATATTTCGAGTAAAGAATAAGGGTATATTCAGAAATACTAAAGAGAAGAAACTAGCCATATAAATTACTTACATAGGATACAACTGGACTAAGGAAATATTTGCAATTTATATGACAGAATTAATATCCAGAGCAGATTAACATTTTCTTCATATTCATAAGATAAAGATAATTAGAAAAATAAGCAAATGTTATAAGCAGTTCACAGAAAGGAAAAATAACCAGTAAACATATAAAAAGATTGTCAACTCACTGGTAATGGAAATTAAAATAAGAAACCATTTCCCCCATGTCAGATGAGCCAAAATAAGAAAACTTGATAGTAAGGCTGGGTGCAGTGGCTCATGCCTGTATCCCAGCACTTTGGGAGGCTGAGGAGGGTGGATCACTTGAGGTCAGGAGTTCAAGACCAGCCTGGCCAACATGGTGAAACCCCATCTCTACTAAAAATACAAAACAATTAGCCAGCCATGGTAGCGCATGCCGGTAGTCCCAGCTACAGGTTGAGGCAGGAGGTTCACTTGAACCCGGGAGGCGGAGGTTGCAGTGAGCCGAGATTGCACCATTGCATTCCAGCCTGGGTGATAGAGTGAGACTGTCTCAAGAAAAATTTAAAAAGAGAGAGAAAACTTGGTAATAAAATGTGGAAGAGGTAATAAAATGTAGAAGAGGATGAATGGGTATTGTCTAGTACTCTTAGTGACAGTGGAATTGGCAAAGTCTTTCTGGAGGACAATTTGGCAGTGTATTAAAATGTTAAATCCATATACCCTTTAACCAGCAATTCCACTTTTCTGAATTTCTTTAACTGGTTAAAGGGTATATGGATTTAACATTTTCTGCTGAGTTTTCTGTGCACAAAGAAGCATGTACAAGCACTGTTTGTACAGCAAGAGAAACTGTAAGCAATCTAAATGTTTATCAGTAGGGGAATAGCTAAATAAAATGGAAATTCTATACCATGGATACTAGGCAACTGTTTTTAAAAATTATTGTAGTTGCACTACCATGAGAAGATCTCTATGACAAAATGTTGAGTGGAAAAAACAAGTTATAAAATAGTGTACAAACACAAAAATACATTTGTGTTTTTCTTTAATCGCATAAAACTGCCTTTCTAGCATGTATTTATGTAGATGTATAGAATCTGGCCTAGAAGGAAGGCTGTTCATCAGACTCATGCCTCTGGACAGGAGACTGGATTGAGGGAGAATAGATGGCAAAGAGGACTTTGACTTTACCTATATTATTTACATTTTTGTACAGAAGAGTACAACAAGCATAAGGTAACAGAAACTAACCAACCTGTGTTCTTCAAAGAGAAAGTAGGACTTTAAGAGCATTTTGATTAATGAGAGGGAGAAAGTTTGATAGGTTGGGGGTGCCGAGATACAGAAGCAGAAGTCTTGACTTGAGAGAGGAGTCTAAATGAGTGCCTTCATTGGCTGGCCTTCAAATTCACTAATTCTGAAGTTAGGTTCATCTTTTCTCCAAATTTGCTCTTCTTGTGTTTTCTATGGGAATGTGTTTTTAGGGGAAATGAGATTAAGAGAAGCCAGTGTTTCTGCTTGGAATGGTATTTCTGATAATAACCACCATAGTCATCTCTCTGAACAGAGATCAGTAGTACAAATAATTCCAAACATTGGGCAAATGAATCACTTTGCTTTAGCTCTTTAATGCCCTTTAGATATCCATTCAATTTTTTGTTTATTTGTTTTGTTTTGTTTGTTTTTTGAGACGGAGTCTCACTGTTGCCCAGGCTGGAGTACAGTGGCGTGATCTCGGCTCACTGCAAACTCTGCCTCCCGGGTTCACGCCATTCTCCTGCCTCAGCCTCTCCGAGTAGCTGGGACTACAGGCGCCTGCCACCACGCCCGGCTAATTTTTTTTTTTTTTTTTTTTTTTTTTTTTTTTTTTTTTTTTTTTGCATTTTCAGTAGAGACGGGGTTTCACCATGGTCTCTATCTCCTGACCTCGTGATCCACCTGCCTCGGCCTCTCAAAGTGCTGGGATTACAAGCGTGAACCACCGCGCCTGGCCTATCCATTCAAATATAATTGGGTCTGTCAGCCTGGACGGTAATAATTTTAAGTTAAAATAGTGTTGCCACAGTCTGAAAAATCTCCATTTTTCCTTCCCTGCTACATTCCTATTTTCTGTAGGCTACGCAAAACATAACCTTTCAGCATGATTTGCTTTCAACTGCCTTCTCTTAAAATTTATTATGCATTCTCTGACCTCTTCAGTAGAGGTGGAGGTAGCACATATGTTGGTTTGAAAGACCTGTTCTTGGTAATTGAGCCTAAATGGACATCAGGAGCCTCAAAATCCCTAGACTCAGGTAAATGCAGAGCAAAGATAGAGCGAACGAGAGGAGAGGGTATTTGGGGGATGTGTAAGGATAATGCATTGTTGGATAGCAAAGAATTAACTGAATTTACAAAGGAAATTTCTAGCATAGCAAGAATTTTTTTTAATTTTGGTTGGATTAGACGTTTTAGAGTTTTAGAGAACCTTTTATTTTAAACCTATCTGTGGTTTCCACATAATCTTTACTTTTCACTGACACGGGCATGAATTTGATATCCTTATCTTTGCTGATTGTCCCGGGAAGTGGTAGTATTTTCTATTCTTTGCTGGTTTGGTGTGGCTTTACTGACCAAGCTAGGGTACCTTAGGCCCACCTAAAGCCCTAAATCAGAATGAGAGTCCAGGAAAGCTTGTTCCAGCCCAATTAAAGGACAGTCTGAGAGGTTAGGCTTTAGCTTTGCTGATCCTGTTGATTGTCTCCCTGTGGATTAAAGACAAACCTTCCTTAACAAGCACATCAAAAAGCTTTGGTTTCCAAAACTCTCCAGGACCAGTAATTAATTCAACGGGTAATGAGAGCACAGTTCCGAATTCTGGAAAGGAATCATTTAACTCTTCCTGTACTGGACTGCTAGTTTCCCTTTATTAATAGTCTCTTTAGCCTTAGCACTGTTTATTTGGGACAGTGTAAAAATAACCTGTAGGAAGATTGCCTTTTTCAATGAAGTCAAATCATCTCTTAAGCATTTAAAAGTAAAAAATACCCTTCATTCCCAAAATGTACACACCTGAAAAACAAACTCTTATAGTAGAAAATACCTTTTACTTCTTTTGGTATAGGGGCAAATTTTATATGCTTGATAATTAGCACTTTTAAGAGCTATGATCTGCTCCTGAATTAGAACTTGTATGCCAGCAGCTGATTTCACTCTGGTTCCATTTTTTGACTTGATGGGGTTTCAGCCTGTGGAAGTAACCTTCTTTTTGTACTGTTTCTGTGTCTCCTGCTTCTCATATTAGCCTCTGGGATCATCTTCCTAGGAATTTGAAACATTTCTCATCCAGAGATTTCTAGCACATAAATCATCTTTGAAAAGTTTCCCAGTTCTGTCTTTCCTCTAATTATGGTTACCTTTTTTTCTGACAATTTCCATTAGTAATCTGCTTGTACATTTCCCCCACCCCTTTTTTTAATTGAGGGGAGAGAAAGAGCGCATGTGCGAGAAGGAACTGCTTATATTAATACAAATTTTTAATGCTCAGGGACCCAGCAGAACAATGCACCTAAACTTCCTGTACATTGTGGGTGTGTTAGTAATAGCTTGCTTGCTTCAAAGCAAATAATTGGTCCAAATGGTCAATTTGTTCCTTCTTAGTTCTAGCACCCTTTATTTCTCATCCTCAACCTTGTTTCAGATACATATAAACTCATTCTTCTGCCACCTCTGCTTTTTTCCACTTTACCCATCGTTGAAAAACTAACGATGAATGTCTTTATGTACATTACAGTGTGTTCAGTATTAGTAAACTGTTTCAGAAAGCTAGCTATTTGTTTGCATTGGGGGAATAAATTCCCTATTTTCCCTGATTTAAAAGTAAAATCTTATTTATCTTTTAAATATTTCTTTTTGGCAAATGGTCACATTTAGACTTGATAGAAACTTAATATAGATTGAGTACTGCCTGCCCGAAATGTTTGGGTACGTCGGATTTCATAAATTTTTTGATTTTTTTAACATTTGCATATACCTAGTGAGATATCTTGGAGATGGCACCACGATCTAAACACAAAATTTATTTGTGTTTTATATACACCTTATGCATGAAATAGAATTTTGACTGTGACCTGTCACTTGAGGTCATGGGTGGAATTTTCTACATGTGACTCTTGAAACATTCCAGATTTCAGATCTTCAGATTAGGGATGCTCAACCTGTAGCAGATTAAGGATTAAAACTGTGCTGGATTAAAGCCATGATGTTTCTGAGTCCTTATTTGTTTTACATTTAGAGTAGTTTTATTTAATAGATTTGAAGAGTGGATGCTTAAAGCATCTACTTTTTTAAAAAAAAGAACAATTTTTTCTTATTATAAAATCAGAATTATCAATCAGTTGCCAAAGAGCTATGATGCACCTAAATTTTATAACAAATTAAACTCTAAATTTTAGAACAAAAGTTATGAATACTGTAGAAGTTGCTGAAAAAAGGATGGCTTGATGACTAAGGTAATAATAATAAAACTGCTATTAATTAATATGCCTGCTATCTCAGCCTCTTAATTGACACTGTATATTTGCTATTATTACTATTTTACAGATGAGAAAATTAAGATTCAGAGCCAACTCTGAGCCTTTTGTTTTGTTTTGTTTTGTATTTTTGAGATGGAGTCTTGCTCTGTCACCCAGGCTAGAGTGTAGTTGAGCAATCATAGCTCACTGCAACCTCAGCCTCCTGGGTTCAAGCGATTCTCCTGCCTCAGCCTCCCGAGTAGCTGGCAATACAGGTATGTGCTACCATGCCTGGCTAATTTTTGTATTTTTAGTAAAGATGGTGTTTCACCATGTTGGCCAAGTGGGTCTTAAATTCCTGACCCCAGGGAATCCGCTCGCCTTGACCTCCCAAAGTGCTGGGATTACAGGCGTGAGCCACGGTGCCCAGCCCTTGTGTTCTTTTTGGTAGAAAGAGGTAACTTAAGAGAAGTGAAGCTGAGTGCAATGACTCACACGTGAAATCCCAACACTTTGGGAGGTCGAGGCAGAAGGATTGCTTCAGGCCAGGAGTTTGAGATCAGCCTGGGCAACATTGGGAGACCCCTTCTCTACAGACAAAAAAAAAAAAAAAAAGAAAGAAAGAAAAAGAAATAGCTGGGCATAGTGGCATGCACCTTTAGTCCCAACTACTGAAGGCTGAAGCAGGAGGATCCCTTAAGCCCTGGAGGTTGAGGCTGCATTGAGTTGTGTTCATGCCACTGCACTCCAGCCTGGACCACAGAGCAAGATCTGAGAGAGAGAGAGAGAGAGAGAATGAAAATGGATGAATAGTTAGTATATGAGAGAGAGAGATAATGAATGAATGAATGAATGAATAGTTAGTATATGTTCCACAAAGAATGTAGGACTTTCTGGGCACTAAAGAATGAGTGGTATAGTAGCATGGAAAGTAGTCCAGCAAGGGGACAGAACAAAGGCAGAGAAGCAGGAATGGGCTTAGTAGTTCATAAGACAGTGCAGAGACTTGTCTGATGGAGGACCAAGGCTGAGTGGTGGGAATTAATGGAAACTGATTGTAGTGTGAAGCCAGATTGTAGTGGGTCTGAAAAGCTGGGCAGAAGGATCTAGTTTAGTTGCCGTCGTTAAAAGACATTTGAAGGTGTTTTGAGCATTGGAGCTATGTAGGTAACATTTAGGAAAATCTCTCCAGCAAGGATATGTGGGAAGAAGGAATGAAGGGAGAACTTGGAGTTCCCCAAGAAAGCCAACTAGAAGGATGCACTAGCCTTGGGCCAGAAAGTTAGAATAAAGGTGGGGCTGGAGAAGAAGGGATAGACACCAGAGACATTTCAAAGAAAACAAAAGAATCGGACTTGCAATGCGTGACTAGATAAGTGTTGAAGGAGAAAAGTAAAGATAACTTTGACATTTTTAGTTTGAGTATCTGGGGAAAGGGTGGTTTTCTACTTGCTAAGATAAAAAAGTTGAGAAGACAAGTAGATTGGAGAGAGGGTAGGATGGGGTTTAAGTGAAGAGGCTGATGCTGAGGCCAGCTTTCAAGTAACATTGAGTTATTGGAACTCAGCTGGAAGGCCTGGTGGGAGAGCCAAAGCAAGACTTGAGGATGAAAGGTGTCCACGTGACCCAGAACTGAGGAGCATAAAGAACTATTGGTGCAAATAGGGTGAGGCGTCAGAAGTGAAGTGATCACCAGAATTAGGGAATATATAGGGTTCCAGGTAGATCTGAGCAGACTCTATCAGTCTAGTATTTTCCACAGTGAATGCTTTCTGGCCACTTTAGGATTTTTGTTTTGTTTGTTTGGTTTAAGACAGGGTCTTGCTCTGTCACCTGCTTTAGGGTTTTTGTTTTGTTTTGTTTCGAGACAAGGTCTCACTGTGTCACCCAGGCTGGAGTGAAGTGGCACCATCATGGCTCGCTGCATCCTTGACCTCCTGGGCTCAGGCGATCCCCCTGCCTCAGCCTCTCCAGTAGCTGGGACTATAGGCACGTGCCACTGTAGCTGACTGAGTTTTGTATTTTTGGTAGAGACAGAGTCCCACTGTGTTGCCCAAGCTGGGCTCGAACTCTTGGTCTCAAGCAGTCTGCCTCCCTGAGCCTCCCAAGGTGCAGGGATTACAGGCGTGAGCCACTGTACCCAACCCACTTTAGGATTTTGTTAATTTAGAATTATTTAGCCTTCTCATTTCATTTTCTCCAGACTGTCCTAGGTATGAATATAAATAATTCTCCTCTTTGGAAACTGTTAATGATGTTCAAAGAAAAGGGAGTTTATGAAAGTCTGTATCAGTTTATTTAATCTACACCTCTGAGAAAGCCTTTTTTTTTTTTGACATGAAGAAGTATAAAATATTGTGTGTGAAGATTAAGCCCTTTCCTGCTCTGTGTATTTGAGCCTAGAAAAAGACACACTCCCAAGAAATTAGAATAAAGGGAAAAATGACTTTGAAATGTACTTTCTTAAAATAACTGAAGTAATGACCGCATGAGCCAGCTGATGGGTTTTTAAATGGATACGTTTCTATCAGCCTGCTGCTTGATGCCAGAGCCAAATATATATGGAGTATATTATATCATATCCTGTAGGCAGGAGACTGTCGGGGGCATTGGGGGACTTAGAGGTGAAGTGGCAGGCTTGGCACAGGACTTAACAGCATGACTACAGTCAGCCAGAACTTTATTAGGTAAACATTACTGATTGGGTTCCTGGTTCCCTGTTATGTAACAATCTGTATCATCTTTTCATAAAATAATATCTAATATGTATTATAAGAATGATGAGAACACCTGATATTTATAGAAATCTTTAATAATAAAGTGTTGCTATACTCATTCTCTCATTAATACTTAAGTATTCCCATTTCAGTTTTTTTCTTATTTTACTTTGTAACTATAAATCCACGCCCCTGAGTCTGATTGATTGCTAAAAGTGGCCTCTTTTTGGTTTTCAACTGCAGGGGCAATATGGATGCATCCTTAGTTGCAGGATGCTACTTATCTCTGGAGTGCTGTAGACCTCCAGGTGAAAGGGAAACAGTAGGTCTGGGAAGGAGGCATAGACCATAACTTGATAAACTGCTTTTCTTGCCAAAAGTCATTATCAGCGATTAAGAATATTCACAAAGTAGACCCTCCCCCAGCACACACAGAGTGTGGTTACTATGCCAGGAAATAAGAATGGCAGTTGTCTTTGTGGTTTAAAACCTGTTTGGTCTGGATTTGATTTGTAAAATAAATCTGAATGAAGTCCATAATGCATTTAAATTCGCACATGTTTTACTATGTCTATATGTCAGACTCATGGACAGTGGCCTAGCTTACTGGAAAATTTCTAGAAGAGTTTTAGGGTTATTTTCCCTTTTTACTAAGTTAAAGGCTGTTTATTTTCATATATTTTATAATCAGCCACCTTATTGAATTCTCGTATTGTTTATAGTAGTTTTTCATTTGATCTCTTCGGAATTCTCTAGATATAAAGTTACTTCATCTATAAATAATATTTATTTTATCAGTTCACCTGTTATTTCTCTCTTATCTAATTGCATTGATTCCTACTTCCAGAACAGTGTTGAAAACACCGTGAGTTTGGCACCTTACATGCATGAAAACTAGAAGGGAAATAAGCCATAGTACCAGTAATATCTTGGGAAGCAGAAATTAAATTTAGGGGCAGATATTCTTACTCTTATAGGAAGAAGTCTACAAAATGCAGCCTAAGGTGCACTTTACCAATATATTTATAATTCTCAACCACCCATGGAGATAGAGAAACCTATGGAAAACAGCGGGTTTTCATCAGTCACATCTTAAATTCTCTGGGACCTTCCCAGAAACCTCTCTGTTTTATAAGGTTAGAATTTAAGGGGTCATAAACACACCCCAGATGTCTTTCATGAATATTGATGACCATACTGTTCTCTTCCAGGCCCAGCTTCGGGCATTTATCCCAGAGATGCTCAAGTACTCCACAGGTCGGGGAAAACCAGGCTGGGGGAAAGAAAGCTGCAAGCCCATCTGGTGGCCTGAAGATATTCCCTGGGCAAATGTCCGGAGTGATGTCCGCACAGAAGAGCAAAAGCAGAGGGTGAGAATTCCTCTGACTGAGTTACCTGATTGCTTTTCCATCCTAAATCAACCACTTCAATTTTTGTCATTTCTACATCTTGTGCTAAAAAGTCTTTGTGTAATGTTAAGCCTGTCCCTCCGAAGACTAATGTTCTTTGATTTATAGCTTTTTCCATTTGTCGCTCCATCACTATACTGTAAAGAGAAGACTAGGGTGGATTCATGAATTTAAACTGTGTCTTTGGGGTTGCCTTTTGGAGCAGTTTTAATTTTATGAAGTGCTTGGGAACGTCAAAGAAACTCGAAGTAAAAGTATTAATCACTTGAACACTTAGAAATGCTGTTATTTCTGGTTACTAAAAATCATTGTTGAACAATGTAAATATGGAATTAGAAGGATATGAAGTCTGCCAGCTGAGCCTGCTAATAACAAAACTTTTAGAAGACTAAACTACATATCATTCCTTACTCTTTTTTTGCGTATTTTTCTTTTCTTTTTTTTTTTTTTTTTTTTTTTTTTTTTTGTGAGACAGAATCTCACTCTTGTTGCCCAGGCTGGAGTGCAATGGCGCGATCTTGGCTCACTGCAGCCTCTGCCTCCCAGGTTCAAGCGATTCTCTTGTCTCAGCCTCCCGAGTAGTTGGGATTACAGGCGTACGCCACCACGCCTGGCTAATTTTGTATTTTTAGTAGAGACGGGGTTTCTCCATGTTGGTCAGGCTGGTCTCGAACTCCCGACCTCAGGTCATCCTCCCTCATCGGCCTCCCCAAAGAGCTGGGATTACAGGCGTGAGCCACCATACCCGGCCGTGTATTTATTTTTCATTTAGCTTGGAAGTTTACTGAGAATCTTAATATGCCATTCTAGATCAGAATAATCTTTCTTTGCAAGAAGTTTAAGAGTTTGGCCTCAGGTTGGAATAGGGTGTAAACTAGACTTTGATCAAGAAGAAACCAATGAGAAGGCCTCTTTGATACTTCGTACTCAGCTTCTTTCTACCAGAACCAGTCTGTGGGAAATAATCCTAGGAGAGTTTATAAGAGGTTTGGTTTGGTTTGATTTGATAAAGAAGTAGCTGCTTATTGCATATTGGGACTAAATAACCAAAGTTCTTTGTGGCTTACTGTGCTTTTCCCGTCATTTGGTGACAGGTTTCATGGACCCAGGCACTACGGACCATAGTTAAAAACTGTTATAAACAGCATGGGCGGGAAGACCTTTTGTATGCCTTTGAGGATCAGCAAACGCAAACGCAGGCCACAGCCACGCACAGTATAGCTCATCTCGTACCGTCACAGACTGTCGTCCAGACCTTTAGTAACCCTGATGGCACAGTCTCACTTATCCAGGTGAGTAAACCTGAGGGCTACCAGACTGTGGCTTCTGAGATGGATCAGTGGGCACCTCACCTCAGACTGGGGAGAGTTTCCTTTGTGCGACTCTTGTATGAACTTTATATAGCTCCCCACCATCTTCCTACCTGAAATTGATTCCTGAAGAATAGTTTAAATTCTTTGCATTTGCTAAATACAGAGCTATGAGTAGCTTCCTGGACATTTCCAAAACAAAGCGCTTTTAAAGGGCTCTTTTTTTTTTTTGAGACAGGATCTCTCTATGTCATCACAGCTCACTGCAGGCTCAACCCCCCGGGCTCAAGTGATTCTCCCACCTCAGCCTCCCAAGTAGCTGGGACTACAGGTGTATGCCACCAGGCCTGGCTGACTTTTTTTTTTGGTAGAGACAAGGCCTTTCCATGTTGCCTAGGCTGGTCTCAAACTCCTGAACTCAAGCAATCCTCCTGCCTCGGCCTCCTAAAATGCTGGGATTACAGATGTGAGCCACCATGCCTGGCCTTAAAATGACTTCTGTTTTACAGTTTCACTGTCAGTGATCAGGGAATATTCCTTCTGAATGACCTCTTCTGAGGTAAAACACAATTTGTTGATTGGGAACCTCTGAAGTTCCAATTGGGGTGAGAATAGAAAGTTGGTTGACCGACACTGGGCATGGATGTGGCAGTGGGATAGCTCTTCTCATATCGATTTATTTGGTTGAAGTAAAATTCTGAAACTCATGATAGTCTCTGAACTATAATTTTAGTGAATATGATTTTAGATTTCACATCATAAGACATATTCATTGTTATCTGCGCTAAATTTGGGATTAAAGGAGTCTTAGCTTCTGAGTAAAGAAGTGGAAGGATCCATCCAGCGACACTTATCACTTTCCATATTTTTTTTTAGGTTGGTACGGGGGCAACAGTAGCCACATTGGCTGATGCTTCAGAATTGCCAACCACAGTCACCGTTGCCCAAGTGAATTATTCTGCCGTGGCTGATGGAGAGGTAAGAAAGAGATTCTGTCTGCATCTTCTCAAATACTTGAATGTATAATGAGGGAGAAGCAAAGGTCCAGAGGATGGAGTAGCCTGCATGTCTGCAGCACTCGTTCATTTAAACCTTTTGAACATGAAACCATGAAAGTTTTGGAAAGTGTCTTATGCTATGTGTATTAATTGTAACAATTAAGATTCATGGATTAGTATGACTCAAACCCAACTGTCAGGAACTTAGAATTTTACGTTTGAATGTATAGCATTTGGTATTATACACAATATGAAGGGATTATCCCTTTAGCATTTTTATGCTGTGAATCCCAAAGAATTTCATCTTTGGTCTTTATGAAAAAAAGAATGATGCATTAAAACTGGAATTAAGGGAAGCCTTCTTTGAAGGGATAAATATGTTTGCAAGTCAGTAACATGATTTATTACATTTTAAATATGCCTTTGAAGATTTCTTAGGAGAATTCTTCCTTAGCAAAATTGGGATAAT
Organism: Macaca thibetana thibetana; assembly: GCF_024542745.1. NCBI lineage: Eukaryota > Metazoa > Chordata > Mammalia > Primates > Cercopithecidae > Macaca > Macaca thibetana. Next base: position 29,446,639 of record NC_065580.1, on the reverse strand, counting down.
TATGGGACGTTAACCTAAAGACAGCCAACCTTTATTGATCACTTGGTGGGCTAAACACTCGACCCTATGAAGTGTAAGTTCCATTATCATCTTCACTTTAGAGATGATGATTCGCTTTAGAGCTTACATGATTTGCCCAAAGTCCCAGAGCAGTGTTGAAGCTGGATAATGAATTGACAAAAACATTACCTAGGCTCTGAGACATTGGTGAAGATTCAACAAGTGAAGGAGGGGGTTTGTTACGTCACCATGAGTGTTTCCCTTGAAGATACTGATGTGGTGTCCTGAAGTTTGAAAAATAGCCAACAGATCATCGAAGAGCAGTATCAGAAATAAAGCTAAAAGTGTTATCTCACCCTTGTTGAGAGCCATGGCGCATTTCGCCTTAGAACACCACAAAGTCACTTTCATATGTGCCCCTCAGGAGACGGGGAGAACTGGCAAAGGCTGCATGGCTGGGAGATGGAGGGAGAGTGCACCACAGGCTCCTTGGCCAGCCTGCATGTGCCGAAACCCTGTATAGCTACAGCTGTGTGGCGTTGATTTGCACAGGATCCTTGCCCTCATGGGACTCCAGTCTAGTGAGGAAGAGAGAGAGGTCTACGTGAACGACCTGTAGCCTTGCTGTAAGGGATGCTGCAAAGCATATGTACCTCCTTTCCACCTAAGGAGCCTGGGAAAGTTTGGGACACTGAAAAACTTGGTTATTGGGTGAGGAAAGGTGAAGGTTGACAGAACACTTACTTTCTAAGTACATAAACATCATTAAAGGATATGGATTAGCAAAGCAAAGAATTTGTCAGGTCCAGAACACTAGAACGAGATGACACTCCTTAAAGTCTGAAAGAAGTGGAAAAGACAACAAGGGGTAGAGTTAGAAGATGTGTTAGTTTTTGGCTTAGACAAAGTGTTATCAACCGTATCTCTCTACTGAATGTTTCTTGGTACTATTTAAAGAAAGTAACTTTGTTTCCTTCTCTATAAAAATTTTGTTTTTGACACATAATATTTATAACATATTTATGGAGTTGTGTTTCTTTCTTTCCTTTTTTTTTTTTGTTTTTTTTGTTTTTTTGTTTTTTTGAGACGGAATCTCACTCTGTGGCCCAGGCTGGAGTGTAGTGGCATGATCTCACCTCACTGCAACCTCTGCCTGCCGAGTTCAAGCGATTCTTCTGCATGCACCACCATGCCCAGCTAATTTTTGTATTTTTAGTAGAGATGGGGTTTCACCATGTTGGCCAGGATGGTCTCGATCTCTTGACCTCGTGATCTGCCTGCCTCAGCCTCCCAAAGTGCTAGGATTACAGGCGTGAGCCACTGCACCCGGCCAGAGTTGTGTCTCTTAAATACTTCTCTGGGACTAAGTCTAAGAAATATACTTTGCTAAATAACATACAAAAGTAATCAACATATTCAAATATTCATAGAAAATATTTTTTAAATCTCAGTTGCATATGTCTGGCTTTTCTGGCACACTAACATCATTGTTAAGCCAGCTATTGTGGAGGTTGCTGAATGACATATATAAAGTTTTTATAGCCTTTTGGTAAATACCTGGATTCAGTCAGATGAAAAAAAATACTCTTAACTCTTCCTACACTTCCAGTGAAATGAAAATGACATAAAGAGAGGAAGCATAGGTTATGTCAGAAAGTGACATGTTTAGATTATATTGTGTTTCCGTTTGCCGTCTGATTTCTCTTAGATGTTGACATAGTTGTTAGTGTCTTAGCTTTGAACCATAAGAACTGTAATGACTCTAATATTTCTCTGAAGTGGGCTATATAAGGCCACATCGATGCCAGTGTAGACACTGTATCAGGTGACTCAGTAGAAACAGCCTTTTTGCTTGGTCTTTGGTCTTTTCTCCCATGGGGCAGAAAGTATAACAACAAACAGTGCCTATACTTTTAGAAGTTGTGTGGTCATTTTGTTATCCCAGCCTTCCCAGTGAGAGCTCTCACCATTACCACACTGTCTTCAGCGTCTGGTTATTTATGGAAAGGGTCATTTGGGGGCCTGCTGAGCTGAGAATACTCAGTAATCTGAGTAATTACAGAGCAACAAACTCTATAGCCTTAAGCAGTTGAAAATTAATTAGTGACACAGAACAAGTTACATAGACTTTTTTGTTTGTTTGTTTTTTGACAGAGTCTTGCTGTCTCCCAGGCTGGAGTGCAGTGGCGCGATCTCGGCTCACTGCAAGCTCCGCCTCGTGGGTTTCCGCCATTCTCCTGCCTCAGCCTCCCGAGTAGCTGGGACTACAGGCGCCTGCCACCAGGCTGGCTAATTTTTTTGTATTTTTAGTAGAGACGGGGTTTCACCGTGTTAGCCAGGATGGTCTTGATCTCCTGACCTCATGATCCACCCGTCTTGGCTTCCCAAAGTGCTGGGATTACAGGCATGAGCCACCGCGCCCGGCCTACATAGATGTTTATAATTGAACAAGGAAAGAATTTCAAAATAATATGAAATAAACTATGTTGATTTTAAAACATACAGTTTTTATTTTGATGACATATTGAAAGACGCAGATGGGTTTGAGAATCCATTCTGCTGCGTGATAAGACCAGGTATTGGTGATATCAATTGCATTAGGTGTCAGAAAAGTCTAAATTTGAAATAGAATGGTATCTGTTGATAATAGTATATATAATTCTGTTAGAAGAAGAGAAAGCCAAAGTACAAAAACATTAGAGATGTGAATTTTAAACTGAGCCATTAATATATGTAACAGTTTTGAATTGCGTAACTCATTTTAGGTGTATTTTTATGGATGTCGATTTACCTTAAATATGGGCAGGCTGAATAACAAGTAGGAAAATACCAATAGTATTTTTCCATCCATCCCTTCAGTAAACAGTTTTTGAGCCCTGTGCCAGGCACTGTGGAGACTGTAGATAAAAGATAATAAAGACTCCCCTTTCCCTTAAGGTGCACATAGGTAGGTGGTAAAGAAAGGCAAAGAACAATTGCAGTGAGATAAGGGTCTAGTAGCAGCAACCCCAGGGTGCTGTGGAACAGCAGAGGAGAGGCCCTCATCTGGACTTCAGGGGAATGGAATTGTCTCAGGAAACACTTCCCAGAGGAAGCCCCTGAGCTTAGACTAGAGGGGTAACTAGCCAAACAAAGGAGAGGGATAGGAGTTCTACCCTGTCAAAGGGAGCAACACGTTCAGTGCATTAACTTGTGAAAGCGTGGAACAGCCACAGTTTGAAGGGCCTTATGGTAGAGGGGCTCTCTCAGAAATGCATAGTAACCAATGAGATATCTTCTGAATATCTTCCCCTCCCAGGGCTTGTGGCCCTTTCTTTGGGGAAGGGAATGCAACAAGAGCTTAAGTAAACACAGTTTAAGAAAGCGCTGAGACTCAGGAATAGGAAATTCCGAAGAGATGCTGGCACTTGAACTGATTTCTTGATCACCTGCTGTGTTTCTGATTAGAAATCTCTTCTCTGTTTCTCCTCCTCTTTTCTCTTCACTATTTACTGTCATTCCATGACATGTAATTTAACTTTCTTAAATTATACTGTATATGGCAGCATTCTAATGCTATTTTCACTACAAGTATAGTTGTAACTAAATGTGTCTGTAGTGACTTGCTGCCTTTGGAGTTTGAGGACTTGAGAGAGCCACACTGGACCAAGCTCAGGTGAGAACAGCAGCATGTGCCGGACTAAAATAGAGGGGCAGATCAGGAAACAGGAAGACCATTCCCTCGCAGTAGGCAACAGCACTGCCCAGCTTCAGTGGATGTTTTGAGTGGAATCATCAGCCACCTAAGAATTGATAGTACAGCTTGCCTCTTACACTGGCAGTGTTGGCAGTAATGTTCATTGGAGCAATGAGATGAAAGCAAGCAACCTTGGAAAACAAGAGCTTTGGAGTTCCTGAGGGGCAACTTTGCAGCTCTAGGATATCTCTGCCTCAGGAGTGATGGGCCCTGAAGGCTTGTTGGCACAATCCACTGCCCATGAGAACTCAGGGCAAACACGAAGGTAGCTCAAAGGAATGTCTCTTTCTCTGGGAGGCTTTTGGCAAACATTCTGAAAAGCATTATCATAATCTAAGTATGGTGATAGAACTAAAGCAGGAAGCATTTAAAATATCTACCTCCTAAAGCTTGGAGCACTTCCTTTGGAACACGGTAATAAGCAGGCACAAGATAACTACTCACCAGGCCCCAGCAATGTGAAGCAGGAATAGAAAGAGCTGCAGTAAGCACTGCTAAGGTCTTGAGTCCAGGAGTCCAAAGACATATACACCTGAGCTGATGGATCACCTGCCGTACTTCGGAATAGAAACTGCTTTTACTGCCCTTGCTACTTTTCAGTTTTGAGGGTGGATAATTAATCAACGAGTATTTATTGAGCAAAACAGACTGAAGTAACTAGATACAGGTATTCAGAACCAAGTCTCTAAACACAAAGAATTGTACTAAAATCAGTGGTTCTGTACCCCAGACCAGAGGGGACATTTGGCAATATCTGGAGACATTTTTTACTTTCCTGACTGGGGAGGGTGCTATTGGCAACTAGTGGGTAGAAGCCAGGATGCTGCTAACCATACTGCAATGCACAGGACAGCCCTACAACCAAGGATACCTGGGCCAAAATGTTAGCATGCCGAGACTGAGAGACTCTGTGTAGGCCTGGCAAACCTGGATTCTCGTGTACCCTATCACCAGAGAGTATGATTTTTGTTTTTGGGTTTTTTGCTGTGGGCAGTGGGAGAGTCTTCATAACTTCTCCCCTACTGAAAAGAAAGCAGTTTTTGCTACACTTTAAAAAATTAGTTTCTGAGTTTAGCAGTTTCCATCAAAATAAAAATGCAAAGTAAGTTTGATCCATAATTCTACCTCTAGGCATTTACCCTGTAAATAGACTCACATGTGATATACAAAGTATAATAGTATACAAGGATATTCATCACAGCACTGTTTGTTAATAGCAAAAGACTGTAAACCACCTAAATGTGCATTGAAAGATGACTTGTTAAATAAATGATGATGTTTTCTATATAATTCAATGCTTCCCAACACTTTGGGAGGTGGAGGCAGGTGGATCACCTGAGGTTGGGAGTTCAAGACCAGCCTGACCAACATGGAGAAACCCTGTCTCTACTAAAAATACAGAATTAACTGGGTGTGGTGGTGCATGCCTGTAATCCCAGCTACTCAGGAGGCTGAGGCAGGAGAATCACTTGAACCTGGAAGGCAGAGGTTGCGGTGAGCTGAGATCATGCCACTGCACTCCAATCTGGGCAACAAGAGCGAAACTCCGTCTCAAAAAAAAAAAAAAAAAAAAAAAAAAAAAAAAGCAATCCCATGCAACCATTCTTTTTTTTTTTTTTTTTGAGACGGAGTCTCGCTCTGTCGCCCAGGCTGGAGTGCAGTGGCACGATCTCGGCTCACTGCAAGCTCCGCCTCCCGGATTCACGCCATTCTCCTGCCTCATACTCCCGAGTAGCTGGGACTACAGGCGCCCGCCACCGCGCCCGGCTAATTTTTGTATTTTTAGAGACGGGGTTTCACCGTGGTCTCGATCTCCTGACCTTGTGATCCGCCTGCCTCGGCCTCCCAAAGTGCTGGGATTATAGGCGTGAGCCACCGCGCCCAGCCACCATGCAGCCATTCTTAAGAATCGTGAATCAGTAAAGTAGTTTTATATGTTCCAAAATGGAATCATTTCGGAGATGTACTGTTTGTGAAAAAAGCAAGATACAAAAGATATGTAGAATATGCTGCCATTTTTATTTTAAAGAGGAGGTAGTAGAAAGGGGAAATAGGGTGAATGTGTGTGTGTGTGTGTGTGTCTGTGTAAATATACTTCCATATAGTGGGAATAGCTCTACAAAGGTACACAAAAAATAGGTATATTACATGGAAATATTGTATAATGATAAAAAAATAATAAGAGAGAAAGAAAATAGGCACTGTAGTAGACCCTTTGGATAAAGGGTCTGGAGTACTGGTATCATATTCCCTTTGATACAGTTTGAAATTTTGGTATAGTTTGAATTTTTTTTCTTCTCATGGGCTATTTCTAACAACCCAGCCTATATATTTTTAAACTTTATTATGTATTTATTTAAATTGACAAAAAATTGTATATATTTATCTTGCACAATGTGTTGTTTTGAAGTATGTATACATCGGGAGGTAAATCGAGAAACGTATTTAAAAGTGTAGAGTGGGCCAGGCGTGGTGACTCATGCCTGTAATCCTAGCACTTTGGGAGACAGGCAGGTGGATCACCTAAGATCAGGAGTTTGAGACCAGCCTGGCCAACATGGTGAAACCCCGTCTCTACTAAAAATACAAAAATTAGCCAGAGGTGGTGGCACACACCTATAATCCCAGCTACTTGGGAGCCTGAGGCAGGAGAATCGCTCAACCTGGGAGATGGAGGTTGCAGTAAGCCAAGATTGTGCCATTGCACTCCAGCTTGGGCAACAGAGGGAGACTCCCTCTCAAAAAAAAAAAAAAAAGTACAGTGGAAGGTCTTGCTTTCTATCTCCCATCCAACTTGTTTCCAGCTCCTCTGAACCCCACACATATAATCCAGAGAATATATTCAGTGGCTTTTGTGTGTCCTTCCAGAATTTCTTTATGGCAAATGCAAGAAAATTCAGGTATATATTCTAATACCCCCTTTTTTACACAAAAGGTAGCATGCTTAAAACTCTGTTCTGTACATTGCAGGTCATGTTAATTTTAAAGAGTATGTGTATTTAGCTAAAAAGTAACAATTATTGGAAAAATTACTTTTAAAATTATACTTTCGTGGCTTTGTTTTTTTACTATCTTGTCCTTTCTGCCTCAGGTGGAACAAAATTGGGCCACGTTACAGGGAGGTGAGATGACCATCCAGACGACGCAAGCATCAGAGGCCACCCAGGCGGTGGCATCATTGGCAGAGGCCGCAGTGGCAGCTTCTCAGGAGATGCAGCAGGGAGCTACAGTCACCATGGCGCTTAACAGGTGGTGGCAAGAGTCCGGGAATAAATGAGGATCACAGATCTGTCCCTGCAGATATGGGTGGAGTCCTCTTAAAGAGAAATGTATCTCTGTTTGCCACAATTGGCAGTAGGAACTTAACACTTTTGGCCCATATGATATTGTAGTTTGGCCTATAATAGGTCAGCCCTTACCAAGAAAAATTAAACTTCTTTCCTTCAGGTGTGCTTAGGAAAGGTGATGTGAAATGGAATCCTCTAGTAAAAGGTAGTTTCCAAAACTCAATGTATTGTTTCCTGCTTAGTTCCTTCTACTGGCTATTGATGGAAAGATCATCTCCGCATCATTCTTCACTCCTGCCGCCACCCAGCCCCAACAATCAGTGCAGCCTTTCTGACTTCCAGCCCAAGACTACTGGTCAAGCCTTCCCATTTATCCTATTCTGTGTCCATTAAGCAGAAGCAGCAAGGCTTGAGTGCTTCATGTTTTCAAGGGATACAGAACAAATTAAGAGGATTCAGAGTAATTGTCCTTTTGCCCTACAAAAGAAAGTGCATTTTGTTGGGGGTATTAATCCATGTTTAAGCAGCAAGTGGCTAATTTTACTTGCTTTTGAGAAAAATGTGTTGCCTTTGCTTATCAGTGAGCTCAAGATAAGTAAGTTTTGGATTATTGGGGGAAATAATGAACTTTTTTCTTCAGGTATGTTAGGAAGGGTGCTGCCAAATGGGATGCTCCAAGAGGTGGCTTCTGAACCTCGATTGTATTGTTCTCTGCCTGGTTCCTTCTACTGGTTGTTGACAGGAAAGATCAGCTTCATATCATTCTCCCTCTTCTTCATTCCTCATGCAATTTTATTTTTAATGGACTCAGGCATTTAAATTAATGGTCAAGAGTGTGAGCCTTGATGCCAGACTACTTCGGTTTGAAGCCCAGCTCTGTCACTTACGAGCTGTTTGGCATCAAGCAGTTCATTTGAAATCTCAGTAGCCAGGCTCTCCTATTCTGTAAAATGGGAGTGATAACAGTACATTCTTCTAGGGGTGTTATGAGAACTGAGTTACTCCATGTGAAATCCTTAGGTCAGTGTCTTGTATGCAGTAAGGGCTGCTATTCTCATCCATAGCAGCTCTTAGTCCTTGATAGTCACTGAACTCTTGCGGCATGCCAGCTCTACTGGGTAAGGCTCTAAATAGAGAATAGAGTGCTCTAGCATATACTCTGCCCTCAAAGAAATCATACTCTTATTGGGGAGACTGATTTAAGTAACACTTAGCAAACAGTATTACTTAGAGTGTAACTCACTATTGAATTGTATGGTAAAGACTATGAACATTGTAGAAATTCAGAGGAGGGGGATCACCTCCCCTAAATATAAAATCAGTGAAAGTTTAGATTGATTATGATAGATACTAGAGAGCTAAGATGGATTTGTGCATGGTTCACTGTATGAGGTTGTTTGGTATGGTGGCTGAGAGCAGGGTTCCAACGTCACATATTCGGGTTTGAATCCTGGCTCCACCACACACTAGCCATTTGATCCTGAGAAACATAACCTCTGAGCCTTGTTTTCCCCATTGTTATAATGAGGATAATACTCATCCTACAGAATCATGTATATGAGATAATATAGATAAAATTCTCATCGCAGTGTCCAACCCAGAGTTAGCACTTCAAGAATTATTATCATTTAAGTTATATTTTAAGAACTATCTATTCTGATTTAATTATAGTGAGAGGAGATTAGAAGATCAGTTAGGAAGAGGCACTCCAGCACACCTTGTTAAGGTCTTGGAAAGTAAAGTCGTAAGAATGGAGGTAAAGTGATTCTTTTTTTTTTTTTTTTTTTTTTTGAAAAAGAGTTTTGCTCTTGTTGCCCAGGCTGAAGTGCAATGGCATGATCTCGGCTCACCGCAACCTCTGCCTCCCAGGTTCAAGCGATTCTCCTGCCTCAGCTTCCCAAGTAGCCAGGATTACAGGCGTCTGCCACCATGCCCAGCTAATTTTGTACTTTTAGTACAGACAGGGTTTCTCCATGTTGGTCAGGCTGGTCTCGAACTCCTGACTTCAGGTGATCCACCCACCTCAGCCTCCCAAAGTGCCGGGATTACAGGCATGAGCCACCACGCCCAGCCTAAGTGATTCATTTTAAAGAAGTATGGCCAGAGATTGGTGGTTGATTAGGAATAGGAAACTGAAACACACAGACACACAGACACACACACACACACACACACACACACACACACAACACATCTTCTCAGAGTTACCCAGTTAGTCCCTAGTGATCAGAACATTTTTTTCAGCCTATTGAGCCATGTTGCATGTGTTGCTCTTCATTTCTTTTTTTTCCCCCACTCACGTGTATACCCACCATGTTGCTTTTCAGTAACATGAAAGTCTTATTTGGTTCCTTACACTTGGCTCAATTCTACCCCTGTCTTTGAGAGAAACACCCAGATAAACTTCCTGAAAGGCATGGCCAAGTGACTCTCCCTCCCTTTAGTCCAGTAACAGTCCCCATCCCCCGCCCGACTGTAGCTTGGGGCCTAACAGGCCCTCATTAAAGACCAGCAAAACTTGATTTCATTGAGACTTGCAGCCAACACCTTGGATATTCCAGTGAAGTGTTGTGTGTCCTGGGAACTCTGTACATAGTGGAAAATATGAGGCACATTTGGGCTCCCTTTGTTGTAAGGACCAGGGCTTATTTCTAAAGGCAAGAGGGTAATGGCATCCCCTAAGGGCTTGTTAACAAACTCAGATGCAGCTGAGGTGGCTACAGTGTTTACTCCAAAGGAAGGAGAATGTGTTCACTGTGGCATAGAGGAGGAATAAAGAGATGTTGAAATATCTTTGCAATCAGGTAGTTCGCTGCCCCAATGAGTGTTAGGGGTTGGTGTATTACAGCTTCTGCTGGGGGTGAAGAAACCAAGCCCGGCAGCAGAGACTAGACTGTAGCAGACTATTAGGGGAACATCAGGGCTTTCTGAACCCAAGAGAGGTAACCCATGGTCTAATGTCTTAGTCAGGAGGGTTGGATATAAGTCACAAGCCCTTAACATTCACTTCCTTGTGGACGAGATGCAGTAGAATCATTTAGTCCCTGCACTCTGAGCCTCTCCACATAATTTGCTGTTGGAAGTCATCTCAGTGAGAAATACACAGAGAAATCTGGTCTTTGTTCCTATGATGACAAAGCAGTTTCATAATCTGCCCTCTTGCAGCTCGTCTGTGTTTTGGGTGCAGATAAAACAAGCATGGTTCTCTTATAACCAGCTGCACCTCTGCTGCAATGTAAACAGCAGATGTGGGCGCAGGGTGAGAAGGGAGAGGAAGCTACATGCAATGGCAGGTTGGGGAATAAGGAGGCAGAGGGGCTCCTCCATCTTTTACAGGGTACAACGGAATCAGGACAGTTGCAGGACGGACTTGTTTCTCAACCATGCTCTTAAGAGAATTTCATACTGCAAGTCACAAGGGCCCAGGGCTCCACAGCCTTTAGCCCACCCTGGCTTTCTAACAACCCAAAGTGGGTATGGAGAAGTTGTCCTTTAAAAACTATGTTAATTTTCATTTTCAAAATAAAGAATAAATCAGCACTTTTGGAAAGGAGGTGGGAAGGGAATCGAAGTGAACAAATAAGCAGAACATCACAGCTTTAAAACAATATGTGTGTATGTGTGTGTATATATATACATACATACATATATATAATAGCATATATATATATGATAGCTTATATATATAAGCTATTTAGCCTGAACAACCAGAGAGGAAAGGCAGTGATATCACCATTTACTTGTGATGCAGTCATTAATTTGAATTTTCAGTTATTTGGTTAAGCTGTCCTAGACTTGTAGTTCCTCTTAAACATGTCCTTCTACAAACCCATTTCCTGAATATGGCCAGTATAGTCCTTGCATGTAGAGAGGACGATTTGGCTTTGTAGACTTACTGTATGTTTCTAAAGTAGTGGAAACTTACTTGATAGTATATTGTCAACCCTGAGACAGTATTTATTGTGTGTCTACTGTGTGCAGGGCTGTGACTCAGTGCTATGGGGAAATACTTAGATTAATTCCTCTTCTCAAGGAATTTTAGAATTTGTCCTTCTTTTGTTGAGAAGATTTTGCTTTTTAAAAGTCATATTTTGAAAGAAAAATTTGATCTTAGTCTTTAAGATGAAAATATTATTGACTTTAAATTAGACATTATTAAAATAAAATGGAGCTTTAACATACGGAGTGATATTTGTCCAATAAAACGGGATGGAAAACTTAGATCAGAAATCTTCTCTGGAATAGAGGTCAGCAATGGTACAACTGCTTTTCTTTCCTATAGGTAAAGATTAGACACTTACAGATAAAAGGTTGATGGAAACCTCTTATTTGTAGCTTTGGTTTTGAAATGACTTGTCTAAAAATTGTAAAGTGGTCTTTTTATAAATTTTTTTACAAATTTTTGTAAAATTACAAAATTTTTGTCTAAAAATTTGTAAAGGGTCTTTTTAATCCCTATTCACCTTTTTAGGTGAACATAATCTTTTTCTAGGCTGGGCGTGGTGGCTCACGCCTGTAATCCCGGCACCTTGGGAGGCCAAGGCAGGTGAATCACCTGAGGTCAGGAGTTCGAGACCAGCCTCAACATGGAGAAACTGCGTCTCTACTAAAAGTACAAAATTAGGCAGGCGTGGTGGTGCGCGCCTGTAATCCCAGCTACTCAGGAGGCTGAGTCAGGAGAATTGCTTGAACCCGGGAAGCGGAGGTTGCAGTGAGCCGAGATCATGCCATTGCACTCCAGCCTGGGCAAGAACGAAACTCCATCTCAAAAAAAAAAAATCTTTCTAGCAGTTTAGTTGAGTCGTTTCCCATAAAGTTGAGTATAAAAGGGTAGAGTCGCTCTGGAAATGATAACCCTGCTTACCATAGGCATCATTGTTGTCTTCATGCCCCATGTAAAGACCCTAACTGGGGGTTGAATAATTAATCGTACTGACCTGTCAACCTGTCACCCCCATTGCATTGGACTCCTCATCCCTGGCATTCCAGATCATTTTAGGTTGTTGCTGGTTTTCAGCTTTTCTTCTACCATACCATATTTTAGAAAGAAGTTAAAGAAAAAAACTTCAGCTGGGCGCGGTGGCTCAAGCCTGTAAATCCCAGCACTTTAGGAGGCCAAGACGGGCGGATCACGAGGTCAGGAGATCGAGACCATCCTGGCTAACACGGTGTAACCCCGTCTCTGCTAAAAATACAAAAAACTAGCCGGGCGAGGTGGCCAGCGCCTATAGTCCCAGCTACTCGGGAGGCTGAGGCAGGAGAATGGTGTAAACCCGGGAGGCGGAGCTTGCAGTGAGCTGAGATGTGGCCACTGCACTCCAGCCTGGGCTACAGAGCAAGACTCCGTCTCAAAAAAAAAAAAAAAAAAAACTTCAAGTTTTTAGGGCTTCAAGTCGAATGAAATGAGTGTGATCAGTTGCAGGTACACTTTCATGTCAAGGCTTGGAGAGCTGCCCTCTCCTTTTGCTGTCCATGAAACTCATTCTGCCAGAATGTGTTCAGGATATACAGGAGTGGCAGGATGTCATCTTTGATGGTCATAAAGATGAGATCATTGTAAACTGTAGGAAGAATTATAGGAAATAAGCAGTCACTGAGGTGGCCTATAAACAAAGATCCTAATTCCATATAAACAATTCTTATTTACAGTTTTCTTCTTCAGACTCTCATACAGCTTTTTCCAAAGAATATACTTTCCTACTTTCCATAAAGTCTCAGGTCACAGTGTAAATATTTGTATCATTAATCATTGACAGGTGGATGCTGTAAAATTGGCTGATCATATATTTATTTATTCTTTTTATTTTTTTTCTCCAATATAGGTAATTAATAAAATTTCCCGGCTGGGTACGGTGGCTCATGCCTGTAATCCCAGCACCTTGGGAGGCCGAGGCGGGCGGATCACCTCAGGTCGGGAGTTCAAGACCAGCCCGGCCAACATGGAGAAACCCCGTCTCTACTAAAAATACAAAATTAGCTGGGCATGGTGGTGGGTGCCTGTAATCCCAGCTACTTGGGAGGCTGAGGCAGGAGAATCGCTTGAACCTGGGAGGCAGAGGTTGTGGTGAGCCAAGATTGCGCCATTGCACTCCAGCCTGGGCAACAAGAGCGAAACTCCATCTCAAAAAAAAAAAATTCCCAGTGGTTGGTGATAGTGTTTATTAACATAAATTTCCTAACAAAATATTAAAAATTAAGGGCCTAGGTACTAAAATTTATTCATTACAGTCTCTCTAATAAATACTTAAAAGCACTTTAAAATTAAATTCTACCATGAAAAATGTAAAGAACAGCCTTAGTAGTAATTCCAGATCAAGGGTCCCCTGCTGAAAAGACAGTCCCTTCCCTATTGAATGGTGTTGGCACCCTTGTCAGAAACCATGTGACCATATAGGTGAAGGTTTATTTCTAAGCTCTCAGTTCTATTCCACTGGTCTATATGTTTGTCTTTATGCCAGTACCGTACTGTTTTGATTACTACAGCTTTGTGTTAAGTTTTGAAATCAGAAGTGTGAGTGGTGGTACTGGGAAAACTGGATATCTGCATACAAAAGAATGAAGTTGGACCTTTACCTAACCCCGTGTATAAAAATTAACTCAAAGTGGTTCCATGACCTACAACTATAAAACTCTTTGAAGAAAACATGGGGCAAAACTTCATGACATTGGATTTGCCAGTAATTTCTTGGATATCACAAAGGAAAAATAGACAAATTGGACTTTACAAAAATGTTTTAAATTTGTGCATCAGGCCGGGCGCGGTGGCTCAAGCCTGTAATCCCAGCACTTTGGGAGGCCGAGACGGGCGGATCACGAGGTCAGGAGATCGAGACCATCCTGGCTAACACAGTGAAACCCCGTCTCTACTAAAAAATACAAAAAAATAGCCGGGCGAGGTGGCGGGCGCCTGTAGTCCCAGCTACTCAGGAGGCTGAGGCAGGAGAATGGCGCAAACCCAGGAGGCAGAGCTTGCAGTGAGCTGAGATCCGGCCACTGCACTCCAGCCTGGGCGACAGAGCGAGACTCCGTCTCAAAAAAAAAAAAAACAAATTTGTGCATCAAAAGACTATCAATAGAGCAAAAAGGCAAGCCACAGAATGGAAGAAAATATTTGCAAATCATATCTGATAAGGGATTGATATCCAGAATATATAGGGAATATCTAAAACTCAACGACAACAAAAACTCTATTCAAAAATGGGCAAAGGTCTCGAATAGACATTTCTCCTAAGAAGATAAGCAGATGGCCAATAAGCACAGGAAAAGATATGCAACATCACTAATCAAAACTACAATGAGATACCACCTCACACCCATTAAGATGGTCGCGATCCAAAAAACAGAAAATAACAAGTGTTGGTGAGGATGTGGAGAAATTGGAACCCTTGTGCACTATTGGTGGGAATGTAAAATGATATAGCCACTGTGGAAAGCAGTATGATAATTCCTCAAAAAATTAAAAATGGGACTACCATATGTTGCAGCAAATCCACTTCTGGGTATATATCCTAAAGAATTGAAAGCAGGATCTCAGAGAAATATTTGTATGCCCATGTTCACAGCAGCATTATTCACAATAGCTGAAACATGGGAGCAACCCAGGTGATCATCGACAGATGAATGGATACATAAAATGTGGTATATATACACAATGGAATATTATTCGGCCTTTAAAAGGAAGGAAATTCTGACAAATGCTACGACATGGATGAACCTTGAGAACATTCTGCCGAGTGAAATAAGCTAGACACAAAAGGACAAATACTGTGTGGTTGTATTTATGTGAGACAGAGTAGTAAAAATCATAGAGACAAAGAATAACTCAAAGTGGATCTAAGACCTAAAACTATCAAACTCTTAGAAGAAAACATGGGGCAAAACGTAATGACATTGGATTTGCCAATGATTTCTTAGATATGACAACAAAGGCACACACACCTATAGTTCCAGCTGTTTACGTCAGGAGGCTAAAGCAGGATTTCTTGAGCCCAGGAATTCGAGACCAGCCTGGGCAGCATAGCGAGACCCTGTCTCTAAAAAATAAAAACAAAAATGAAAAAATAATTGAGGCAGAAAGTAGAATGGTGGTTGCCAGGGGCTAGGGAGATGGTAGAATAGGAAGTTTAATGGTCCGGAGTTCCAGTTTTACAACATGAAGAGAGTTGTGGAGATGAATGATGGTGATGGCTGCACAGCATTCTGAGTGTATTTAACTCCCTGAACTGCACACTTTAGTGTTAAGAATGTAAATTTTATGTTATGTGCATTTTATCACAACAAAATAGTTTTTAAAACTGTACAGTACAATCCTAATTATTATCTTACCTTTTTTTTTTTTTTTTTTTTTTTGAGACAGAGTTTCACTCTTGTTGACCAGGCTGGAGTGCAGTGGCACGATATCGGCTCACTACAGTCTCTGCCTCCTAGGTTCAAGTGATTCTCCTGCCTCAGCCTCCCGAGTAGCTGGGATTATAGGCATGCGCCACCACGCCTGGCTAATTTTGTATTTTTAGTAGGGACGGGGTTTCTCCATGTCGTCCAGGCTGGTCTTGAACTCCTGACCTCAGGTGATCTGCCTGCCTCGGCCTCCCAAACAGCTGGGATTACAGGCGCGAGCCACTGTGCCTGGCCTTATCTTATCTTTTTAAAGTTGTATTTAAGATTAGTAGGAAATAATTATGATATTTTAAATTTTCTTTTATACTTAATAAAGTTTGCTCAAACTTTCTATAAAAGCAAGTATATTGCTTTTATTGTCAGAAAAAGATAACTGTTTAAAACAGTCATAAAAATTAAAAAGACAAAGATAACTGTTTAAAACAGTCATAAAAATTAAAAAGCAAGACAAATTAGTAAGAAGAGGAAATTTTTCTATTTAATGAGACTTTTCTGGCCATTCGGTTTCTTTTCCTGCTTCCTAAAATCCTTACAGTGACCAAGAAGTCTTCTGCAGGGGAATTACTATATCTGTTGTCTTACTTGTGTGCTGACTGTCTTAGGTAAAGGAGACAGTATTGAGTTTGGTACATGTTGCTTTGCCCACGATCCTAACATATTTACCCCAATTAGTCCCTGTCCCCTCACCCACCTCCACTTACGGCTTTTGGTTGCAAGACCACTGCCATGTTACAGCAAAGCCTGCAGTTTGAGAGCAAAGCTGACTCAACTGGCTTATTTGTCCACTTCTGCTAAACTAAATGGCACCATCATCTCTATTCTATGGCCACTGGAATTCGATAGTCCCTCAGTAACTGCACATTGACACCTGATACTTTACCAGAAGGGATAATGAATTTGCCTGTTTTTTCACATTTTTACCTCTCTGAAATTTGGATGGCAAATTATAATCTTACAATTGTCAGGAATTTTTCTTCCTTACTGGCCCATAAAATAATAGTATGTCTTACAGTTTGTAGCATCATAGAATCAAGAAAAATGGGTATTTATGCACCTAGTAAAAGCATATAGCAAGGAAAAGAAAGAAAAATGAGACACACTGCTAAAATAGTACTTGTATATACAAATGATTAATGTCTTCCTATTCTACAGAGCATTTGTGCAATATAGGGAGGTTTATTATTTTGTTGTATTTATAGAGGCAAACTATGTATACAGTTTGGACTTGTAGTGATAATTTTAAATTTTAAGTCTTTGTTTTAGCCCTGCCTGCATATACAGTGAGTCAAAGGGTAGAGTTGGACTTTTCAGAATATTAATCAGCCATTACTTTATATTTGAAAAGCATGACTATAAATCAAATTATTATTTAATATTAATTGAAGAGTGAGTCCAGGTTGCTGCTGACTCCTCATATTATCATTCATCCTTGGCTATAAAAGGACAGTCTCAGATGGTCTGCCTTGTGTTACTGTAAGGAGAAAAGAGAAAAGGAAAACCTTGTGATTGACAACCAAAATGGCTTTTGCATTGTGAATATGGATCAGAGCTTCCACTATGGCTTGCAAGCACTCAACTGATATTGATAAGGAAGAAACTGATAATGAGTGCCTTCTGTCCTCAAACACCGAGGTTCAAAGAAACTCTCACCATTAGCTTTATAGCTATGTAAGACTTCAGATTTCTCTAGCCATTAATATTATTTCAGAATTACTCCTGGCTTTATCTGTTAGCACTGTTAACACGTATTTGCTGTTAGGATCACAACCATGGAGTCAGTAGAGAGACCCAAGGAAAGCGTTGAAAGGATGGTTTGTCTTGGCTGCAGTGCTGTTCCTCTATTCATCTTACACATCCCCCTCTCTCCTGTTCCTGTGCCCGCAGCGAAGCTGCCGCCCATGCTGTCGCCACCCTGGCTGAGGCCACCTTACAAGGTGGGGGACAGATCGTCTTGTCTGGGGAAACCGCAGCAGCCGTCGGAGCACTTACTGGAGTCCAAGATGCTAATGGTAAGAGAGCATAAATATTTTATTAAATATCTTCCCTGTTTCCACTTAAACCTTCCTGACATGACTGGCAGCAAACCCTTCAGAAAGAGTTTGAACTTCGATTTTTTTTCTTCATTGGTAGGCATTTCTTGCCTAGGAATATTCTAGGAGCCTGTGATTCCTTTCACTAGTAGCAGACATGGGGGTTCCTGAAGGAAAATGCCATGATAATGGCTACCTAATTGAATTGTTACTTAAAAAGTAATTATCTTGTTGTGACAAGACTTGCTGAGAGGCATCTTAAAATTTGCTGTGAGCCCCATTTTGTCTTTTACTCTCTCATCGGATAGGGTAGATCAGTGTCCTTTACGGTAGCAGAGACTCTCATGGGCAGGACCATCGTGGAAAGTTCTGACTACATCAAGAAAGGCGCCATCGTCTCACCTGTGCTCAGAGTCAGGCAGCAGGCTGTGATGCCGGTGCCTCTCTGCTTGGTACTGTGGTTCTGCTTCCTGTTATATGTAGCCTCACCAAGGACCTCTGGATTTAGCCAAGTATATGCCCCTACCCTGCGCTTCTTCCCCAGCTCTTTGACTTCTTGGACATTGGTGAATATCTTGAATAAACAAAAGGGATAAAATTCATAGAAATATGGTGGCAAAAATATACAACTTCAGGCCAGCTCTTTGGGTCCACATTGGTAAGGAGTCAGTTGGCAAGACTTAAGCTGCCCAAGGAAGTGCCTCAGAAGTCTGGGTTAAAGAGGAGGGCCAGATCTGTTCTGTGAGACCCTATGTGATTGTTACATTTTTAAATAATATATAATTAAGCAGGACAAATTAAATACCCCATGGCTTTGGGGAAATTCTTGCTTTAAAATCCTGGAATGGGGCTGGGCACGGTGGCTCATGCCTACTAATCCCCAGCACTTTGGGAAGCCAAAGTGGGTGGATCACCTGAGGTCAGGAGTTCAAGACCAGCCTGGCCAACATGGCAAAACCCTGTCCGTGGTGGTGTGCGAGGCTGAGGCAAGAAAATTGCTTGAACCCTAGAGGCAGAGCTTGCAGTGACCTGAGATTGCACCACTGCACTCCAGTCTGGGTGACAGAATGAGACTCTGTCTCAGAAAAAAAGAAACAAGAAATCCTGGAATGAGGATAGATAAATAACATACTTTCATCATTTAGGCAGAAGGTTCCTGAATGGCATTAGTGGCAGAAAGAAAAGTTCCTGGCACTTTGTTTATGGTAGGTCCTGAAGAACTGAATTATCTGTTAGTTGGAAAAGTCTCTGAAGAAAGACATAGTGCTGTGTCCTCCTTTGGAATAGGAAGAAACAAAGTACCTTTGTCCCCCCAGAGAAGAATAACATAGGAAATGCAAAGAGCCATCGTGGCTTCTGAGAATCATTTTCCAAAGGTACCAAACAAATTCAATTCTAATATAGCCTACTTTTTCTGTAGGGCAAGAGGCTTTGGTGAACTTATCTAAATCTAGACAGAGTTGATCTCAGCCAGAATGCTGCAGGACAAAGGACATCTTATAGCCACACATGTTCAGGATGAAATGGACCATGGTTGGAATTAAGGAAAACTTCTGTTTCTAGCTAGAACCCTACTTCTATTTTTTTTACCTTTTTCTATTCCTCATCAGAGTCCTAAGCCACCCTGAGCAAAGGGCAGGATATCTGGCTATGTGGTATTCATGTGAAGTGTGATTGCTCTTATTCACTATGGAACTGCTAAAAATAACTTCCCATGTGGGTTCAGTAGGAAACTTTATTATCCATTCTAATCGACTTGACCTGTCTGGGAGAGAACAGACTGCTTTATAGTTCTGGCTCCTCCCTAGCATCACCTTTTCAGATGGATGAATTTATAGGTAAGTCCAAGGACCCTCTGGCTCTCGGCCAAGTAGAACCGTTCAGCCATACAATAAAGTTGAACCGCACCTGCTACTATTGATTACTGGAAGCTGCCTCTTTTCAGTAGCATTGGGTTGTGTGAATCATTTGGTGTGATTTCATGTTGTTGGCTACATTTGTGATCTGGGAAAATTCTGGTTCACGTCCTAAAAGCCACTAGTTCCCCCAGAGCAGGCCATCCTCACTCTGTGACTGCCAGTACTTGCTGAACCCAGGCCTTGAGAGTTGGAAGTTACCTCTTTCTCAATGCAGCATTTCTGTATCAAATCAGACCCTTGAGTTGTGCTGTATCCCAGCAGCGTTAGGCAAAGGCCAATCATTTCATCTGCCCTTGAGAACCCAAAGAATGAATCTCACATCGGATACAATCCAAGTAACTTTGATAATCCTCCTGTCTTCTAGCGTTTTTGCCCACAGTGCTATAGTATTTACTTTGGGATTGGAACCAGATTTTTCCCTCTTAATCAGCAATTTAGATACCTGGCTAGACTTTCAGAGGTTCTCTTTTTCATCATTCTTTGGATTATGTCCTGTTGCCAGAGTTTGTCGCTTTTTTTTTTTTGAGACAGAGTCTTGCTCTGTTACCCGGGCTGGAGTGTAGTGGCACAATCTCAGCTCATTGCAACTTCTGCTTCCCGGAAGTTCCAACGATTCTCGTGCCTCAGCCTCCCGAGTAGCTGTGATTACAGACGTGCCACACCATGCCCAGATAATTTTTGTGTTTTTAATAGAGATGGGCCATGACTGGTCTTGAACTCTGGCCTCAGGTGATCCACCCACCTCAGCCTCCCTAAGTACTGGGAATACAGGCGTGAGCCACTGTGCCCAGCCTATGTTTGTCACTTCTGGGCAGACAAGCTTATAGTATCTGCCAGTAGGTCACTTTTTTTTTTTTTTAATCTTTTTTCTTTTTTTAATGTAAATGAGGCCTCTCCATATTGCTCTGGCTGGTCTCGAACTCTTGAGCTCGAGCAGTCCTCCCACTTCAGCCTCCCAAAGTGCTGGGATTATAGGCATGAGCCACCACACCCCGGCCAAGCCAAGTTTTTTTAATCAGAAAGAGTTTATTATCAGGAAGAACCAGATGATAGCAGAACAAGGTACTGTTTGTTGACATAGAACTAACTTGGAAACAGATACTACCTAGGGGAAAACATGTATCCCATATTTCAGAGTATGGTTTAAATCAAAATTGGAATAGCAGATGACTCTTCTGAGAGCAATTTGGATATTGTTCAGTCCTGAAGTAGAAAGAGTTTGTGGGGTGGAACTAGCAGGGATAGAGGACCACTGCATGTGGAGTCTGATGAAGTCCACAGCGAATGAGAAGTGGCGGGGGCGGGTGAGGTTATGAAGCAATATCCTAGGGGATGGTGTTTTTCAAGTTAGAGATAATGACCCATAGGCCAGGCACAGTAGCTCACGCCTGGTAATCCTGGCGCTTTGGAAGGCCGAGGTGGGAGGATTGCTTGAGTCCAGGAGTCCAAGACCAGCCTGAACAACATAGTAAGACCCCATCTCTACACAAAAATTTTTTAAATTAGCCAGGAGTGGTGGTGCACACCTGTAGTCCCAGCTACTTGGGGGCCTGAGGTGGGAGGATTGCTAGAGCCCAGGAAGTCAAAGCTCCAGTGAGCCATGATCATACCACTGCACTCCAGTCTGGGTGAGAGATCGAGACCCTGTCTCAAAAAAAAAAAAAAAAACGAAAAAAGAAAGAGCCAGGCTCAGTGGCTTACACCTGTAATCCCACTACTTTGGGAGGCCAAAGTGGGTGGATGACCTGAGGTCAGGAGTTTGAGACCAGCCTGACCAACATGGTGAAACCCCGTTTCTACTAAAATACAAAAAATTAGACAGGCATGGTGGCAACACCTGTAATCCCAGTTACTCGGGAGGCCGAGGCACGTGAATTGCTTGAACCCAGGAGGTAGAGGTTGCAATGAGCCAAGATCATGCCATTGCACTCCAGCCTGGGCAACAGAGCAAGACTCCATCTAAAAAAAAAAAGGATAATGACCCATGCATGCCAGAAGTTTAAATTCTGGATCACCAAAGCAGACCTGACGAAGACATTGCACCCAGCACCCCAAAGACTTCTTTTTTCTGAACATCTACTCCACACTACCCCAACACTAAAGGAACTACCCAAGCACTCACGTTATTTCTATGTTCTCTGTCTTTTTCAATAGAGTCTTTGGTCTCTCAGGATGGAGTTTCATGATTTGGTTCAATATAAAGATTTTCACAGGTGCCTTTTCATTTAGATGTAGGTAGAATTGTCTAAGGCTGGTGAAGGCTACCAGATGAATTCCTTCCTTTACTTCTTTTTTTGTTTTGTTTTGTTTTGTTTTTTTGCTTTTTGAGACAGAGTCTCGCTCTGTGCCTAGGCTGGTTCACTGCAGCCTTGACCTTGGGCTAAAGCTATCCTCCCACCTCAGCCTGCTAAGATGCTGGTACCACAGGTGTGCACTGCCACACCGGGCTAATTTTTTTAATTATATTTTTTGTAGAGATGGGATCTCCCTTTGTTACTCAGGCTGATCTCAAACTCCTGGGCTCAAAAGGATCCTCCCGCCTTAGTCTCCCAAAGTGTTAGGATTATAGGCATGAGCCACTACACCCAGCCCTTTACTTCTTTTTTTGAACACAGTTATCTCAGTACTCTTTTCATCTTACACACCTTAATGTCAGAAGTCATACAGTTCAGCCCATTTGTTTTTCTTCACTCTCCCTTCCTCTCTGCTGGTCCCCAGAACCCCCGTGGACTCCTGACCTCCAAGACCAACAGATACAGACATTCACTCAGGCTTGAGGAGCTCTTTGCTGAGTGCCTCTCACCTCTCACCCAGACCTTAACACCCATTGTTGGCAAGCCTCAGAAAACCAGGCCTACAGACCTTTCTCTTCCTTCCTATTGCAGCAAACATAATGAAAGAGAAGGATTATATTGGCACTTGGCTACCTCAGAAACACTCTTCTGTCTGAGATCTTATCGCAGATTCAGACAGCTATCTTTCATTCCTGAAAAGTAGATGGGGGAAAACAAAATAGATGAACAAGTTCGTAACTATAGGTTGGTACAAAAGTAACTGTGGGGTTTTTTGCTATTAGAAGTAATGGCAAATTTGAAGTTGGTGCAGTTACTTTCACACCAACCTAATAAGCCTCTTACCAGAGCTGCTAAGAAAGCATCAACATTTTTTAATACAGCTAACACTTTTCCTAATGATGCCACAAGAAAAAAGAGAGGATGTAGCATTTGCTGGTTTTGGGTGGGGTTTTTTGGGGTTTTGTCCTTTGGGGTTTTTTTGTTTGTTTTTGAGATGGAGTTTCGCTCTTGTTTTCCAGGCTGTAGTGCAGTGGCTCAGTCTCAGCTCACTGCAACCTCTGCCTCCCAGGTTCAAGTGATCCTCCTGCCTCAGCCTCCTGAGTAGCTGGGATTATAGGCATGCGCCACCACACCCAACTAATTTTGTATTTTCAGTAGAGACAGGGTTTCTCCATGTTGGTCAGGCTGGTCTCGAACACCTGACCTCAGGTGATCTGCTCGTCTCAACCTCCCAAAGTTCCAGAGCAGCCTGGGCAACATGGTGAAACCCCATCTCTATTAAAAATACAAAAATTAGCTGGGCATGGTGGTGGGCACCTGTAATCCCAGCTACTCAGGAGGCAGAGGCAGGAGAATTGCTTGAACCCAGGAGGCAGAAGTTGCAGTGAGCTGAGATCGCGCCACTGCACTCCAGCCTGGGTGACAAAGTGAGACTGTCTCAAATGAACAAAAGGTCCATCTTTTAAATTTGAAAAAACTTTCATTCAAAATTCCAAAGAGTGTTTTGGGAGTATGAACTTTATGCTGATTTTAAAGTTCATTTGAAAGAGTAAAACCTTATCTTAGCCATTTTTTATCCTACCAAGCCTTTCTACAGAACCACTAACAAACTGTAAAATTGACTCAAGTCCTCCTCTGCTTCTACCCGAGCTTTCCCCAGGTTAAGGTTTATAGGGAGTTTTCATCACAGAGATGGACCGGGTGAAGGAAGCAAGTGTTCTTGCACTTTGAAATTTCACTTTCTCCTTTATTTTCTTTTGATTTTTTTCAGTTTCATTTTCTGTAATAAAGATGTTAGTGGAGACCAGACATAGCAGTTCACACCTATAATCCTAACACTTTGAAAGGTTGAGGTAGGTGGATTGCTTGAGCTCAGGAGTTCAAGACCAGCCTGGGCAACATGGTGAAACCCTGTTTCTACAAAAAATACAAAAATTAGCCCAGCACGGTGGCTCATGCCTATAGTCACAGCTAGTTGGGAGGCTAAGGCGAGAGGATTCCTTGACCCCAGGAGGTCGAGGCTGCAGTGAGCCAAGATCACGCCACTGCACTCCAGACAGGATGACAGAGTGAGACCCCATTTCAAAAAAGAAAAAAAAAAAAAAGATGTTAGGAGGGCATACCCCATTTATGGAGTTCTCTGACCTGGGACATCAGCATACTTCTTACCTGTTGACCTTGCATTCTGTCTCTCAATCTTGTTGTTTCATTAATTTTATTCATTTAACGCAATTTATATAATGCTTATTATGTACAAGCATTGTAAGTGTTTTACATGCATTGTATTTAAAACGCATAATAACTTTATGAGGTAAACACTGTTAAACTGATGTAACACATAGGGAAGCTGAGACACAAAAAGTTTCAGTAACTTAACCAAGTTCACATAGAGAGTGGCAGACATGGAATTTGAATTCAGGCAATTTGTTTCCAAACCAGTGTACTACACTGTCTCCCTTTGATGTGAGCTCTAGGTTCCTGCCTAGACCCCACAAATACAAGGTGATAACCATTGTTGAACAAATAAATTCGGAAATGTCAAACCTTTCCCCACCCCTGCCAGAGGCTGCTTGCCTTAGTCTAGTTTAGCCACAGCGCCCATCTGCCCAGCTGTTGTGAGGGCTCTAGGGGTGTTCTGGAGGTTCATGCTGCCCAGTGCCCCTGGCTCAGCAGCCCTCCCTCTGCACACACACAGGCCTGCCTTTGCTGGCCAGAGGAGCTGACAGGTCTGTATGCTTCTCCGGTTGCAGAACTCGTCATTGGCTGGCTGTCAGCCTCAAACATTTTCAGTGAGCAGAGTACTTTGCAATTAGTGAATGTGTCATCTTGATTGGAGTTGGGTGGTGGGCTACGGGTGCTATTTAGAGCCAGGGAAACTAAGGGGAAGTAGATGATGTTCAGAAGGAAGGAACCCCAGCAGACGAGTTGTTTCCTCAGCTCCTAGAAGCCTCTGCTCGAGCCTTCCTGCTGCCCTTCAGTTGAGGCCAGGACTCTCTCAGCCTTCCCACCTGTCTCTAGCAAAGTTGAGACGAAGGTGGTAGGACTGTGGAGCCTGGGGAAAGGGTCAGGGGCGTGTTCGTTTTTGCCTGGAGCAAGTTTACTGGCTTATTTGTTTCCCCAGTTCATCACCAGGTCTTCCACTTGGCTCTGCCTACAGCCCTTGCTTGGGGTCCCCCAGAGATTTTGAAGAGCACATCTCTCTCCGCCGGTCAGCACTGAAGACTCAGAAACCGCCCACTACCTATGCTGCCCTAGTTAAGACTAGGGGTCTCAACCTTCCCTCCTCATGTTCTGAATGAAGAGAAATGGCCTGGAGGGCTGTTCAAAAATTAAAGCTGCCGGGCGCGGTGGCTCACGCCTGTAATCCCAGCACTTTGGGATGCAGAGGCAGGCGGATCACAAGGTCCAGAGTTCGAGACCAGCCTGGCCGATATGGTGAAACCCCATCTCTACTAAAAATACAAAATTTAGCTAGGCGTGGTGGCATGCACCTGTAGTCCCGGCTACTTGGGAGGTTGAGGCAGGAGAATCGCTTGAACCTGGGAGGCAGAGGTTGCAGTGAGCCAAGATTGCGCCACTGCACTCCAGCCAGGCTGACAGGGTGAGACTCCCTAGTAAATAATAAAATAAATAAATAATAAAAAATTAAATTAAAATTAAAATAAGCTAATGACAAGGCATTGTCATTACACTTAGAGAAGAAGCAGCCCTTCGCATGTATCTTCAGGGTGGCGTGTCCCACCTTCTGCGCTGGTCCTGGCAACAGTCTTGCTGCTGAAGTTCCACCTTAAGACTTCAACATAACATTTTCTGAAACTATAAGACTGCCGGGCACGGTGGCTCACGCCTGTAATCCCAGCACTTTGGGAGGCGGAGGCGGAGGCGGGCGGATCATGAGGTCAGGCTCATGATCCGTGTTAGGCTGGCTAACACAGCGAAACCCCGTCTCTACTAACAAATACAAAAAATTAGCCGGGCGCGGTGGCGGGCACCTATAGTCCAGCTACTCGGGAGGCTGAGGCAGGAGAATGGCGTGAACCCGGGAGGCGGAGCTTGCAGGGAGCCGAGATTGCGCCACTACACTCCAGCCTGGGTGACAGAGTGAGAATCCATCTCAAAAAATAACAATAATAATAATAATAAAATAAGTAAATAAATACTAAAACTGTAAGACCCCACTCTGCCTTACTGTGCTACTGTAAAACAAACGTACATTTTATTATGCATTCTAACTACCAAGTTAAGTCCGTGTAGAAGTTTCTTTAGGGAAAAACATTCTGTCTTCTCTTTACACTAAACATTCTTCACCTTTTCACATCCCTGTTTTCTTTGACCTTATTAAAAACTTCTGAAAATAACGTATGTTTTCCCAGCAGAATTTAATCTCAACTATGCTCATTAGAATACTTCCTTAAAAATTAAATCTTTTTAGCAAGAGGGGTAAGAGAGAAGATGGGTGAGGACCAACAAGAAGTCCAGACAAGAAAGCAGGATTCTTGGGTGAGGTCCTTGCATGAGAGATTAGAACGCACATTTCTATTCTTCAAGGCCTCCCAAGTGAGACAGGATGGCTGTAAAGCCTGTTCTGTACTGATTATAAAAGTGGTAAACCCAGCTAGAGCCAAAGGAGGCAACACATGTTTTAATTTCCCATGAAAACCAACTTTATATGTATTATAAGAACAATAGGATTTTTTTTTCCACTGTCTCGCCCAGGCTGGAGTGCAGTGGTGCAATCTCAGCTCACTGCACAAGCGATTCTCCTGCCTCAGCCTCCTGAGAGGCATGCACCACCACACCCAGCTAATTTTTTGTATTTTTGGTAAAGACAGGGTTTCACCATGTTGGCCAGGCTGGTCTTGAACTCCTGACCTCAAATGATCTGGGCTCCCAAAGTGCTGGGATTTCAGGCATGAGCCACCACACCCAGCCCAATAAGATATTCTTAACCTGGGGTCTATGGACCCTGAGAAATTCTATACAAAGGTTTTTTTTTTTTTTTTGGTTTCGCCTTTTTTTTTTTTTCTTTGCCTCTGCTAGCAGCGGGGAGGGTATCTATAGCTTTGATTGAATGTGTAACTAGACCAGAGGCATTCCCACTCCCGCCCCCACCCCTGTTCATCTCCAGCCCACAAAAAAAGGTTAAGAACCTCTACTATAGAAGGTGGTGGTGAGGATCATTTAACTTTGAAGACACCTGGTATAGCACTGAGAATAAAAGGAGGAGCAAGGGAGAGGGGAGGTCCCACAGAGCTGGATACCCTAAAAGCTGAACCTGTAACAAGCTCTATAATCTTAGGCAAGCAAATTAACCTCTCCAAGCCTTAGCTATAAAAATTAGGATAATGATAGTTCTGTACTCAGAAGGAAGTTGTGAGCATTAAACAAGATGATTCCTGTTCTTAGCATAGTGCCTGGCACAGGGATGCATCATAAATATAAAATTCTTTAGCTGTCGGCATCAATTTCTTCTCCATCATTCCTCACGTATGTTAGAGTGCACAGTACTATGTAGATGCTGCCTTCCTGTCTTTAAGACAGACCTGAATGCTTGCCTTACGCAGTTGAAGATGTACATTGCAGAGGTGGATCTTGTAAAAGTGGGAATAGAGCAGAAGCCCTTTCTATAACCTTGACTGAAGAAAATACACGGTGACATTGTTTAAAGGCCCTATCGTGTGCCTTTGTCTGGGGCTGCTGTTCTCTTCTGTACATAGTTTGCAGTCATGAGTGTGGCCTTTTTACTCCTAAAATGGCACAATCTGTCTTCAAATCTCAACAGCTGCATTATATTTCACCTCCATCACAAAAGGTAGCTTTTGCCATTTTTTCCTTTTTGTCACCACCATCATCCATTTTTACTTACTGCATGTCCCTCTGTTCCAGCTCTTTACAAGTGAGAGGGACGGTGCCAATCCTCCACATGTTGGGCTGTAAAACACGTCTCTCCTTCCACCTTTTTCTGTGCTCCTCGTTCCCTGGACACATAAGCATACGTGTTTGTTCTCGCAAGAGTCCATTGAGATGTAAATGTTAAATTAATTTAGGAACTGTATTATTGTTTCTCCCCAAAAAGGTTGCTGATGTGCCATTCCAGTGTGTACTAAATCACCTTTTGCCTCATTATTTTAATTAAAGTTTAAATAAATGTGTTAAATAGTCGTAGTGTAAGAGTGCATTTTCAGTCACCATAGCATAATAGCCTTAAAAGTACTGTTGTGTTCTATGACACTGTGATACCATTTGTAGCTTTCATCCAAAGATGGTAAGCTCAGTGCCTTAGGAATTGTAGCAGGCAACCCCTAAGCAACTGTTTTTTGTGTGAGCTGTGAGTCCCCAGGATACAAGCCTCTCATCTTCAAGGTCCGCAAAGAGCAGCACAGCTGGTAGCTATGGATTTTTAGGCTGCCCTCCTGTAACGTAAACGGTCCTTTCCACCCACCCCCTTGTTGATAGAGTGACTTGAGAGAAAATGAAGACACTAGGGTGCTGGTCTCAGACCGCACTGAGGCATCGTCTGTTCTGTAAGAAAAAGCAAATGAAGGTTCCTGTGTATTACAACTGTTTCTCCTTTGGAATCATAGGTCTTTTTTAAATAGATGGGGACGGAGGGGATAGTCCTAGACCTGAAAAGATTCCTTCTTATAAGGAGAGCTGTGAGCTGTGGATCAAAATGAAGAGGAGTGAGGGCAGTATACGAGCACGGCCTGCGGCTCCAGCTGAGCTGGGAGGTGGCGGCTGTGCCTGGGAACTGAACAGTGTGTGTGGTGCAGCACCTTGGGACAGCAGTGTCTCTTAGTGTCTTCCACACGCCCCCCTGGGAAATAGGCTTTCTTTGCAGACGGGGACTTTTCCCATTTAACTCAGCTAACTTTTCTCTAAGATGAATCGTTTTCATTCTGGGAAACATGTTGGTAGATGTCATACCAGGAAAATAACCATTTCAGTTGGCTCTAATTTTGCCTTTTGGCTATATGCATTGAGCGTAATTATTTAGGGTCTTCATCTTTTTCCTTTCATTGTCCATTCTTTCATTTTGTTGTTTTACTGCTGCTACAACCACCACCACTGCCACCATCATCTCCTTGCAAATGGCTAAGCAATGTCTGCATTATTCTACCTTCGCCCAGTAAACTGAGTAGAACAGATCTTCTAAGCCCTGTTCAGAGGCAGCTAAAGCCGGGACTTGCCCAGGATCTGTCAGCTATTAAATAGTAAGACTGGAAATCATACCAGATCTCCAGTACTCTTTCTACTACCCAACGAAACTCCCTTCTTCCCTTTTACTCCCTCTTGCCAGCTTATCCAACCTAGAAAGTAAAGAAGGCATAATACAAATGAAAATCATGGTCTTCATTATTCATCTGGTTATGCTAGTACTTGGTGTGGTGACTCCTTTGCAGGTTGTTTTAAGCAATGGTGGCAGGTATGTTTTACTGACTTCAGAAGTCAAAGAGTCATGGTAAATCTTAGCAGAGGCAAATAAAAACATGATACCAAAACCTAACATCTAAATCTGTACTGTCCAGTAGGATAGCTATTTGCTACATGTGGCTATTTGAATTTCTTTTTGGTTTTTTTTTTTTTTTGAGACGGAGTCTTGCTCTGTCACCCAGGCTGGAGTGCAGTGGCCGGATCTCAGCTCACTGCAAGCTCCGCCTCCCGGGTTCATGCCATTCTCCTGCCTCAGCCTCCCAAGTAGCTGGGACTACAGGCGCCCGCCACCTCGCCCGGCTAGTTTTTTTTTTTGTATTTTTTAGTAGAGACGGGGTTTCACTGTATTAGCCAGGATGGTCTCGATCTCCTGACCTCATGATCCGCCCGTCTTGGCCTCCCAAAGTGCTGGGATTACAGGCTTGAGCCACCGCGCCCGGCTGCTATTTGAATTTCAATGCAAGTTAATTAAAATAAAATAAAATGTTAAAGGTAGTTATTAGTCACAATCATATTTCAAGTGCTGAATAGCCCTGAGATACTGAATTTTTAATTTCATTATAATTTATTCACATTTAAATGTAAACAGGCACATGTACCTAGTAGCCACGTTAATGGGCTGTGCAGATACAGAACACGTCCATCACTGAAGACAGTTCTATTGGGTAGTGCTGATCTAAGGGCTGTATCAGTAACACTGCGTTCTTCTGGCAAGTTGTGCCCCCTCTGCACGGGGAGGACAACACGAATACTTGATGAGCCTTGTCTTCCAGTGACCTCCTCAGCTCATAAACAGCATGGCTTGCTTTAAAAAAAAAAAAAAAAATCTACCCATGTGACTGCAGTAATCCACAGCCAGTAAACAGCAGGGTGGGAGGGTTGCAAGGAGAACTGATCTATTTTTAAGCACTGCAGAGTCCAAGCAGGAAAACCTGAGACCGGAGACAGTGGCGACACCAAGACTCACTTCCTAGTGAGTTTATTCATGACTCAGGCCACGTGCATATTTCCACTTGGATTCCTCACAAGTGCAAGTTTTTCTTCTAGGCTACAGGTATCTGCAGCCAGGTGCTCTAATGGATTTACAGTAGCCCGCCAAAAGATTAAATATCCAAAGCCTGATGGTCACAAGGCTGACAGGAGCCATGACTATTGGATGAATTCCAGATTTCACAGTGAAACAGAGCTGCTGCTGAGAAATGGGAGCACAGAGATGTTCACTGGGGCTCTTGATTCTAGACACTCAGAGAGGGGTACAGTTCTCTGCCCCATGTGTGTTTCTCACCCAACCTTTTCATGGTGTTGAGGAGGGGAAGGGACAGCTCAGTGGTGATTCTTCACTTCTAAAATGTGTCCTCCTTCCCTGTCTTCATAATGACCTCCTGAAGTCCAGTGTGCCTTCCAAAATAGCTCTCGGGAAGAGGTGGCAGTTTTCCTGACTCCCCAGTCTCCCCCATCCTGGGAGATGTATTGATGGCACTAATTTGAGGGGTAGCAGAAACTATAATCCTACTCTCTTTACCGGCTGGGGCATCTGAGTCATGCAGTAACTGTTGACTACCACTGCTGCAACTGCTGTTAGGATTATTACCAGTATAATGATTAATCACTCACACTGAATGGGAAGGGAAGTAACCTTCAGAGGTTCACTCTTAGTACTTCTGACACACAGGCTTAGGGCCAGGGCCAGTGAGTCTTCATTTGCAGAGAGGTGGTAGTGAATCTCCCACAAGGATCCCTACTTCAGGAATCCTGTGTTCCTGGTGGAAATCCATCGTATCCCTCAGGCATACTGAGATTCTGTTTTCCAGAATTACCAGGGCTTTCCTGTCACTCCTCAGGCATACCCCCCATAGCTGGAGGGATTTCCAGTTGCCAGGGTTCTTTGGTGCTTTTCTTTGCCTCCTGCAGAGATGCTGAGCTGTGGACACCTCCAGAAAGACCAGCACTGCCTCATGAGAGTATCTCCTGTTCCTCTTTGCAGGTTTAGGTTCCTTATGTAGTCTGCACATCCAGAGGGGATGTGTCATTCTCTCTCTACCATTATAAACTGGCGTGGCCTCGGGCATTCATCATTTGTATGCCAGGAATTGCTAACCTAGGCTCTGCTATTTGAAGGCTTAAAGACTGCAGATCAAAAGTGGACATAGAGGGCCTTTACAATGAGATGATAAGCCACTAGCTGGCAGTCTCTATTCTTAGTGTTCATCTAAGCCATGACCATGTCCTTCAGATACAGCTTTCAGATACTTTTCATGTGAAAGACTGGGTGCCTCCAGTCAACGTGTCAGGGCCCCACAGGGAATTAGCACATGTTGTCAAGCCCCGTTGGCATACCTTCATGTACTCTGCTTTTCTGTACTTCAGTTCTGTAATTCATGTACTCTTTGGTCTGCCTGTCTTGGGTATTCTCAGCTTGGGGAAACTCGATGAGCCAGCACACCATCCTATGAACAGAACACCAGTCACAGCCAGGGACATTCCGAGCAGACAACTCAGGTCAGGGCTTCCGGAGAGATTCCCAAGAAGGTCCCTGCCGTCTGGCAGATGGACGCCACTGACTGTGGTCTCCTCTCCATCCGCGGTGTCCTCAAGGCCAAGTTACATGCTTCTTTGTCTCATTCTCCTTCCCTTTAGGTCCACAGATCTTTCCAAGTCTTTGTATGCAAAGGCAGATTTTGGTCTTAGATTATTCCAGCTCCTTATAAACCAAGACTGAATCTTGTGCCTGTCATTGTGAGCGCTATTCTGTAAAGGAATTTTTTTTTTTTTTCTGGCATACCAAATCCAGAGCCATAATTGGACAAGTTTAATTGGAGTCATTTCAATTGAGCATGTAAAAAGGGCATTAATCACCGTTCACACAGGAATCAGAATATTAGAACAGGAAAAATTCTTACAGAATAAAGTTTTTCAGGTCATTGGGTAAAGGGGACTTTCCTCTTTTTATTTATGCTTCCATTAGGATTTTGAAGGAATATCAGTGTCCTGTTATTAACTCTAATAGCTTGTCCCTCACAGCCAGGATGGTTTGGGGCCCTCTGGCTCTCAGGTTACCTGTGTAAATACAGGGATTCACTTGCCAGCACCCAGCTCTAACATTTGCTTAATAAAGAGCAAATGTGCAGAACCCAGCAGCGGCAGCAGCCTGGCAGAAGCGGTAATCTGAACAGGACAAACATGCTTCCTCTTTGTGCGATGCTCTTTCTCCATCCTCCTGCCAAGAGCAGGATATCAAATGAAGGGGAGGTTGTGGTTGGAGTCAGTGAAGTGAATGTCTAAGTGGCACCTGCTTCATTCAACAGATCTGCTTTCCTGGGGCCTCCCAGTACACATCTGCTCCTGACAAAGCCTCTTTTCTCCTCCTGTTGGTCAGACTGAGAGCAAAGGCCTGGCAAGGAGACACACTGGTTTTGCTTTGTCAGCACAATTGCCTGTGACATTATAATTACACCAAATCTTCATTATTAGAAAGGCCCCAATTTAGAGATTTTCAGAGCCTAAATGGGATTTTCGAAGTGAAATTGATTTAAAAAAAAAAAAAGAAAAAACGTTGCCATCATAAAGCCTAGCAATTGGATCTGAGAATCATTGAAGGAGTCTAAATATGGAAACTGAGACATTGCTGTGAGGGAGACTACAAAGACCATGCTATCAGATTGGCTCACTAGAGAGGCGTCCAGCAGTCTTCTGACTCCGCCCAGCCCAGCCTCCCCGTATTCCTGCAGCACTGTAACGTGCATCTACACTGCATTGCTTTCACATGCTGATAGTTTCTCATGCAGAGTCCTAGGGGGTTGGAGGGTATTAAAATAAGTTGATGAGGTATGGCAGTAAAGGAAAGAACCTGTGATTTAAATAAGGGAAATGCCAGAAAACTATATTTTAGGTAAATACAAAGCATCCAATTTAGATTGAGTTTCCATTTCAACAAAGGCAACCCTTAGAGTGTTACACAGTGTGAGTGTATGTGTCTGTCGGAGGCACATTTATGATATGGAGTTGGCACACTGGAAGCTCTGGAAAGGTTTTAGAGCTGTGCTCTGGCTATTTAAACTGTTTAAAACAGAATAAAATTTCAAAAGAAGTTCCTCAGTCATGCTGGCCACATTTCAAGCGCTCTGTAGCCACCGTGTTGGACAGCACTCAAACAGAACGTGCCCATCATCACAGGAAGCTCTGGTGGACTGCACTGTTTGGGGTTGGTCTGAACCTCTTGAAATGCCTCGACTGCTTAAGGAAGCCTGGGAGTTTCTAGTGCAGCCTTGTTGGAAGGAAAAAATGAAATATGCCTGAATGTTTCTGGAACAACTCCTTCCAGCCATGTTACCTAGACTGTGTTCTTGTTCAGCTTTTTGTATTTTTTTCCTCCAAGGATTTCATGTCCTTTTCCCACTCCTACCCCCTTTTTTTTTTTTTTTTTTTTAAAAAACAACCTGAATTATAAAAATGAATGAGAAGGGAATTTAATTTTAGAAATGTCCACTTTCAGCTGACCTTCTCCTTGGCCTTCTCCTAATTAAGCTTTCACAGCCCTGCTGTTGGACCAGACAGTCCTTTTCTCATTAAACGGAGCATCTTATTAAAACAAGAGGGCATGTGAACACTTGAGCCAAGAGTGTGCAAACGAATTGTGCATTGTGTGGACAATGCTGCTGGGAGTGGAACACTGGGCTGCCAACACTTTCCATTTCCAGCAACTCCTGGGACCAAGGACAGGGCCTTTAATTTTGCTTCTTCCATTTGTCTGTGTCTAGTAGCTACTGCACAGTTGCTTTGACTCCTGGAGAAAGCCCATGTAAAATAACAACACTACTTTAAATTTAGACCGTGTCTTTTTTCTCAAGAACTTAAGTCATGTAAGCATGATGTTATTTATCCTCACAGTGGTCCTAAGATACAGAAGTGGCCTGTTGGTTTTGCAAATGTGAATATAGTCAACTCTTACTTGTTACCTACAGATTATCTGTCATGCAGATTACTCGTGACACATTTTAAATCCTTGGGCAATTTCTCTGAGCGAGCCAGTATAAGCCTGGACCATCTCCTCTGCCCCGACCCAGCTGCTGGGTACTTAGGGAATACAAATTAGTTTTCATATTAGCTTAAAGAAGACATAATTAGGAAGGTAAGTGCTACAAGAAAATCACATCACAAATTCCAATGGCAAGGGGGAAATATGAGGGAAATGACCTCCTCTCCCTTCAACTGAACTAAAATCTGGTGGTCTAAGTGCACATTAGCACTTGGTGCTGGCATGCTTGCCGAAGGCTTTCCTCAGGGGTGGAAGGAGCGAGGCTGTGCACCCTGCACCGGATGTGCATGGGAAGCTGCAGCGCCGCAGCGGGGCTGGTGGCCCATCTTGCCCGGTGCTTTTTTTTTTTTTTTTTAACAGTTCTGTGTTATTGTCAGGCCTCTTTATGGCAGATCGTGCAGGTCGCAAGTGGATCCTGACTGACAAAGCCACAGGTGGGTTCATCTTTGGGGAAAGAAGGAAGCAGCTGGAGGATAGAGTCACTGTGAGGCTGTCATTCCAGGCGCTGCTTCCTGCATGGTTGGTGGGATTCCTCTTCTGTGCAGTCCCCCTCGCTCGGTCACCTGATCGTTTTAGTAACCATTGATTATCGGATTTTTCTAGTGTTAAATGTTTCCTTTGCATTGATTAGCTGGAATTCTTTTTTTTTTAAGAGACAGGGTCTTACTACATTGCCCAGGCTGGAGTGCAGTGGCTGTTCCCAGACACGATGATGGCGCACTACAGCTTCGAACTCCTGGCCTCAAGTGATCCTCCCACCTCTAGTTGGGATTCTTTATTTATAAAGAACTTGTCCCCATTAACAATTTGGCTATGCTAAGTACAGTTCAGACAGGAAAAGCAGGAGAGAACTTTGAGGAAGTTTATTGGGATAGATTTCTCTCCATCTGACTCTAAAGCCCCATTACTGTCTATTTCCACTTACGGATCTGCTTTTTTCAGGTGTCTCACTGCCCAGAACAAATTTAATTCTGCCCTTTATGTGCTCTTAAAAAGTTTTAGTTTTTCTGTGGCTTTTTCCTAAATGGTGCTCTACAGATTATGCTGAGTGAGGGGATGAAAAGTCACAAGTACATCTTTGGAAGCTTCCTTGCCTCAGCGTATCCCTGCTCAGATAGAAGAGGCAGGGGCTGGATGACAGGCACACGGGAGTTCGCTGTATTCCTCCCTCTCCTGGTACCTATTTGACATTTTCCATCATAAAAAGTTTGGAAAAAAAAAAAGAAAAAGTTTGAAAATAATAATAACAGAAAAATAAACAAATCTCCCTTCCTAACTCTGAGTAACTCCTGATTGTACCTGCTGTTCATTTCTGCACCTGACTGTTGCAGGCTCCTGGTGACCTTCTTCTTCTGTTTGTCATCTGGGTTCCACTTTCCATTTTAAAGTATTGGTGCACTCTGCATCTCCATCCTCTGGCACACACACCTCAACCTGAGTGTTGTTCCCACCCTTCTTCCTAGTGATTTCTTCTGGGAATTTACTGGGTACCCCTTGCCCTTCTCTGTAGCCAGATCACATGTCCTCCAGAGCAGGGGTCCTCAACCCCTGGCACCACAGGAGGTGGGTGGCAGGTGAGCGAGCATCACCACCTGAGCTCCACCTGTCAGATCGGCAGCGGCATCAGATCCTCATAGGAGCACGAACCCTATTGTGAACTGATGATCTGAGGTGAAACAGTTTCATCTCCAAACCATCTCCTTCAAACCCCCCATCCATGGAAATATTGTCTTCCACGAAACTAGTCCCTGGTGCCAAAAATGCTCAGGACCGCTGCTCCAGAGCACAGGCATATTCCACAAGCTTTAGCAGAATGCTTTCTCTCCTGCCGTCTTCAGTTTAAAGCCTTCTTGGCAGGGTCAACAGGCCTTGCAGTTAGCTTGTTCATCCCCACATTGGGAGCTCAATTTTCAAAATAATAAACCATGGTGGTTCTGAATACTGAAACACAGAACCCTGATTTCATAATGCTCCTGGGCATCTCTAGTAATTTCAAAAGGAAATCATGATATTATATGTCCAAAATAGGTTTTGAGATATCTTTACTTATAAAGTAAAAATGAATTCAGTTTTAATATTTGGCCTGTGGGATGCGGGGCATGAAAAGCTTCCTGGTGGTCTGCAAAATCAGGCAAAAGATAGAGTGACCCGGTCTCAACCAGAGTCACTCCTTTGAATGTTATTCCAGAAAGCAGTTTTTCTTAGTCTTGAGATGGTCCAACAAGAGAGAAGAAAACACTGGGTGCTGAAAAGCACCCTGTGCACCAAGACACCTGTGAGGCTGCTCTTGGCTTCATGAATATGAGAATATTCCGTATTTGCCAGATGTAAGACATATTTTAATCCATAAATCCTCCAAATGTACCCAAAAGCCTTGGACTTAGGAAACGCGGAAAAGGGAGATTAAATGTCCCAGAAGGAGCTAATAGAACAGAAACAGAACCACTGGGAAAGAAATGCTTTTTCTCTTCCCCGCTTGCCCTACTATCATGAGGTTACTTGGACCTCCTTTTTGTTTGATATTGACATTCTCTTCATGACCTTCCTCTTCTTGCCCTACATATGTCCTCTTTCCTTCTAGTCCTTGGTATCGTCAGCCTAACTGATGTCTGCCTGCTAGACTAGCTTCTTTACTGATTTCCTGTTATCTTCTTCCACTTCTATACTGGCACATACCATGCCTGTTTTTCTTCATATAGTGGCTTTCCTTAGACGTCAGCCACTGATGTAAATATTTTTCCAGGCCTGTAAATGGAAGATTTTTAAAGGACTTCCTTCCTGCCTGTCACCCCTAGAAACACCTATAGATACCCTTGCTGGCTCCTTAAAAACTCAAGCAATATAATCCATAATTTCATTTCTTACTCATGTATTCCCTCCTTTCTAATCATGGTCCCGGTTCCCATTTGGGCCAGTATTTCCTTGATGTACATAGTTAGCGTTCATGTTCATAAACTAAAGAAGGCATTTCATAATGTAAATTTTCCTTTGGGTTTTAAGAATTACTTCTCTTCCACCAACTGTCATGTTTATTATTTGTTTAGCTCTCTCTTTTTCTCTCAACAGCCATCAATATTTTTCTCCCAACTAAAGATATTTCCATGACCAACTTGGAAGGCCTTCGGGCTGAAAGATTCAGTTACAGCAAACAACAATTCCCAAAGGTTTCCCAGACTGTGAGGGCAAATGAAAGGCCCATTCTTCCTCAGGCTGTCTGTCCTGCTCTATCTTGTCGTGGGGTGAGGGGAGGAGGGCCTGCCATGGTGCTGGATAACTTCGACAGCCCTGCAGTCCTGTGCTCTGCTAGGCTAAAGCCTGTTAGTTTCTGGAGGACTTCAGAAACGTATCAGGGTGATGACATCACATCATACTGCCCTGATCGTATTTTTCACATTCTTAATATTGGTTAGGAGGAGTGGTTTCGCCTGGTTGCTTATTGACAAATGCACTCGATTAGCAACTGCTTCATCTACGTCATGTGCAGTGCCAGTTCTGACCATCGCTGTGTTTCAGAAGGGAAGCCGCCTGCCAGTCCATCTGCCCTGATTTCATGGCTTTTATCTTTAATCTTTACATCTTTGAAGGCCTTTGGCGAATGATGTGCTTCCTGGCAGGAGAAAATCACTGCTGAAAGGAGACCTGTGTTGTCTCTGCTTTTCTTTCTGTTTCCCGAGAGCTTTAGTCTAACATCTGTGACCCCAGCCAGACTTCATCAAACTTCGTACTCAGAGTCATCTTTCAAAAGCAGTGGCGTTTATTATATACCTACTATGTGCCAAGCACTGTAATAGATTTTAATGTGTCATCCCATCTAGTTCAGCAGCCCTGTAAGATGAGTGATCACCATTTTACATATGAGGAAACAGGCTCATAAGCCATTGAACAGCAGAACCAAGATTCAGATGTAGGTCTTTCTGACTGCGAAGCCTTTAATGGAAACAAACAGCGTACTTTTTCTCACATAAAATGCACCTGATCTACAGCACCATGAGAATGTGGTTGTGGAGAAAATTCGACTTCATTCTGGATCACAGTAAAAGGCGTTAAGGCTGTTCAGTCTGTGGAGGGCAAGACTAAAGGGTTCTGAAAATCATGAAGAGTATGATCAATGATTCATTTTCATATCGTATCCAATTATTGAGCACCTCCTGTGTTCAAGATGCTCAGCATTAAAAGACAGTCCTCGGCCGGGCGTAGTGGCTCACGCCTATAATCCCAGCACTTTGGGAGGCCGAGGCAGGTGAATCACCAGGTCAGGAGTTCAAGACCAGCCTGACCAACATGGTGAAACCCCATCTCTACTAAAAATACAAGAATTAGCCAGGCATAGTGGTGCGCACCTGTAATCCTAGCTACTCGGGAGGCTGAGGCAGGAGAATCTCTTGAACCTGGGAGGCAGAGGTTGCAGTGAGCTGAGATCATGCCACTGCACTCCAGCCTGGGCAACAGAGCAAGACTCCGTCTCAAAAAAAAAAAAAAAAAAAAAGTCCTGCCAACAATGCAAGCGTGCAGATTTATAAAAAGAACAGCAGCAACTCCTTGGGAACAGGTCAGCACATACCTGAGCCAAATGAATAGTGGCGGCAATAAAGTCACAGGAGGGAGAAACCAGGTGGGCTGTCCCCTCAGAGGCAACCCCATGAACCATGTGGAAACCGCCAGAAAAACTGGCCTGAGACTGGCAGGGCCTAATTCCAGACAGAAGGACCTGCCTGAGGAAGTTCACATGGCATCCAGGGGACACATGTGATTGTAATGAGGGGATAGAGTACGGTGCTTGCGGGAAAGGCTACATAAACTCCTTCAACTATTAGCTATTTGGACTTTATTTTCCTGATCGGAGAAAGCAAAGTAATTTTTTTATGGGATTGCTTTTGCCAAACAATATTTTAAGATGTTAACCATGATATATATACTTATTCATCCAATAATACTGAATACTGAAAGAAGTTAGCCTTGGGAAAAATAAATTCCCTCAAATAAAATAAATAAATTCCAATTCCACATATACATGCACATATGTGTATGTGTGTAAATTCCATTACACAATAGGCAAGTGATGAAACTCATTGCCCCAGGAGAGATCTGGAAGAGAGTAGATTGGCTCATGAATGATAAATCCAGAGTGTGCAAGGCTGTGACCCTAACCTTTAAAGCAACTCTCATTGGCGCCCATGGTCTACCACAGTGCTCCCCTGGTGCCACCATCAGAGACAGACCACCATGGCCCCTTGTTTTGCAGCGTGCAAGGCCAGGCTTATGAGTAGATGTCATAATCTGCCACCCATGTAATGTGATTTGAGAGGCATCACTTTGTATGGAAGTTTTAAAAGATCCCTCTGGCAAGTGCTAAAGTAGCGTGATTACAAAGGAAGGCAAGAGATGGTAGTGTTTATCCAGGGAGGCAGGAGGAAAAGTGTTGAATTTGGGGTCTGTATTTGAAGGGAGAGAATCAGCTGGTGCGTTGAATGTGAAGTCAAGGATGACTTCAGAGCTTTTGGCCTGAGCAACTAGAAGAATGTTATTGCCATTTATTTGGGAAGAGTGGAGACTTGGGAAAAGCATGTTTCCCCCATTTTGGCTCAAGAATGATATTCATTTAAAAAAAAAAAAAAAAAAATAGAGCCATGTCAGGCCTCATTGTCCTTGACAGGGAAACGTGGTCCTGCAGCCAGTTCTTCCAGAGATTTGGGTTCGAATGCTGCTTGATGAGGAAATCTTTGTGTTGGCACCTGAACTTTCTGAGTCACCTTTGACCTTTTTTCCATTTTGACCAATTCTATAAACTTTACCATGAAGCTTGAGAAGAAAAGCAGCAGGGGGCCCAAAGAGGACAGTCCTCTCTCTCCCTTCTAGGTCCTTCCTGGCCCTAGTGTTAAGTGTTAAGGACATTCTAATATATGGGAAAACTCCCAAATCAAAGGCCTGGGCCCCTGACTTTACCATAAACTCAGTCATTTGGGGAACAAAATCAGCCCTCCTTTGATCTGTGTTGAGGGTTTTTTTTTAATAAAATTTTTATGTTTACTTTTGAGTTAAAAAAAAAAAAAAAAAAAGGCCGGGCGCGGTGGCTCAAGCCTGTAATCCCAGTACTTTGGGAGGCCGAGGCGGGTGGATCACGAAGTCAGGAGATCGAGACCATCCTGGCTAACATGGTGAAACCCCGTCTCTACTAAAAATACAAAAAACTAGCCGGGCGTGGTGGCGGGCGCCTGTAGTCCCAGCTACTCGGAGGCTGAGGCAGGAGAATGGCGTAAACCCGGGAGGCGGAGCTTGCAGTGAGCCGAGATCGGGCCACTGCACTCCAGCCTGGGTGACACAGCGAGACTCCGTCTCAAAAAAAAAAAAAAAAAAAAAAAAAGACGGGTTGTATTTACTAAACTGAGTGAACTCTAGGGTTGTGTGTAGCTCTGAAATACTAAAATCTTCAGGACGTTAGAAGTATGTGCCTTTATGATGAGCCCCTGGTTCTGGCTCTGACTCGTGAAAGGGAAGGAGCCCTGCCCTGTGACTTCTCTAGGGTCTCAGCAGAAGTCAAGTGACATGCAGCAGGGGTGAGAGGGCTCGGAAAGGGGCTGTACTGAGGCCAAGGGTCTCATTACCAGGACTCTACAGGGGCCCTGTGAGAAAGAAAAAGGAGTGCTTCCACCCCTTAAAGTAGAACACGAAGGGCTTCCTGTTGCTTAATCAATTGAAATGACCCAGAATACAAGCTTGGATTAACATGCGCCTCTAGATTAGGGCTAATCAGGGGCAGGCTGAGCAGATGCGGGGACAGTCCCAGCCTGATTACTGTACCTCAGCATTTAATCATCTCTCTTCCAAGGGCAGCTGCCCGACTTAGTGCACGCTGGGCTTCCAGGCCTCCAGCCCCTCCCCCTTTCCCTTGCCAGGGACATGAAGGCTGCTAGGTCAGAGACACTGAGGCGATTTAATCTAATCCCATGTCAAAATGGCTGTGTGAGAGAGAGAGAGGTCTTAAAATCCCTACAGTGGGATGGTCATGCATTTATTTAAGGTGGCAGTAGACAGAAACTG
The DNA here is from genome assembly GCF_024542745.1 of Macaca thibetana thibetana. Taxonomy (NCBI): domain Eukaryota; kingdom Metazoa; phylum Chordata; class Mammalia; order Primates; family Cercopithecidae; genus Macaca; species Macaca thibetana. The sequence continues at coordinate 29,405,469 of NC_065580.1, read as the reverse complement.
TGTAGAAAATAGCGGAATTGGGGTTCCAAGGCATGCAAGTTTATGAAATGACTCCCATTATGGCCTCCCTCTCCTGGGCTTCTAAGGTGTGTGGCTGTCCTCACCAGTTACTCATCCCTGGGAGCTCTGGGTGGGGACCATGTCCTCACCCAGGTATGGCCAAATGTGCTTCTTCCCTGTCTGGGGTGGAGTACAGAAGATGGAATCTTTCAAAACCAGCTTTATTTGGATGAGTCTTGAATGTAGTATTTTTTAAGTTGCTTTTTTTCTTGGCTGGAAGCTCTTGTTCCAAAACAGCCTCATCACCCTAAGGCTCACCCACCTTAATCACGCAGTCCCTAAAAGGGACACATGTTAAATCTTAGAAGGCAGGTTTCATTCATGGTAGTAGAAAACATTCCAGCACCTGCTGACTGCTGGCCACTCAAAGATGGAGACTTAATCCCTCCCTTAAGGAATCTACAATCTCCTTGGGGACAAGACATGCAAGCAGTGAGGATGAATGAGGCCACTGCCTCCAAGGAGCCTGTACAGAATGCCGAGGAGGAGCATGGGAGAAGAGGACCCAAGATGGGGAGGAGAGAGGCTGGGGCTAGCTCTCGGAGGAAGGGGAGGAGCCCCCTCCAGGCACAAGCCATGGAGGTGTGTGCTTGGAGAACCTCAGTCAAGTAGTTCATCTGGCTGGCGTGTGAAGTGAGTGGGGATTAGTGGATCACCAGGCTTAACCGAACAACAGTGGCCGACGTGAAGAGTTTAAATACTGCAAAGGGGTTTGGACTTGATATCCCGTGAGCCACTAGAAACCACTGAAGAATTGTGAAGAACAGCAAGATCAGGTCAGATATTCAGAAGATCATTCTGATGATGGCAGTATCACCCAATAGATAAGATTTTTGCATTAGAACCTTGCTTCATTTTATTCTGGGGAAAATCTTCCGTGATACTATAAAAACTATTTTACCAACTGGGCATGGGCCCACATCACAGGAAACCCAAACACATCACAGCCAGGGTGAAAGAAATTCAACTTTGGCAATTCTTTTAGTTTGTGTTCACACCAGCCCTAACCCAGATGGTTGCTGTTAGAAAAGATCTCCCTGCACACTGTAGTCACTGTGTTTGCACAGCAGACTTGTTCCCCAAGCCTGGAGCTTTTGGAACTGAATGGAGCCCAGAGGCAAGAGCAGTGAAATGAAGCTGACCTTTGCTTCTGGTTTTGCTTGCTACTTGCCAGCACGTGGGTTCCCTGGAGGAGTACACAGGTGTCTTGGCTTTGCCACTGGGCATTTTGGGTGATTTCATTAACTTTGCCTGTTTGACCAGAGGAGAGCATGATCATGATACACTGGGAGGAGGCAGGGGACTGACGGGGTTGTACGGTCTTCACATATATATACTCAGGCCCATGCCTTGAATCTAGACGCTGGGGAGAGGGCCCAGATGCACACTGGTTGAGGCCGGCAGTACATGGCCCTTGAGGCTATGCTGATAGCAACTTGTGGCACACTTTGTACTTCATACTATGAGGAACATGAAATAAGACAGAGCCAGGCCTGATCTTGAAAGAATCCTCTGTCAAGTGGGAAGGCCTGTTGCAGACATGCATCAACTGGCCCAGCCGGCTTATCCATGGCTGTCCCTGGGCCTCCTGAGAATCCAGAGGAGGCTGCTCCAGCATTGATGAGGCTGGGATGGGGCAGGTTCCACAAGGAGGGAAAGCTGACCCCAGTGTAAAGGGAAGGAGTGTGGGATAAGTCTATCTCATGAATAACCTGAGCACAGGCCCAAAAGAGTGTGGCTGATAGATTGGGGGAACTGAGAGTAGTCTGGGGGTGGGGGGCACCTAGAGCACAGGGCACCTGTGAGAGAGTGAGGGAGATGAGACTGGAAAGATGGACCAGGGCAAATCATGAGAGGCCTTGAAGACCATGCTAAATCATTTGAGCTTTATTATAAGCTTTGGAAACCTTTTTAAAACCATGGAATTTAAATGTTTGAGATGAGGAGAGTAACACATTATGGAAAGATAATTTGGCTGGGTGTGGCGGCTCATGCCTGCAATCCTAGCACTTTGGAAAGCTGAGGCAGGAGGATCACTTGAGCTCAGGAGTTCGAGACCAACTTGGGCAACATAGTGAGACCTCATCACTATTTAAAAAATAAAAAAATAATAATAAAGATAATTTGAGTGACTGGGAAGGGGTGAACTGAAAGAGGGACTGATTAAAGACAGTTAAGAGCCATTTGCAAAGGTTTAGTTGAAAGAAATTGAAGCCCACAGTTTTGTAGGCCAAGGTCTGGCCCTTCAGCCTGCTTTCCCCCATGCCCATGTGTACATAGAGGCTGGCCTCTCTCCTCCTCTTTTCAGGTCTGCATTACAAGTGTGGGGGCGACTGGCCACATCTTCCATTTGTGTGAGGGCACACCAGAGGAGCCAGGGTTTCTAGTGATCTGTCACCCGAACAGCAAGTCTCACGTCATGAAGTCTCATTGCATCGTCGAATGCTTATCCCTTTTCCCTAAACTGGCAGAACTTGCTCCTAGAAAACAGTTACATTACAATTTAACATTGGAAAATAAAATCTTATATTTGATTTTTTGCATTAGAAAATATTTTGACAACCCTTTTTTAAATTAATTTTTATCTTCATCAAAGTACCCTATGATTTAAATGTCAAAAAGAACTAAAAGGGGTCTCTCTGGGTCAGTTTTTCAGTAGAGTGGGTGAACCTCAGAGGCCCAGTCAGCAAAGGTCTTTAGGTCTAGATGTTGGGGTTGGTCTAATCAATTAAATTCCAACTTCCCACTCATTCTCATTTTTGGCCTCATCCCTTTCTGCAGTAGCTAGGCCTCTACGTCCTGAGCCCTGTGTGAGCATAGGAGTTGCCCCTTCCACTTCTCTGATAAATCAGAACCATTTCACATTTGCTTTGCATCTTCCAAAAAAATGTTGACATCCCTCATTTATATCCTTTTTTCCTCGTTCACTGTAATTGTAGTTTCAGAAGGAAGAGAGATTGATGTATAGATTAGTTACTGCCTTACTGGGAATCCTTTTTTTTAATATAGTAAGTTATCAGCTTTCCCTTTTTAGGCTGGACTACCTTTATGGAGGTTATGTGCTGCTTCCTTTAAGCCATCCTTTCTACTCTGAAATAATAGTGATATTAGGGAGTAGATGGGGTCTTTTTTTTTTTTTTAAGTTGACACCAAAATGTGTTTCTGCATTTTACTGGTGTATGAAATCTAAAACTCGGCCGGGCGCGGTGGCTCACGCCTGTAATCCCAGCACTTTGGGAGGCCGAGACGGGCGGATCACGAGGTCAGGAGATCAAGACCATCCTGGCTAACACGGTGAAACCCCATCTCTACTAAAAAAAAATACAAAAAACTAGCCGGGCGAGGTGGCGGGCGCCTATAGTCCCAGCTACTTGGGAGGCTGAGGCAGGAGAATGGCGTGAACCCAGGAGGCGGAGCTTGCAGTGAGCTGAGATCCGGCCACTGCACTCCAGCCTGGGTGACAGAGCGAGACTCCGTCTCAAAAAAAAAAAAAAAAAAAAAAAAAAAAAAAAAAAGAAATCGAAAACTCAGGAAACAAGTGACCTAGGCTTTAAAAATAAATAAATAAATAAATAAAATAAGCTTGACTATGAAGGAAGGCACATAGATGGAGCAGTGGCCAGAAGACAGGATAGGAGAGGGACAAGTTTTTTCTTTTCAGGCTGAGAGAGACTTGAGCATAGGCAGAAAGAGGGTTGAAAAAGGCAGTGTAGCCAAATATCAAAGAAAAGTAATGGTGGCCTGTTCTGAGAGGGAGAAGACAGGCCGGGGACATTTCACACCTGACAGGCCTGTGCTTCCTAGATGCAGAGGCAGGCAGGGCCCTCTCACGGCAAGCTGGGGAGGCCCTACCCTAAGGCATGTTTCCACAATTCCTCCAAACTTTTCTTTCCTGATAGTCTGTTTTTAAAAAATTAAAATGGCCAGGCTTGGTGGTTTGCGCCTATAATCCCAGCTATTCAGGAGGCCAAGATGGGAGGATCGCTTGAGGCCACGAGTTCAAGACCAGCCTGGGCAACATAGCAAGACTCCATCTCAAAAAAAAAAATTATATTAGCCAGGCATGGTGGCACATGCCTGTGGTTCCAGCTACTCAGGAGACCGAGGTGAGAGGATCACTTGAATCCAGGAGTTCGAGGCTGCAGTGACCTGTGGTCACGCCACTGTCCTCCAGCCTAGGCTACAGAGCCAGACCCTGTCTCTTTAAAAAATAAAAATAAAAAATAAAAGTTAAAATGGAAAAAAGTTGATTTCATAGAAGTAGAGAGTAGAATAATAGTTACCAGAGTCGGGAATGGTTGGGGACGGGGGCAGGAGAGGTTGGCCAGCAGGTGCAAAGGAAGAATAAAACTTCTGGTGTTCAGTTACACAGTAGGGTGACTGTAGTGAGTAACAATGAGGTCTATATTTCAAGACAGCTAGATTTTGAATGTTGTCACCACAATGAAAGATAAATCTTTAAAGAGATTAATATGGTAATTATCTTGATTTGATTATTCTACAATGTATACATGTATTGAAACATCACATTGTACCCCATAAACATGAACAGTTATTATGTATCAATTATAAATCTTAAAAATTAATGAAAAAAATTTTAATGGGTGGGAAAGGGATGTCTTTGTGCCTGGGCCATGGGTATGTGATCACCTGGGGTTGGTGACCACAATACCTCAAAGGCAAGAGCTGGATGCCCCCGTTGAGCCAGCATCCGGGAACTTGAGCCTGAGCCCCACTAACGGTCTTCTCTTTGTCTCTCCAGGCCTGGTCCAGATCCCTGTGAGCATGTACCAGACTGTGGTGACCAGCCTCGCCCAGGGCAACGGACCAGTGCAGGTGGCCATGGCCCCTGTGACCACCAGGATATCAGACAGCGCAGTCACCATGGACGGCCAAGCTGTGGAGGTGGTGACATTGGAACAGTGACATACAGCCATATTATGGCATCGTTTTCTAGTCTACTTCAAAATTTTTTACACGTTTGCAGAGGTGCAATCAAATGGAATTAAGTCTCTCGACTTTGGAAGAAAAGTTTTGTTAACCTTTTTTTTTTTAAAAGGAAGAAAGGCAGCGGATTTTGGAATTGCATTTTTTAAAGCACCACTCTTGATTTTCTGGGATTGGTGGAGTAAGAAACTGCGTTGTCAATTTCACTGTCCCAAAAAAGCCAAATTGTGGCAGGACTTCTTTCTGCGGAAATGTGTGTGTATACTTATGTGTGTGTATGTGTGAGTGTGAATATATGTATATGTGTACATATGGACATACACATTTACATATATATAAAGTATATATATACATATATATATATGTATGAAACCCGCATGGAATTATCTGTATGAAATCAAGGTGAGCTGTGGAAACAATAATTCACCCAGTTTAGTGGGTGGTAGGGTACGTGGCCAGACACACTCACCCAGTTTTTGTTCATACCAGGGTCATGCGTTGAGCTACTGACAAACTCAGGCGGAGGTGACCATGCCCTTCACCAAAGCTGCCTCCCAGTGGCCACACACAACTCTCCGTGCTGGACTCGCCTGAGGAAAGAGGCTCCAGCATGGGGTGGGTCAGAGATGTGTTTGCAAGGTCCAGGGGCTGCGTGGTCTGCCAGCTGAGGCGCTCCTCGGGCTGGCCCAGGTGCTGACCTTGCCACAGGCAGATGAATGTCTCGAAAGCTCCCGGGCCTCAGCCTCCCATCTCCTCTCCTTCCCAGGAATCCTTCTTGATCTCATGACTATTAAAATGTTGCTCTGGTTTTAAGGTCAGTCCTGAATTGCTCGTATATATGAACTGAAGGTAACAGAAGTATTAGGGGTTTGAGGAGTGCGTGCGTGTAAGTGTGCTTGTATGTGTGCGTGCATGGTAGGGGAGGGGATGGGAAGGGGGTTGGAGGGGTTGGAAGGGAAAGGAAGGAAAGGAAAATCTTCCTAGACCAGGATACACCTGTGGGAGCAATTTTCTCTAGCTGTCTGTAGCTTCACAGAGGAGGCGCTGGAACGAACAGGAAGGGACACCTGGTCTGTGGCCACAGCACCCCGAACGTCCACGATCTTGTGTGATCTTGGAAGCTAAGCTTGGTTGGGCCTGGTCAGTACACGGAAGGGAAGAAGGGACACCTGGCCATAGAAAACGGCTGAGGGTGTTTGCTGTGTTCCTGGATCAGGCCCTGCTTCAGAAGGGACTCCTGGAGGCCCATATTCCTGGATGCAGCCTGGAGGCCCAGGCTGGGAGCAGCTTGCCTCTTCGGGGGTGTTGACTGACTGGGTGTTCTTGATAACCGTTAACTCTGTCTTTCTCAGCTGCAAGCCCTGAGTCTCCCGTGGCTGAATTCACCTGACTTTTCGACAGGTCAAATCTCTGCTCCTTGAGTACAGGAACAGCTCCTCCTCCCTCCTCCCAGCTCTCCCCACGTGTGTGATAGTGTATTTAATGTGTTTTTTTAATGCGACATTAAAAGATTCTCCACGTCTTGCTCAACCTTTGAGAGAAGTTTCAGATTCTTGTATTTGCTTGTTTTATATAAAACTATCTAATGTTCTTTATATGTTCTTTTCTGTACGTAATGGGGGGAGGGGAGGGAAATTTACATATAAATAGTCCTAGTTCTACAATGTGTTATTTTTTTAATTATTATTTTTTATCGTCATTGTGAAGTTGTCCAGGGACTTTAAAGTCCATGTTCCTTTGTGGTGAAGTAACCTCCAAATAGTTTGAGAAGTTGCCAAGACGAAGAAAAAAGCAAAACCCCAGTAGCCGAGCATGGATTCTGTGTTGTTTCCCATTCTGTCTTTGACTGCCTCATTCAATAAATAGTTCAAAATGTGGCAACGGGAAGTGGAATTGTTCGTCTCTATAGGAGCACCTGGCTTCTTAGGCAAAAGGAACTCCATCTTGGGGCAGCTTGTTCTACTTTCTAAAATGTAGTCCTCCTTGAGATCAGTGGTCTCCAACCTGTGCCACTCTGACGCTGGGGACCTCCGTAAAGAAGACACTGAAGATTGCCCAGAGCCCCCTGCGAGCCTCATCACCAGACCAGCTGTGTTTCATACATTTCATATATAACTTGTTTTCTTACACTGATGTTCTGGGAGAAAAATCTAATTTAAAAAATCCTAGGCCAGGCGTGGTGGCTCACACCTGTAATCCCAGCACTTCGTGAGGCCAAGGTGAGTGGATCACTTAAGGTCAGGAGTTCCAGACCAGCCTGGCCAACATAGTGAAACCTTGTCTCTACTAAAAATACAAAAATTAGCTGGGCATGGTGGCGGGTGCCTGTAATCCCGGCTACTCAGGAGGCTGAGGCAGGAGAATCGCTTGAATCCAGGAGGCAGAGGTTGCAGTGAGCCGAGATTGCACCACTGCACTCCAGCCTGGGCAACAGAGCAAGATTCCATCTCAAAAAAAAAAAAAAAATGAGGGTAAGTGATGGTGCCTCTCCATCTTGGGAATTACTATTAAAGTGAATTGTCTTTCTCCAAGCAGAAGCCTCAAGCCATGAGTTGTTCCCCTGCATCCTCACTCCCTGGTTTCTCACACGGCTTACTCTCTTAACGTGGCATCTGTCATCTCTCCAGCTGTTCCTCCTGCCCCATCCTTAGGACCTTCCTAGACCCCAGTGGCCTGCACCTCCACCCTTGTGCATACCCTAGCCTCAGCCTGGAATGACCTGCTGCCACCCCCACCACCCCTTCCTTTATATTGTTGGGTGTCTTGGCCGCTTTCTTGGTGATCATGATTAGAATGCTTGGATGGGAAGGCCAAGAAGCCTTTTCCTTGATGTCTGATAATGGTTCGGTGAAGCCAACTGCCTACCTTTCCCCCTTCTTCTTGCACACATGGCATACCCTCGCCTATTTTTCACCAGAGAGAATGGACTAGAAAAAGGATTGAATGCAGCCTCATCAACCACACATCCGTGCTATTGACTACCATGAACTAGCTGGGTTGTCTAGAATACCTGCTGACCAAGGGCCTCTCCAGAGGCGCCTTCTAGCTGCTGTTTGCCTGGCAAGCCTCAGATGCTGCCTTTGCCACAGGCACGTATTGACAACTGGTTTTGGTGGGGCCGATGGAGACCTTCCCTTCCATTCCTGCCTAAGTCACCCAACAGGAGCTGCTAACTCCACTGTCTGCAGGGACCAGGGAGGTCAAATCAATAAGGGAAGCCGAGGCAATTCCCGTGTGAGAGGAGGGAGTGATGGGGACAGGCAGAGTGGACAGCATCTATCTAAATGGGGCAGCCTGTCCTAGGTGCTGAAGATGGACCCTAATGCCCCATCTTCAAAATTGTCCAGAGAATCTGGGGAATCCAGATTTTTGTATGAAATGTGATTGCAACAAATAATTTACATACTCTGCAGGCAAAATAAAACACATCTGTAGACCAGACCTGACCTGAGGGTCAGCTGCATTTAACTCCGTGAATGCCTGTCATGTGCCAGGTGAATGAAGCGTGGTAGTGGCCTGTGAGACACAAGGAGAGAGGAGGAGACCTCTACATAAACCAAGCGCTGCAGTCCAAGGTGATGAGGCACCATCTGGACACAGCACTAGTGCAGAATGAGCTCTGTTACCACGTTTGAGCCCCTCAAAGGTCCTCTGTTAAGTAGTTTATCATCTAGGCTCCACACAAGGATCTGGTGCTCACAGAAACCAGGAGACTGGTCTAAGATTACTGGCTTTAAGTCTTGCATCTGAGAAGGCCCACTGGTGACACAGGTGACTACTGGCATTATGCGAACTTGAACAAATTAGCTGAGGAGAATCGGTAGGGCAGAGCAGAGGAGGGGTTCCTTGCCCTGGGCCTCACTCAGGCCCAAGCAAGGCTCTCTCCCACTCTCAGTAATGCCTCCGAAGCTTGAGCTCTGGGCATGGCAGAGTCGTAACAGGTTCATGGTATTTCCTTTTGGTGTCAGCACCAAAACTCATCAGGGAGGAAAGTGAAGCTTAATTATTTGGAGCAGAAGCAACGTGGGGTGAGGGAGTAGAGCCCGTGTTTTCCCTCTCTCTCCACCTCAGCGGGCTGGCGGCACCTAGGTCATCACAACTGGGGCTTCAGATGCCCCATCCCTGCACTCCCACCCGGTCTCTGCTGTTTACTCCCGGAGGCAGCTCTTGGAGATCACTCCGGATGCTGGCGGCAGCATGGAGGAAGAGGTACAATAGAGAGGGGAGGCGGGGCTCCGGGACTGGGCTCCGACTGAAATCGCTTTCAGCGTGGGTTTCCTCTTAGTCCCCAAGCCCCTCTGAATTTGAATTTCTCCCTCCTGAAAACCACTGGGCTGCTACCAAACATTTGTTGAGTATTGGTGGCCTGGAGTGTATAGCGGGGAAAGGAGGAAGAAGGGATAACAGTCATCTGCAGAGGGGAGCCAAGGTCCCCTGAGAACCTAGAGCCTCCTTGGGAGGCAGGAATAGGCCTGGGCCCTGAGCCCTGTCCAGGGCTCAAGCTTTGCTAGCTTGCTTCTGAGAACTATGGTCTGTCTACACAGTGTATGGTAGCAGTGATAACAGTGAACACTTAGCCCTTACAATATGCCTTGTACTGTATTAAAAGATTTACCTATATATTAACTTATTTAACCTTCACAAAATACTATTATCCCCGTTTTATAGATGAGCAAACTGAAATTCAGAGAGGTTAAGTTAAACAACTGAGCCCAGTTCACACTGCTGGTAAGAGGCAGAGCAAAGATACAAACTTGGGTGGGCAGGCTGGCTGGTGCCAGAATCTGCCTAGAAAAACATGACTTGATGATATGCTTTTTTTTTTTTTTGAGATGGAGCCTCATTACTCTGTCACCCAGGCTGGAGTGCAATGGCATGATCTCAGCTCACTGCAACCTCTGCCTCCCGAGTTCAAGCAATTCTCCTGCTTCAGCCTCCTTAGTAGCTAGGATTACAGGCGCCCACCACACCCAGCTAATTTTTTTGTATTTATAATAGAGATGGGGAGGCCAGGCGCGGTGGCTCAAGCCTGTAATCCCAGCACTTTGGGAGGCCGAGACGGGCGGATCACGAGGTCAGGAGATCGAGACCATCCTGGCTAACACGGTGAAACCCCGTCTCTACTAAAAAATACAAAAAACTAGCCGGGCGCGGTGGCGGGCGCCTGTAGTCCCAACTACTCGGGAGGCTGAGGCAGGAGAATGGCGTGAACCCGGGAGGCGGAGCTTGCAGTGAGCTGAGATCCGGCCACTGCACTCCAGCCTGGGCGGCAGAGCGAGACTCCGTTTCAAAAAAAAAAAAAAAAAAAAAAGAATTTAGGTATTTTCTTTACCAGGGCTATTTTTATACAGAGCAAGAGCAACGTTTACACCAAATAAATTAATGTATAATTCTGGTATTTACCAAAATAGTTGCAGAAAACAACCATGAAAATAGACCTTTTTTTTTTTTTTTTTTTTTTTTTCTTTTCTTTTTTTTTTTTTTTTTTTAAGAAACTAGTGTTTTTTAAGTTAGCCAAAGATCGGGGTAACTCATCACATAATAGGACTCTCTACCCTGGGCCTCTGGGTACTCATCTGTCCAAAACAGCGGTCAAACGACAAGGACGATGAACACTTCGCGGGCCCGGCTGAGGTCCTTGGGTGCAGGGCGTTCGCGCGGGGCTGCGGGGCACGGCCGAGCTGAGAGTCCCTGGCCCGTGGTCTTCCCGTCCATGCCGACGCCCGCTCCTCCCGCAGGAGTCAGCCAATGCAGGCCACTGGGACTCTGCCCTGTCCTCCAGCCCAGCCTGAAGGCCTCGATGCAGGGAAGCGCCTGGGGCCTGCCGGGGCTCAACACCTGCCCGACTGTGAGCGCGGAAGCCCGCAGTTGGCCGGGGCGAAGACGGGCCCTGGTGCACGCGAGCGCAGCGCGAGGTCTCTCAGAGCCAGCGCGCATCCGGAACTCAGAGCCGCCGTCGGGGAACGCACCCGATTGGCCGGCTGAGACCACGTGTCCCCCTGCAGCCCAATCAGCGATGGCAGGACATCCGGACTGCCTGGTCCAGACAGCAGGCGGGGGCCGCTCTCGGGGAAGCGGGCTGGGAAGTGCGACCTCCGAGTGCCAGTGGCCGCCTTTATGGCCCAGGGTGCTGCAGCCGGGTAATGACGGCGCGGGCATCCTCGGCTTCCCACGGGCCGCACTGCCTGTCTAGGTCTGTGGAGGCCTGCCTTAGTAAATCAGGAGTCATTTGGGTAGCTGTGTGCCGTCCCCGCCTCCCACCATCCCCAGTAGCCTCAAGAATGTTTTTAAGGCCGGGCGCGGTGGCTCAAGCCTGTAATCCCAGCACTTTGGGAGGCCGAGACGGGCGGATCACGAGGCCAGGAGATCGAGACCATCCTGGCTAACACGGTGAAACCCCGTCTCTACTAAAAAATACAAAAAAAAAAAAAACTAGCCGGGCGCGGTGGCAGGCGCCTGTAGTCCCAACTACTCGGGAGGCTGAGGCAGGAGAATGGCGTGAACCCAGGAGGCGGAGCTTGCAGTGAGCTGAGATCCGGCCACTGCACTCCAGCCTGGGCGACAGAGCGAGACGCCGTCTCAAAAAAAAAAAAAAAAAAAAAAAAAAAAAAAAAAAAAAAAAAAAAAAAAAAAAAAGGATGTTTTTAAATCGTTTTATTGAGATAATTTACATACCATTAAGTCCATCCGTTTAAAGTGTACCATTGAACGATTTTAGTATATTTACAAAGTTGGACAACCATCACCATAATCTAACTTGAAATATTTTCATGATTCCAAAAAGCAGGGTTTTTTTATACATTTCCCTAAAAATAACTTTAAGTAAGTTACATAAAAGATATATTCAATAAGGCCGGGCGCGGTGGCTCACGCCTGTAATCCCAGCACTTTGGGAGGCCGAGGCGGGCAGATCACGAGGTCAGGAGATCGAGACCATCCTGGCTAACACGGTGAAACCCCGTCTCTACTAAAAATACAAAAAAAATTAGCCGGGCGTGGTGGCGGGTGCCTGTATTCCCAGCTATTCGGGAGGCTGAGGCAGGAGAATGGCGCGAACCCGGGAGGCGGAGCTTGCAGTGAGCCGAGATCACGCCACTGCACTCCAGCCTGGGTGACAGCCAGACTCTGTCTCAAAAAAAAAAAAAAAAAAAAAAAAAAAAGATATATACAATAAAGTTGAAAAGCAAATGGAAATGAGGATTCAAAGAGCACCGGAAACAGGTCACATCTGTCAGCCTGGGGTCAACGTCGGTGGTGTGATGAAGGTGCCCATTTAGCTCTGGTCTTGGCTAAGAGGTTCGAATTACTGGAAAGAGAACAAGACACAATTACTCGAAGAAACAAAGCACTAAGTACTCTTTTTTTAAGTTTTTAAGAGAACGCTGTTATTTTATATTCCGCATCTTTCACAACATTTTTATAGCCAAAGAAATAGCTTTATTTTCTTAGACCTTAACACCTCAATTTCAATTTTGAAAGTTTTCTGAGAGGGGCCAAACTCATGTGGCATTTCAGTGTTTATTTACAGAGCGTTAAGGAAAGGATGGAGGGGAGACGGGTATGGTGAACTGGCCATCTGAAATGGCTGCTTGAGCAAGGAATGGTGTGCAACTTTTTCCATTTCCCGGGATGGGTGATCAGAGCCACAACTGCAGACAGAGTTATCCCCCATATTGGAACCCCACATTCTCAAGAGAACCGCCAACCAAGGGAGCACAAGGATACAACGGGCCCAGCTACCCCTGGCCACCACCCCAATGGTCCCCACGTTGGGCGGTCTGAGATCTGCAGAGATGGGTGGAGCTATTAAGGTCACCCGTCTGGGGAAAGTGCTTAAGGATTTCTGCCTTCCCTTTCCCATCCTCCCTTCTTGCCAACCCCTCTACCCCACACACACACCCCCACGCCCTGCTTCTGGAGGATCTGGACCATGAGCAGAGAAGGGAAGTGTCTACCAGGCACACCACATTCCCAACACCCAGCTCCTGCCTCCCCTCAGGAAAAGGGCAGCAAATGTACTTGAACTCAAGTTTGAGACTGAAGCTTGAAAGCGATGGGCTGAATGATGGTACATGCTTACAGAGATACAGAATTCACCCAAAATGTCATTAAGGAGCTAGAAGGGGCTGGGCACAGTGGCTGACGCCTGTAATCCTAGCACTTTGGGAGGCCAAGGCAGGCGGATCACTACTCAGGAAGCTGAGGCAGGAGAATCATTTGAACCTGGGAGGCAGAGGTTGTAGTGAGCTGATATCATGCCACTGCACTCCAGCCTGGGCGACAGAGCGAGACTCCATCTCAAAAAACAAAAACAAAAAAGGAGCTAGAAGGGAAAGTCAACAGAACAAGGTCAAACAAGGTCAAGGCAATGACCACAGAAAATAAAACCATGTTGTGTCCAGATCCACCAAATCAAGACACCTGATGCCTTTGGTTCCATGAACAGAAGACACCTCAGTTAGTCGGTGACAATGAAAGGTTCCATTTCCACCCAACCCTAAGAGACACAAATCCGTTTTCATAAAAGTATGAGCCCCACCCTGCCCCAAGGATATGGGGGATGGGCACCTCTGCCTGAGGCTCACCTCCCCTGACAAGCTCCAGTGGGCGCTGTGCTTCCTCTTCAATGGGAGGCTTGTTCAGGAAATCCAGTTCACTCCATTACTGGAAACAACTCGTCCATCTCCAGAAAAAGTTGAAACTGGCGGTTTTAGCATCTGATGATGGAGCCTTCTCTGCCACTGCAAGGCCTGCTGCCTCCTTTTCCAGCAGGCTTCTCATCCCAGGAAACCCCAGTGAAGCCAGTGCAATGAGAGGCCTCAATCCCTAGAAGGTTGGGGTCATGCCTGGGCCAACACGTGTAGCAGAGCTTGGAGAACCCTCTCTGCAGGACTTGCCCACCTCCCACTACAGGGACTGACTTTTCAGCTTCTGCTCTTTGAGAAAAGACACATCCACTGTGAATGCAAAACTCTTCGTGTTCAGTTTTCTCATCACAGCATTTATACTTTTTTTTTTTTTTAAGATGAAGTCTCGCTTTATCTCCCAGGCTGGAGTGCAGCATGCGATCTCGGCTCACTCCAAGCTCCACCTCACGGGTTCCAGCGATTCTTATGCCTCAGCCTCCTGAGTAGCTGGGAGTGCGGGGACCCGCCACCATGGCCAGCTAATTTTTTTTTTTTTTTTTTGAGACGGAGTCTCGCTCTGTCGCCCAGGCTGGAGTGCAGTGGCCGGATCTCGGCTCACCGCAAGCTCCGCCTCCCGGGTTTACGCCATTCTCCTGCCTCAGCCTCCCCAGTAGCTGGGACTACAGGCGCCTGCCACCTCGCCTGGCTAGTTTTTTGTTTTTGTTTTTGTTTTTTGTATTTTTTAATAGAGACAGGGTTTCACCGTGTTAGCCAGGATGGAATTTTTGTATTTTTACTAGAGATGGGGTTTCACCATATTGGCCAGGCTGGTCTCGAACTCCTGACTTTGTGATCCGCCTGCCTCAGCCTCCCAATTATATACATTTTTAAATGCCTAGATTATGGCTGGGAAATTTAGGGAGTTGTGAGAGGCCCCAACTTGGGTGAGGAACCAGCCTCGACATAAACAGGATTGTCATGCTGACAGGGCATCTGATCTGGTCCCCACCTGAGGCTGGCATCCTACCCCAGCACCTTTGCTTGGCCATCTCCAGAGATGGAGGATTCAGACCCGAGGCCCTCAGTGGCACAGGCAGGAAGCTGTGTGTGATGTACAGAACGTGCCTGTCTGGGGTCTGCCACTGCCCCTGCTTCTGCTCTCTTAAGTCACCGAGAACTAGAATTCCTTCAACTACTTGAAAATAGCCTCACATTCCCACCCAAATCTTTCATAGCTAAAATCTCCAGTTTCCATTTTGCTGGAGATGGGTGAGTTGTTTCCAGAAATGGAGTGAACTGGATTTCCTGAGTGGCCCCCAATGAAAACCAAAAATCCTGGGTCTTACGTGTTTTGAAATGTCTTCCAGTGCACAGCAATACAGCGAGTAAGCCTCAGAAAGGCCCTGGGTAGCCAGACCGCCCCGGTCTGGTCCAGCTCACACCACAGCACCGGTGCCCTCCAAACTGAGCCCAGACTGAGGGGCAACGTCAAGGCCTTCACAACCTTCATCTCTCATGATTCTCCTCTGGGAATCTGCTGCCCTAACTTGGCTGCAGCCTGTCCTTCCAGGCACCACGTTTTGCCCCGTATTCCTCCCCCTGCGGCCTGATGCTTCCCCCCTCTCTCTCCACTCAGGCTCAATGTAGGTGCTCGCTCCACTCAGAGCCCATGCACCACCCCAGCCCTGGAGGCCACACCTTTCCCCAGCCGCAGCACCTCTTCCTGTCTGTACCACACACACCTGCCGCATCCACACTGCCCAGTGGGGCTTGTAACCGTGCCCGGCCCAGCACCCTCGTTGAGCTGTGTGTACCAGGAGGACAGGCCCATCAACACTGGGTGCCATGCCTCCTGCAGGAAGCCCGGCCCTTTGCTGTTAGTGTTTAACAAGAATATTGATGGGGGCCAGGCACAGTGGCTCACGCCTGTAACGCCAGCACTTTGGGAGGTCAAGGCGGGAGGATCATTTGAGGCCACGAATTCGAGACCAGCCTGGCCAACATGGCAAAACCCCATTTCTACTAAAAATACAAAACTTAGCCAGGCCTGGTGGCAGGCACCTATAATCCCAGCTACTTGGGAGGCTAAGGCAAGAGAATGGGAGGCTTGAACCCAGGAGGTAGAGTTTGCAGTGAGTCAAGATCATGCCACCACACTCCAGCCTGGGCAACAGAGCAACACTCTGTCTCAAAAAGAAAACGAAAAAGAAAAAAAGATCAGATAAGTTCAGCCCTAACAGCCTGCCTCTTCCCCTGCAGGAATGTTGGATGCCACTAAAAAAAATAGATAGATAGATAGATAGATAGATAGATAGATAGATAGATAGATAGATAGGGATCTTAATGCAGCCATTTTCTTTCTGCTGGAAAGATGGTCTTTGTGGGAGATTCTCACATGTGGTTTTGATGGTACTTTGCACACACTTACTCTGTGCTCCAAAAGGTGCCCAGGCTCCAGTTGCCTGACCTGGAAGAGCTGCCTTGTGGAGCCATCTGTGCACCCTGGTCAGAGCCAGGCAGCCCTTCCTATGACTTCAGGGGGCCCATGGGCTACCCATGCACGAGCGTTCCTTCCACTGCGGGAACTGAGACTCTGGGGAGCGACCAGACTTTCGGAGGTGCTTGAGGTCAGAGGTTAGGCAGAGTATGGAAGTCAGAATGCATCACCCAGGTCTGTGGAATTCCACTGCCTCTCTGCCACATGCCAGGCACCATACCAGGCCGAGGCCAGCCCTGGGCATGAAAGTGTGAGTGAGATGCAGCCTGGCCTCAAAGATCCTCCAGTTGATGGGTGAAGCTGGCCCACTAACATCAACCCTCACCCCTAGCCCTGTAGTTTCGGCACCGGCAGCCTGGGAAGGTGTGCACAGGGCATTTGAGAGATGCTGCCTGACCAGCTTCAAAGGGAGGAGGAGCTGGCAGGGAGGGCAGGCTGCATGAGGAAGGTGAAATAATTTCTTCCTGGCGAGCAGGAAGACAGGTGTGGGGGGGAGTGGGAGGGTAGTTTGCATGGCAAGGCTGGGTCATACCAGGCCCCATAAACCAGGTAAGGCGCTTGGGCTTATCCCAAGAGGGTGGGGATACTGTGGTCAGATTAGCTCAGAGGACGGTCAGTGGAGCAGGGCAGGACAGAGACGGGGAGGAGGCAGTGGTGATGGCAGCTGGGACATTCCATTCCGTGGGGGCCATCCCACTGGTCAGTCCTGCCTTCCCACCACCCTGCTTCCAGCTCTGCCACCCCCAGCAACCATGTCTCCTAGGGAAAGGCAGAAGTCTCTGCAGGGGCTAAAGGCACACCAGGGAGGTCAGGGTCCACTGGCCACAGTGCAGCCCCTCCCCTGGCTGTGTGGCACGGGGCCTGCAGCCTCTGGGAGCAGCTGCCAGGGCCCGAGTTCCCTGCTCCACCAGTCACTTTGGCTGAAGACTTCATCGTCCTGATCCTGTTTGCTCATCTGTGCTCTGCCCGTGGTTGTGAGGATTCACTGAAATCAAGAAAACGTAGCACAGTCCCTGCTCAAAGATCAGTAGCTTTACTATGACTCAATCTGCCAAAGCCCCCGATTTCTTCTTCAGCGCCCACCCTGCTGAGGCCACATAATAATTCTATTCCTGCCAGCATGGAACACCAGGAGCCGCACCAGCCGAATGAGGCTATGTGGGTGGGGGGACGATGATGACGCAGGGCTCCTCCACGCCGGCTTGGACTGTAAAACGCATTCTAATCACTGACCTTTCCTCCATGCTTAGCACTTATCAGTAGCACTTGGGCACCGCGATTACACTGCTGTTGATCACTAGGCTAAACCGTTCAGCCCGCGTCTCCTGGTTTTGTTATTTACAAGCTTAAGAACAGAGAGCAGAGCCATTTCAGGCCCTGGACTCCAGCAGACCCCCACTCACCTTCCTGGCCATGTATCCGAGGTCCTTCTCCCATGGCGCCTGCTGCCTCTGCCATCGTGGACCTAATGGCAGAGTCCAACCCCTCCTTTCATGCTGCACACAGCCGCAAGAGCCATCCTGCCACAACACACATCTGATCACACCCCCTCTGCCTGTGTGGCTCCCATGGTCCGTAGGTTCGGGAACAAATGCAGCCTTAAGATGGCCAGTCTTCCAGCCCGGCATGGACCCCAGGAAATCTGTGTGCTCTCCAACAGGAGTCTCCTCCTCTCCCTGAGGGTCACTCATCTTCCAGGACTCCCCACCCCTCCCCATGTCCCAGCAGGTGCCGTGTGGCCCTGGCTCAGGGCAGCCTTCTTCATGCCCTGCAGAGCCAGCCTATTTACACAGCGTCCATGTGTGCCCACAGCATATAACATGCATGGTGCATCCTGCGGGAGGACAGTTCCCTTCTCTTTCTGTCTCAACAGCTGCGGGTTCAGACCTTCCCTACTCAGCCCGTGTCTTCCCAAAAGAGCGCAGTGAGCTGCATTGAGCTGGTCAAGCCTGGAGCCACCAGACGGACGTCTGCCCGCCCTGCCCCATCACAGGGGCTGGTGGGTTATGGAACCACACATGACCCTCTGAGGGCAGGTGAGGGGAAAGGAGGGCTGATGGGGGCTGATAGGAGGGGTTTGGGGGATGGGGAGCACCAGAGAAGGAAGGCTGGCAGGCCGAGGGCTGGGGAGCAGGGGGCAGGCCTTCACATTTGCGTTTGCACCATGCACCGCAGGTCAGGTCACACTCACACACACACTTCCACCTGCACCCACACCCTCTCAACCACACGTGCAGCTCCCATACTGGCTCCTGAGCCACCTGCAGGCACAAGAAAGGCTCCAGGGCCGGGCTTCCCCAGCAGTTCTGCCCACCAAGCCCAACTCTCTGGGAACTGCCACTCATTCCGACCCCAGAGCTGGGTCCCATCACCTTGTGGCTGGGCTCAGGGGAGCTCCCACTGCAAACACAGACTCTGGGAAGGTGAGTGGAGGCTTTGTCACAGGCTCTGAGGCATCAGGAGCCCATCCATGAAGCGGAGAGCTGGAGGCACAGAGGTCCAGCCCATGGGCCACCTGCACCCCAGGGGGCCAGTCCTGCATTTACACAAGTGACTTGTACAGTCTCCTCCCGCACATCTCTGGAGGCTCATCCCATCTGGCCCTCCATGGCCTCAGAAGAATGGCCGGATGTCCGTGATGCACGGCGTGCCCTCCCTGCCCTCATCCTTCCAGTCAACAGCCCAGGAAGGAACCACTCTTGGTGACCTGTGGAAGGTTAGGAGACCCTCCCTCAGGGCCCCAGAGCCCACCCTGAACAAGGCCTTCCAGGGGAGGAGGTGAGAAGGTTTACCACCCAGAGGAGCCAGGTCAGAGCCCTGAAACCAAACATCCCCCAGCTCCCTCACTCCCCAATTCAGACTCAAGGGCCATAGCCTGGAGCAGAGCTGGACCCCAGCTCCTCTTGGCAGCACCACCTGAGGGCCAGAGAACAGCTTCCCAGCTGACTTGAGGACCTGTGACCTCAGGGGGATGCAGGGAAACACCGAGTGCCACTTCCAGCTGCACCTGCCCTCTGCCACTACCCAGCAGTCCTGGGACCCGAGTCCCCTCCTTCCTCGTGGAGCAGCAGGTCCAGCACGACCGGCCTTTCCCTAGGCAGCTGTTCACAGGGTGCCGGCTGAGCCCTCGCCCCGTAGTTGGCAAGTCTAGAACCACCGGATCCCATTACCTCACCAGTGTGAGTTCTACCATTGCCAAAAACAGGGGGAGGCAAGCAGCTGTGGGACCAGGGAGCTGAGGAGGCCTCGGTCTGTGCTGAGGAAGAGACAGACAGTTAGGATGGCCCAGGCAGGGCCAGGGCAGACGCACCCATCCCCACAGCTGTGACAAGGTCCTTCCTGCAGGGTCGCCTTGGTGTGGAGGCCAAACCCCACAGTCCCCCTGCCTGCTGGTCCCGGTCCCTCCTCAGCCCCCTCTTCTCCCTTCCCCTCATGTTTGTAACCTGCAGTCCCTGTGAGCAGGCATGGCCAGACACCATCCCTAGGGCAACAACCAGGATCCAACCCAGGCCCCAGCTGTGGTCACCACTCCCAGGGGAACCCGAGGGCACCTCCACTCCCAGCACCTGACTGCAGGGACTCTGGGAACCAGCACAAGCCAGGCCACAGAGCCCTGCCCCCGGGCACTGGGGAAGAGACGGCTAATGTGGGCTGGGTTTTGCTGTTTACTAAGCCCATGTGACTGCCCCATTTAATCCCGGGAGATGCTCCCAAGCCATTCCCCAGAACCTAAAGCTCACAGGCTGCCCACCCCAAAGGGAGAGAGGGGAGGTGCTGCACAAAACATTCCTCCTCCCTATCAAGTCCAAGGGAGGAAGAGCATTCCATTGCCAAGGCCTCTTCTCTAAAAGCAGTGGACAAAGAGTGGGGCTGGGACCTTCTACCCAGGAATGGGCCAAGCTAAAACCAACCAAATACCTCCCCATCCAGAGGGCATTCTCCTGACCACAGAACCCACTGTACACAGCCAGCTGCCCATGCACACCCAGACCCTTTGAGAGCTGGCTGCGATCTGATTCTCGGAGTGGCATTTCCCCAGACCACCAGTCGCTTACCCAAGGACAGCACACTTCTGTGTTCCCACTTCCCCTGATGAGGCCAGGTCCTTTCCCAACGGGTGTTGAAGCCCCCTGAAGGCATCTCAAGTCTTTAGTAAGGGTGCAGGCTGCCTGGCCCCACCCTGCACCCCCATGCCTCCCCTGCAACCTGGAAGGAACTCTTTGCCCTCAAGCCTCCTGGGCAGTATGAGCCCACCATAAGCAGGCTCATTCCCAAACAAGCCCCAGCTCGGGGAGCAGCTGACTTGGCAGTACCACTGAGATGCCGCCACCGCCCCTTGCATCCTCCCTGCCCTTTAGGGTGGAGTGAGATGGGATGATGGCTTAAGATGCAAACAGATGGCTGGGCGCGGTGGCTCACGCCTGTAATCCCAGCACTTTGGGAGGCCGGGGCGGGTGGATCACGAGGTCAGGAGATCGAGACCATCCTGGTTAACACGGTGAAACCCCGTCTCTACTAAAAATACAAAAAATTAGGCCGAGCGCGGTGGCTCAAGCCTGTAATCCCAGCACGTTGGGAGGCCGAGACGGGCGGATCACGAGGTCAGGAGATCGAGACCATCCTGGCTAACACGGTGAAACCCTGTCTCTACTAAAAAATACAAAAAACTAGCCGGGCGAAGTGGCGGGTGCCTGTAGTCCCAGCTACTCGGGAGGCTGAGGCAGGAAAATGGCGTGAACCCGGGAGGCGGAGCTTGCAGTGAGCTGAGATCCGGCCACTGCACTCCAGCCTGGGCAAGAGAGCCAGACTCCGCCTCAAAAAAAAAAAATTTAAAAAAATAAATAAATAAATAAATAAAAATACAAAAAATTAGCCGGGCGTGTGGTGGGCGCCTGTAATCCCAGCTGCTTCAGAGGCTGAGGCAGGAGAATAGCGTGAACCCAGGAGGCGGAGCTTGCAGTGAGCCGAGATCTTGCCACTGCACTCCAGCCTGGGCGACAGAGCAAGACTCTGTCTCAAAAAAAAAAAAAAAAAAAAAGATGCAAACAGATTCAGGCCATCCCCAGGGCCAAGTCCAGGACCTCAGTGGCACCCAACCGACCGGCAGCCTAGACTTGGGTGTTGGGGAGGACACCTCTGCCCCAAAAGGAGAGGCCTGGTGGGGAAGGTTTGGCCTCTGAGCAGAGGCACAACCCTGGAAGCCTCTGAGGGTGGGCAGGCCTGCTTTGGGACATCAGCAACACTGGACTCTCTTGATCTCATGGAGCCTCAAGCCTGGGACTTGGTGAGGAGGCCACTCCCACCCTCCTCCAGTGTTGTGTGTGGGGGGTCCTGTCCTCCTCCCCACCCAGCTGTGGCCGCACCAGTCGGGCTCCATCGGCAGCCTGGGGCTGCGGGCGATCAATGGGGCCGGATCACATTTCGACCCGCCTGAGGCCAGGCAGAGACTGGGATAATGGCCTGGATTGAATAAGCAAATGGAGTGGTGGGGGAGGACTGGGAGTCTGGAAAACCCACTCACATAGCCTTCCAGGGAGCCGCCCCTCCTGTGGCTCCACACACTCAGACCAAGCAAGATGCCCGACATGGGGGACGCCCTAAACCCGGGCACCTGGGAGCCGATGCTTTTGACAAACAGAAAAACAAAGCAAAAAGTGCTTCTCAGGGACCCTCTCACTCCAGAAGAAAGGCTTTCGCTGCAGCAGGACAGCGTTCCTGACTGGCACTGGACACCATTGGACAGATCATGGACAGAACCTTTTGCCAATCTCACAGACCTTCTGGAAACCACACAAGGGAGGATCCAGGACCTGTTCTGCAGGGTGGGGAGGTGAAGAGGGGCCCTCTCCTATCCTAAGTGCCCCCAGCATCGGTGGTGGGAAATTGCATCTTTGGGGAGGAGGGCCAGCTGCAGTGTCCCCCACTCTCTGGGATAGTCACTGTTGTGGGGGAACTCACCACCCAGGCCTGGCCCGGATCTAGGTAAATTAGGAGAACTAGAAATTAGCTTTGGCTGAGATCCTCCTGGAGCAGGGCCCCAGAGCAGCCGGGCCTGACGCCTGGCGGAGGCACGCCCCCACACCAGTGCCTGCACTCCGGGCTCAGCAAAGGCGCCCACCTGGGCAGGTGTGAGGGGGTAGAGCCCAGCTGCAGACCACCCAGGGGCTGAGGGCAGCTTCTGTCATCCGGCCTTCCCTGCTAGGCAGGAAGGAGCAGAACCCTGGCCAAACACTTCAGAGGCTCCAGGGACAAGCTCTAGCACCGGTCACTGCCAGGGGCCTTCCAACCCCACTTGCTGGGTCTCTGTGCCCACCCCACCTCCAGGGCTCATTCTCACTCAGGCCAGGAACTCCCTTCTTTCCTATCCCATGGGACCTGTAGCGGGGCGCCCTAAGGAAGCACCCGGGGTGGAGAGCTGGAGCAGAGACAGGGTGGGGCACGGGTCAGCCAGGTTCTGAGGGGCAGAGGGAGAGCTAGGGCCATCAGAAGGGAGACCCAGCTAGAGGGACACCTCACCAGGGCAGAAGTCCCTTTCTATCCTGAAATAAACAAGCACCTCCTTTTTTCTGCAGGGGCTTGGAGAGCTTCTACAGAGAAACACAGGGACCACACCCCAGAGGGAATTTATTGGGGGCTCCTCCCTGTTTGGTGATAGCAAACTGGCAAGAAAAAAAAATGGCCCAACCCACCCAAGGCAGTCCCCAGGGCACCCAGGCAGGCAGCATTGGTCGCCATGTTCCTGCTGCTCAGTCAGTTGGACCCGTCATCCTCCAGCTGCCAGCTTCAACCGCACACATCCCCCACCCTGGCACTCCCGGCTCAGACACCTAAAATGACTCTCACTGATCTGGGCTAAGTCCGCCAGCCCTTGCCTGAGGTTCCCTGGGGAGAAGCAGCCCCATCAGGGGCTGGCCCAGTGACCTAGGGAAGGACAGCTCCCAGCTGGTCAGTATCCCAAGTTGGCCACTGGCGTCCTGCTTGATAGCTGACCACCAGGTTTTACATGGGGCGAGCCTGGCTGGCCAGGCTCTCCCCAGCTTTGACAGACTAGGTCCAGGCCTCCCAGCCTCAGTCTCTGCCATCTGGGGCATCCTTGGGAGCCCAGGCCTGTAGATTCAGAGCTGAGACAACTCCAGGCCCTGGGGGCCTCCACGGAAGGTGTGGCTGGTGGCAGAAGAGCCACAGGGACCCAGCTCTACCACTCACCAACCTCTTCAGCCTCTCCTCTCCTCTCAGAGCCTCAGGTTCCCCATATATGAGATAACTATTTTAAAAAATTACAAGCCCCACAGGGCTGAGGTGGGAACTGTTGGGATTACATATGTAATGTCACCTGACACCCAGATGGACAGCATAGGCCAGTTAGTCATAGCCCAGATCCAGGGACCCAGGAAACTACATTACCAGGGTGTGGTGTGTGAAAGCGAACATTGGCCTCTGCTTCAGAACCTTCCAGGGGCAGATCTGAAACATGCCCTCCGACTCCCAGCCCCACTAAGTGTCCTCCTCCTCTTGGAGCTGTTCAGAGATGACCCACTCCACAGCAGGCTCCAGCTCCAGGGATGGTAGCCCCCTCGGAAACACCCAGGCTGACCTCAAGGGCACCCCACCTGCCTGGAGCTGCCCCCCTTCAGAACCTGTAGCAGAAGGCGAGGCCCTGTGCTGCCAGCCCAGGTCTCACCCCAAGTGTGCGCTGTGAGCCTGGCTGGGCCTTTCCAACCCACAGCACCATTCAGGATGGCCCTACAGATGGTTTCAGACTCCCCCACCTCTGCCCTGGGCGGCCCCATCTGCTGGTCCAGCTCAGGTTGCTGGGTTCCCAGCTCCACTGTGGCCCCAGGCAGTGTAAGGCGATCTGGCTGCCCACCAGCGCTGGGCCCTCACACAGCAGCTGAGCCAGATGGGCTGGGGAGGCGGTGAGGAGGCCTTGAGGAGGAGCAGGCTGGGGCCCCGACACAAGGATGCAGGGGAGGCGGACGCAGCTGCAGGTCCTGCTTTTCCCATATTGGCACTGCACATGATTGCTCAGAGCGGAGAGACACAAGCAAAAATGTGCTAGTGCCAAAATCGGCCAAGCAGATGGCACTGGTGTGGGCTCTCTGGGGACACACTGGACGAGGGGCCTGCCCCCTTGGAAGCAGCCTGTTTCTGACATCCAGGAGCACTCAAGGCAGAAGTAGGTAAGGTGCTCCAGAGGCCCTCGTGGATCTGTCTCTGCTCTGTTTATGGCCCTTCGGTAATTCACTGACCGAGACTGTTCACAGTGAATTCTACCAGTGCCATACACAGAACAGGAGTCACGTTCTGCGGCCTGCCGACCCTGTGGAGAGACCAGTGGCCCACGATGCCCGTTCCCTGCTCCCAGCCTGCCCACCCCCTTGGGGGCTCCCCAGCAGGCCCTCAGCAGCAGCTGCTACGGTCTCCACCCCCCACCCCACCCACCTCTTCACAAGCTCCACATGCCCCATCAGCCCAAGATGACCTTCAAGGACACAGGGACAGTAGGGGAGAGGGACTGACCTTCTGGCCTTGCAGAGGGTAGAGGGAGAAGACCACACCAAGGTGTCTCCTGTCTCCATCTGAAGGCCCACATCCCTCCACATCATCCAGCCTACCCCTCCAGGCTGGGAGGGAGTGGGTCAGGACCATCCATCTCCTTACCAGAGTAACTCTGGCTCAGAGAGGCAGGCAGCTGGCCAGAGCCTCCTCTCTACCCAACCTGCCCGGGGGCAGTGACCAGCAGGACATCCAAGATGCCTCTGGTAGCCTCTGAGCCCAGACACCAGCAGCCCAGGCTCCTAGGCGCTTTGGTCTCCATTATCCCCCACCCCCCAGCCTGCCCTGTGGCAGAAACAGAGCCCTGGGGAACAAACCAAATCTGCTTCTCACCCCAACTCCCGTCCCAAACCAGACCAGACTGGGCCAGACCGTGAACCGCCCAGGCTGCGCATCTCTGCTGCTGGCCTAGGATTAAGGTAGGAAAAGGCCAGGAAAGGAGAGCAGAAGGGAAGTTCTGCAGCCACAGAGGTGGCTCAGAGGGAGCCGGAGGCACGGATGCACTCTAGCAAGGGAGTGGCTCCTGGCTGGCTCTGGAGTGACTGCGGAGGAAAGTGGAGGCTCAGGAGCAAGGGAGGGGCTGGGAAGGTTGCATCAGTGGTTGCCAGAGCAGCTGCCTAGAGAGAAGTCGCTGTGGAGGCCCTGCCTCTGGTGCCACAGGCCCTGGGGAAGGACGAGAAGAAGGGAGAGGGTGGGAGGGAGGGTCTCTCGGGAGCTAGCACCCAGGGGAGGCAGGCTAGGGCCTCCGCAGAGTGGTCACTAGAATCTCAGCCTACTCCAGGTCAGCTGTTGCCCAGAAGGCAGGGTGGCTAGAAAACATCCTGGAAGGGTCAGAGCAAGTGCCCTGGCTCAGAAACTATGCAGCCCTCTTGGCGTTGCTACCCTCAGGAACCACCTCCCGCAGAACTCAGAGCTCTATCTGGGTACCTTGGTCAAAGCCATCCGCTCTCCTCTAGACACTGCTTAATGCCCCACCCTTCCTGTTCCCAAGGACTCTTTGTCCTGTTTCCACACACCCCCACTACAGGGCTCTGCTCTTCTAGCCGGTCCATCTCCCCAGAGGACAATACAGCTTGATGAGGTGGTGATCTCAGGAAGTCACTCCTCAGCCTTCTGCCTCAGTCTCCCCTACTACAGTTTTCTGAACTCTATAAGGAAGACAGACCAGACTTCCCAGCCTTGGGGTGGGGAGGGGAAGGGGTGATGGCAGGGGGTTACCAAAGGGTTTGGGGTGGGTAGTTATCAACATTGCTTAGGGTGTAGCCATAAGCATCACCCAAGGAAGCCTGTTGAAATGTAGATTCTTGAGCCTACCTGGAAATCTGCATTTTAATAGCATCCTCACAGCTCAGCATGGGGTGGGGGTAGGAAGGGTCTACTTTGAGAAATCTTTCCCAAGAAGTCTCACCCCAGGATAATTAAACAGAATGCAGAATTCTTCTTTCTTCTGGCTCACACCTGTAATCCCAGGGCACTTTGGGAGATGGGTTGATCGCCTGAGGTTGGAAGTTTGAGACCAGCCTGGCTAGCATGATGAAACCCCATCTCTACTAAAAATACAAAAATTAGCCAGGTGTGGTGGCAAGCGCCGGAAGCTGAGGCAGGAGAATCGCTTGAACCCGGAGGCGGAGGTTGCAGTGAGCCCAGGTTGCGCCATTGCAATCCAGCCTGGGCAACAACAGAGCGAGATTCTGTCTCAAAAAAAAAAAGAAGAATTCTTCATTCTTCTTTTGGGGGCAGCCAGGGATGGAGAGAGGCAGGTGTTAGGGAAGGGGAACACGCAGCACCTTGCAACCAAGGAGCCACAGAGGCCTCAGAGCTGGAGAGGATGGAGCCAGGGATTCTGCTCTCCCCAGCCCAGAAAGGAATAAAAGGAACCCTAGGTAGAGGAGAGAGCCCTGTAAGGGAAGCAGCAAAACACTACGCTCCTTCTAATTGTGGCATCTCTGTGGAACTCTTTGGTCCGTTTTCCTCCTCTTTGTAACTGACATGCGATGGAATACAGGGAGCAGCTCACAAAGCCAAATCCCCTTCCAGCTTCCAGTTCTAGTCTGCTGGGTCAGGCTCCTCCCCTGCGCCTGCCTCGCCCCTCCTAACCCAAATGCGACAGGAAGCCCAAGTGCCGCAGTGCCTGGGGGATGCCACGCCTGCTGGGGCCTCTCTATCCCGGTGGAGGCAGGCTGGGGCTTGGGCCCTAGGGAAGCAAGGTCTCCCAGATCTCGTGAAAAGGGGGTGAAAGGAGCTCTCCCACATCAGTAGCAGAATCCCCACTCGGAATCTCAAAAGGGAAAACAGGCCTATGGATTGGGGCAAGTCGGGATAGCTGCCTCTTCTGCCCTCCCTGCAGGACACAGCCCTGACCTTGAGATCAAAGGCACAGAAATCCGCTTCTGGAGTGGGAAGATGAAGACAGGGTCTCCCACACCCGCTGGGCGTCAGTGCCTGGCAATGGAAGAGGACCAAAAGAGAGGCAACCTGCAAGCCAGGCTGGGCAGCCAGGGACTCACAGGGTGTGGGGGTCCTACAAATCCTAGAAGGTCTCTGCTAAGCTCCCCCTCCCACCTTCGGTTGCTCTCAGCCTCACTCTCCTGAACTCTACCTGGGCCTTCTTAAAACTCTTTCCCCTAGGGGTGTCCCTCCCTGGGCACTGGTGCCCAATGCAAAGGGCAGGCCCCCAATCCCTTCCATTTTTAGAGGTGAGTGTTGCAGGACTCTGGGCTGTGGGTACTCCGGGGTCCTTCGACATCTCATAGCCCACCCCTCGACCCCCGGCTCTCCTCTCGACCTCTACACAACGAATCTGGAGTCCAGAGTCCCAGCCGCGCCACCCACAACCGGCCTGGTCCTGATCCCTCCAGTCTCTATCAAATGCCCCTGAGGTCCCAGGGGCTAGGGGCTGCTGGGGCCCTTGAACGGGCATGACCTGGATGCTGCCCCTGTCGCCCTGTGTCCCCATGGGTGCCGGGAGAGGGGCCCAGAGCTGCTTTCCCCGAAGCCCAGGCCTCTACAGACCCATTAAACACTCAGGTGTCTGGGGTGCGGAGCTCACTCCAAGAGCCACTGGGCCTCGGTAGGAGAAAACGAATAAACGAAATCCTCACAAGTGAGGCCGTCATCCTGGAATTTTCTCTTCTTTGCGTTAAGGCCAACTCCAGAGGTCCCGGTAACTCCCCGCAGGAGCATGAAGGGGCGACCGTGAGCGGTAAAGAAACGAGCAGCGGTGGAGGTTGCCGCGCCGGTCCCAGCCCAGGTCCGAACCGAGAGCAGCGCAGGGAATGTGGGGGTCGAGGCTGAGAGCTAGGCTTGGGGCAGGTTCCTTTGCGTTGGCTCAGGCCACGACGAGGCCACCAGGACAGATTTCTCCGAAGGCTCGGCCTCGGATCAGAGATCCGCCGACTCGGTGCCCATCGGTCGGGCTCACTGGGTGACAGGCGGAGGGTGATGCGCACCGGTAGAGCTGAGTGACCCGGCCCGAGAATCCGCCACCTGGCTCGCAGGATTTTCGCCCTCAGAAGCTTTGCGAAGACGGGTGCAAACCTGGGAGGTGCCGCCGCACCTCGCCTGTGGGGGTGGGGAGGTCGATTAGGGCACCGCCCGCCCTCGGCCCTAATCGCTCTGAGCCGGCCTCAGTGCCCCTGCCCCCGGCGGGTATACACGGTGTCGGGGAGCCGGGGCTGGAAGAGCAAAAGAATGGCTCAGCCTGCAGGGCTCCGCGGAATCGGGCGACCCCTGACCCCGGGTGACACCCTCATTGCCCACAGTCCTAGGATGCGCTGACCGGTGAGGCGCCTGAGGCACGCCGTCCAGCCGCCTATCTTGGGGAAGGGCTGGGAGCCCAGGTGCCGCTAGCGCTATTAACGGGAATGGGGCAGGCACGGGCGGGGACGGTGTCTCATTCGCGTGCGCCCGGGTTCCCGGGATGAGTGGCCGTGAAGTGGAGGCGCGCGGGAGGTCTGAAAGCCGCTTTCCCCCAGAGACTGGGCGGGGCGGCTCTGGGCCACGGAAGCAGCCTCGAACCTGCCGCGCAGCCCTGACAAGGCGCTAGAGGAGCCAGTTCCTGGGCCCCGACGCTCCCCGCAGCCCCTTCCCAGCCTGGCGCTTCCGCCTGGGCCCACCAGGGAGGCGAAACGCCGGCCCGACCCCGGCCAAACTCCTCTCGGGGAGGCGCTCGGGTCCGCTCGGGTAGGAACCTCGCAAACACCGGCCGCACTCGGATGGTGGCCGCCCCCGCCCCCGCCCGGGAACAGCGCTGGGCGCTGGGCAGACGCCACTGAGGGACCCAGGACCCAGACGCCCCGTGGGCGCCTCCACCTGAAGGCGCGGAAGAGCCAGTCGGCACTGCCGCGTCATCCCCGAAGGCCAGCCGCCCCGGGACGCTCGCCCAGCACCCGGGTTCTAGTGCGGCCGGCCCCGGGCGCCCGCCTCCGCCTCCTCTCCTGAGCCCCGCTCTGGCTCCGCCCGGCCCCCCCCCCCCGGCCCCCGGCCCCCGGCCCCAGACACTCACCTGCGCCGGCTCCAGGCTGGGCGCACTGCCGCCTCCCAGCTCCGCGGGGAGTCCACACCAGAGAAGTCAGGCAAAAAGGGCCCAGGTTCGGAAAGGGCCGCATGGACAGAACCTGAAGCGCGCCCGGCCCGGGCCAAAACCTCCGCTGCCCCGCAAGAGGGGGCGGCTCCCGAGCGCGGAGCCCAGCGGGGGAACAAAGGGGAGCCGGGACCCGGCCGCGCGCTTCCTGGGTGTCGGGTGACAGGTCTGCAGGGGAAGGCCCCGGCCGGGCCACCTGAAGAGGATCCGACTCCGCGCGGCAGGAGGGGGAGGGCCAGAGGGGTACCGGGGCCCCAGGGCCGGAAGAACAGGGGGCGCGGGCCGCCTGGGACCGCCCGGCTGGAGGGAGGCCCTGCGGCTCCAGCACAGCGGCGCGGGGGCTCGACGGAGTGCGGAGAGAATGACTCCAGGAGGGTTTTACCGCCCCCACCGGGCCCCGCCCGCCCCTCGCGCCGCGCCATTGGCTCAGGTGCCGCGAGGCGGGGAGGGGAAAGGGGCGGGCCAGGGATGATTCACCTTGAATGTGGCTCCGGTTGGTGCGCGGCGCAGGGCACGCCCGTCCGGGACTGCGGAGAGGCCTGGAGCCCCGCCTGCTTGCCCAACCCGGCCCGGTCTGGCCCCAAGGGGTCCCGCCACCCGCCTTCTATACCCACCTCCTGCCCTCGGGCTAGGGTGCCGCTAGCCGAGGGGCGCCCGGACGCTCTGCCACCCCAGCGCCCTCTGAGCCCGGAGCTAGCCGAGGTGTGTGTGGCGTGGCGTGCTTGGAAATCCGACCCTGGGAGGGGGGAGGGGAGGTGCGCTGGGAGCTGGGACGCACCGTGGGGCCACTGGACGGATCTCCGCAGTCTCCCCGCAGAAAGGTGCTCAAGGCTGACCTGTCTCAGGGGGCGCACCCAGACCCAGGGGCGCAGGGCTGGAATGGGGACAAGGGGCCTCCAAGTCCTCACACGCCCACCCTCGGCCAGTTCTGCGGCCTCACAGGTGTCTGGCCACCGGGGCCGCTGCCGCTGGGAACAAAGGCTGTCTGTCCCGAGAGGGGGGCAGGGGAGCCGCCCCCAGACCCGTTCTCATCTCCCCCTCCCCCTACTGCGACAGTGGCTCCCTAGGGAGGGGGCGGGACCGGCCGGGGCTGTGGCGCGGACGCGGGTTAGATCCTTCTCAACCGTCCTTTGATCGGACACCACCCGGAGCATTCAGAGGGGGCCGGGGGGCAGGGGCTAGGGTCCTCCAAGCTGTCAGCGTTCGGGTGGCCTCTTCCTTCTTCCCCAGCATCCTGAGCACCGGAGCGCCCCCTCCCTCCCTGCTGCTTTGGCTGCCCTTGCCAGTCCCAGCTCCGCCCCGCCCGGCCGCCCCAGACGGCAACGGCAGCTCAAAACCAGATTAAAATAAAACGTTAATCCGCCCTTCTCCTTTTTAGCTCCTAGTTCTTCCCAATCGACCCCCGCAGATCTGACACCCTGGAAGCCCCTATAAAATGGGGGTGGTGCTTAGCCGATGCTCCCACCAAATCTAACCCTTGCACTAGAAGACCGTTAACACCTTGTCTTGGGCTCGAGCAAAAGAAAGGGGTGAGCCAGTGGAAGCGGGGCCCGGGGAATCTATAGTTCCCCCACCCCCCGCTCCTGCAGAGTCGGGAGGGGCGACGGCAAGGATACGAACCCTTCAATATGCCCGACTCCCCGGGCAGGGCCTGCTGAAGCCGTAGATGTCGCAGCCAGATGGATCCGGAAGCAAGATTCCCACCCCAGGTGGATAATTGAACGAGTCTCAGGGCCTCGGGGCCCCTCTCCCCCATGCAGCCAGGGATGGGCACGGTGAGCGAGAACCCGGACAGCGGAGATAATGAGCATGTCACAGCGCCCAACGGGCCAAAAGGGTGTGATAGCTCCACATTAACCCCTCCCCGTCCTACTAGCATTCCCCTGCTCATCTAGGTCGCCCTGAGCCTCCCTGGCCTTCTCTGCACCCGCGCCCTACCTGGTCCTCAGACCCGTGGGATGCTGGGCAGCCTGGGCTGGGTGTGCCCAGGACCGCAAAGCAGGAAGCGCAGGCCTTGCGGACTGCGAGTGGCCCCCGCGGCCTGCTACTCCCCTTTATAGCGCGCGCCCCGCCCCCCGCGCTCCGCGCGCCCCGCCCCGGCCCATTCACCTGCTGTCGAGAACCAGACACCGCGCAGCAGAAAGCTAGCCGCTGGGCCGCGCGGTCCGGCCGTCGGAGCGGGCGGGGCTGGGGCGCAGCCGAGACAGATCCGATTTCCACCTTTTCTTAAATGCGCTGCTGAAAGTCGAGAAGGCCCCGGCCGGGGAGCTAGCGTCGCTTCCTCCCCCCGCAGCTCCGCTCGCACCCCGAGTCCCCCAGCCCCACTCCGGGAGGGGCCGCGAAACTTCACCCGTAAGGGCCTCATACATATTTTAAGGAGCAGGCCCGGCAGGTAACTGAAGCTGGACTCTGACGGTGAGGGGGCGGCCCCCGGGGACCTGATACCCTGGATCCCTTACGGCTCAGGGCTCAGGCGGGGGACGAGGTGGCTCGGGCCGACCTCGGGTCCTCACTTTGCTGGCCTGTCCGGCGCACCCTAAGCCCGCGTGTATCCTACCCTTCTTCTGCAGATCCGACGCCCTTCTGGCAGCTGCCGCATTCCCTCCCGTTGGATAGATCCCTTTCCCCCTCGCCGCCGGCGTCCCGTGCTGCCCGGAGTCGTGCGCCCTGGGACGAGGGGTTTTGGGTTCCTCGACGCTTGGCCCGGTTTAGGAAAGACCCACCGTCTTCCTTGCTACCCCCACCTAGGAGACTCGGAGCCTTGCGCTCCGTCGTTTTTTCTGGTGTCGCGGCTTGTCCCTCTGGCTTGCTCCCTCCTAGTACCTACCCCACACGGCTCCCTTCACCAGCTCCATGACAATCCCACTCGTGCTGAAGACCTTGGGCGAAGAAGTAACCATCGGTCTTCCCCTCCCTTTCCGTTCGTCCGGCGACAGGGCTTCGGGGAAGGGTGCCCGGGATACAAGCCCCTCACGCAGGCCCACTGATGCGGCGGTAGTTCTGCCACTGGCCCCTGTCGGAATGGTGAGGTTCTCCTACTAACCCTGGACCCATGGCATAACTAGTATAACCCCAGTGAGAGGAACCCAGAGTTCCAGTCTTCCCCTGCTCCAGTTCCTCTATGTGTGATCTCGATCTCGAGGGATTCACTTCACCTCGCTAAGCCTCAGTTTCCCATTTGCAAAATGGACAGAATGACTCTCAACTCTGGGGATCAAGAAAATGCACTTGTGAGCATGCGGTAATTGGCGACCCGGGGATCTCTGCAAACTGCAGGCCCAGCGAGATGGCCCCAGCACGACCTGCACCCTTGCCCGCGCGACTGCCACTGGCTGCCCGCCCCAGCCACTGTGTTCCTGGTGCTTCCTCTGCCAGGGCCACGTGCCGGGGAAGCCAAAGCGGGAGTCTTTCGATCTTGGCCCAGCCCTTAGCCCTCGCTCCTTTGCTCTAGCATCTAGATTCTCGTGGGTCAGCAAAGTCACTGGAAAACCAACGAACTTCCCGACATTTTTCGAACAACAGTATGCGTGTGCTTCTGTGCGTTTTTCCTCCGATCGAGGCAGGGCCCTGTAGGGTTCCTTTTGGACGGGAGGCTGGAGTGGTTCCGCCCCGGCTGCGGGGGCGGAGGATGCAGTGGGAGATTCGAAAGAAGGAGAAACACGGACTGTCAAATGAAAGGAGATCCTGTCTTAGGAATCGATCCAGCTCTTTAAAAGAATGAGGAAAACATGGGGTCGTTATATATCTTGGAAAGTCGCCTAGGCGTCCAGTGAAAAACGTAAAGGGCACGAGGATTCCTGTTAGTGTAAAAAATATAAATGGAGCAGGGGTTTAAACATCAGTTTTTTTTTCTGCACGAAAGGTCTCCGCGAAGAGGGTTAGAGATTTTTCTTTTCATTGTATGTCTTTCGGGACTGTTCGAAGCCGATATGTGTTGCTTACCATGTTCTTGCATTGAATTTTCAATAAAAAAAAAGAAACTGCAGGAATTTTTTTGTTGTTGTTTATTTGTTTGTTTCTTTGTTTCGAGACGGAGTCTCGCTCTGTCGCCCAGACTGGAATGCAGTGGCGCGATTTAGGCTCACTGCAACCTCCGCCTCCCGGGCTCAAGCGATTCTCCTGCCTCACCTCATCTCCCGAGTAGCTGGACTACAGGCGCGTGCCACCACGCCCGGCTAATTTTTTTTCCTTTTTTTTTTTTTTTTTTTTTTTTTAGTAGAGACGGGGTTTCATCGTGTTAGTCAGGATGGTCTCCATCTCCTGACCTCGTGATCCTCCCGCCTCGGCCTCCCAAAGTGTTGGGATTACAGGCGTGAGCCACCGCGCCCGGCCAAGGAATTGATTTTTTAAAAAGCAACCTGGGCCGGGCGCAGTGGCTCACGCCTGTAATCCCAGCACTTTGGGAGGCCGAGGTGGGTGGATCACCTGAGGTCGGGAGTTCAAGACCAACCATCCTGACCAACATGGAGAAAGCCCATCTCTACTAAAAATACAAAATTAGCCGGGTGTGGTGGCACTCGCCTGTAATTCCAGCTACTCGGAAGGCTGAGGCAGGAGAATCGCTTGAACCCGGAAGGTGGAGGTTGCGGTGAGCCGAGATCACGCCGTTGCACTCCAGCCTGGGCAACAAGAACGAAACTCCGTCTCAATAAATAAAATAATAAAATAAAATAAAAAGCATTCGACGCCTGGCGGAGTTGAATCAGAGGGCGAGCTGCAGAATGGAGGCATTGGGGCAGCGGGACTTGCCAGGGCTCTTGGTGCCCATGAATCCTCGATGAGTCCAGAATCCTCGCTCAGAGCGAAGAAGAGGGGAGAGGGAAGCGCGTGGGCGCGGCCCTTGCTTTTTACACCCAGGTCGAGTTTGAACCCCGCGCAGGTGAAACATGAGCCTCCACTCCAGAGGTGTCCCCTACCCAAGTCAGCGGAGAAGGTGGCCTGCCAGGTTAGAGCACAGAGTTCAGCCTCGGTTTCCTCATCTGTAAAACAAACTGAGAACATCCGCGCCTCTTTCTGGAGAAGGCTGGGAGGATACCAGATAGGAACTGTGCGCGGGCCCTGGCGAGGAGCCCCTCCAGTCCCTGCGGAACTCTGCACCGGCTGGGTCCCTCCAGGGTTACAAACCCAGCTTCCCCACCACCACCCAGCAGGGAGCCGCGCTGCACCCCCTTAACGCTCCCCCAACCCTCTGCACCCAGACCCAAGAGCCGGCCTTCGACGCACCACATGCGTGGAGCCCCGGGTCCCAGCCCTAAGGACCAGGTTTCAGGGCTCAGAAGACTCCAGCGAGGTTCGCTCGCAGATTGTGTCTGCGGTCGTTGGGGGAGGGGCCCCGCAGCCTTCAGCAGATTATCCAAAGGTCAGTGACCCAGATATGGTTTTGGCCACGGGCCATGTTTCACTTCCCGTGCCCCAAGCAGAATTTAGCTGAATAATTCAGACCCCAAACCAAGCAAAACGTTCTTATTTCCGTTTGGGGATTCTTCAGAGAGTTGGGATTTTTCTGTCGCAAGTTAGAATAATCTGCATTATTAACCACTTAACATTTATTTATTGATTGGCTGCCTGACCTTTCTGAGCCTCAGTTTCTTCGTCTGTAAATTGGTAGCTTGCCAAGGTCGGAGGACTCTTGGAATTGGAAATATTCAAATAAGGAAATGTTTTTGTAAGCGCTTTGTAAGCAGCAAAGCGCTACTTCAGGGGTCAATTTTTTTTAGCCCTGCAGTCACCACCCAAATTCGGGAGATAGTTGGATCCTCATCCTTTCTTGGATGAGGATGCCCGGCTCCAGCGCGGGGATAGGACAGTCTTTTCCTTGCTGGGAGTCCGCTGTGGAGGGGGCGATGCGCTCTGTCCAGAGCCTAGGAGAGTCCCTTTCTCCCTCCACCCTCGGCTCTCAGCTGGCAGCTCCGCCGACGCGCACCGCCTCTTTGCCCCCAGCCTGCAGTGCGCTCTTCCCCAGGACGCCTCCTCTGTTCTCTGCACGCCGCCGGCCCTCCTGGGGCTGCTTTCTGCCGCGGCGTCTTCGCGAATATCCGCTCTTGCTGTCTGCCTTGGCGTCCCTCCGGGTTACCCCACACCGCCTCCGACCCTCCTAGGGCTCCGCGCGGGAGGAGGGGCAGGGCATCCGCGTTCGTGTCTGGGCCCTGGTCGGGAGTCGCGTGGTCCAACCCTCGTTTTTCAGAGGAGGGATCTGAAGCCCAGCTAGGCTCCTAATTCCAGACAGAGCCCCCACGGAGCCCAGTTCTCTGGATGCTTTCCTGGGGCTTTTTTCACTGGGCCAGGTTGGGTGGGTCTGGAGAGAACTCCCGCAGCCGGAAGATAAAGAAATACAGAGAGAAGCCCTGGGGAGTGGGGCCACCCTGGTCCCCTGGGCAGGCTCCAGTCTCTGGACCAGTGGGGCAGCAGAGGCCTCGGAAGCTGCAGAGATTTCCTGGGGACACTCCTGAGGGGTAGGTACGAAGCTCCTGGTGGGATACCTCGAAAGAGGGTTATCATGGGGTCCCTGGCTGCAGGCTGACAGCACCCCTGCTTGGAGAAAAGGCAGGGCAGAGGGTAGGGAATGCACGGGTGTGGGAAAAGGGGAAGGAGGAGAAAGACCACAGGTGGTTTGGGTTGTTGGAAGGGGAGGGGGTGTGTGGGTTGGGGGGGCTGATCAAGAATGATCAAGAATCAAGAATCCCAGAAGCGCTTTGGTCTTTCTTTGATCTGCTCTTTTTTTTTTTTTTTTTTTCTTTGCTGTTTATTTGTTTGTTTTTTGAGACAGAGTTTTGCTCTTGTTGCTCAAGCTGGAGTGCAGTGGCACAATCTCAGCTCATCACAACCTCCGCCTCCTGGGTTCAAGAGATTCTCCTGGGCCGGGCGCGGTGGCTCAAGCCTGTAATCCCAGCACTTTGGGAGGCCGAGACGGGTGGATCACGAGGTCAGGAGATCGAGACCATCCTGGCTAACACCGTGAAACCCCGTCTCTACTAAAAATACAAAAAAACTAGCCGGCGAGGTGGCGGGTGCCTGTAGTCCCAGCTACTCCGGAGGCTGAGGCAGGAGAATGGCATAAACCCGGGAGGCGGAGCTTGCAGTGAGCTGAGATCCGGCCACTGTACTCCAGCCCGGGCTACAGAGCAAGACTCCGTCTCAAAAAAAAAAAAAAAAAAAGAGATTCTCCTGCCTCAGCCTCCTGAGTAGCTGGGATTACAGGCATGAGTCACCATGCCCAGTTAATTTTGTATTTTTAGTAGAAACTGGGTTTCTCCATGTTGGTTAGGCTGGTATTGAACTTCTGACCTCAAGTGGTCCACCCGCCTCGGCCTCTCAAAGTGCTGGGATTATAGGCGTGAGCCACCGTGCCCAGACCTTTGATCTGCTCTTTAGGAACCTCCCCCAATAACAAAAATCCAGCAGTCTCTCCGCAGTACCTGCTGTGGGAACATGCTGGGCCCCCAGTGGAGGGGAGAGTCTGGCCAAGGCAGCGGGGATGGAGCTCCCACAGCAATAGCAGGCCCTGCCCTAAGGGAAGCAGCCTGTGGCCTGCGTCAAGGACTTGGAGCTGCTGTGAGCTCCCTGCAGATGCTGGGCCTCAGCCTCCAGATGGGCTAGCTTGGGGGAATTCCTGCCTAGCCTTTAGCATGAGTCCCTCTTAATGGAAAATGCAAGCCCCACTAGGGCAAGGGCCACATATGCCTTGTACACTGCGGTATCCCCTGCCTGACTTTCTCGGAAGGTACTCCATGAATATGTGTTTGAGTTAATGAGCAAGGGCTGTACAGCGTGCAGTCACAACCAGGGGCCAGCGGGATTCTCCCTGCAGGACAGTGAGAGGAGAAACTAAGGCTCAGGCAGGCCAGGCAGCACATGCTGGCCTGGAGCTCTTTCTGTCCATCACAGCCACCTGCTCTGTGCTACTCCTTTTAGTTAGCAATGGCCATGCCTGAGCTTCCTCTTGGGAGGTCATTTCAAGGGAGGCAGAAACTCCTCAGTATGATTTCAGGGGTATTCTCCTCTTCCCTTTTTCCTGTCTCACGGATATTGGTCTTTGGGTAAGTCAATTCAACCTCTAGGCTTCAGTTTCCTCATTTGTAAAGTGACGGCTGGAAGGAAAAGCCTTTCCTGCCTTCCCTCATCCCTTTATTTTTCTTTTCTAAGACACGTTGAGGCAGAAACAGAGGCAGACAAGCTCTTGGAACAACGGAGCCCACTGCTAGATATGCACTGGACAACAAACGTCCCAGGCTGCTTCTGGATGTCACATGCTCTTCTAACTGGTTAAACTAGCATATGCTACGCCAAGAACTGAATCATCAAGTCCCACTGGTCTGGATTTTTTTTTTTTTTTTTTTTTTTTTTTTTTTTTGAGACGGAGTCTTGCTCTGTCACCCAGGCTGGAGTGCAGTGGTGGGATCTCAGCTCACTGCAAACTCCGCCTCCTGGGTTCACGCCATTCTCCTGCCTCAGCCTACTGACTAGCTGGGACTACAGGTGCCTGCCACAATGCCCGGCCAATTTTTTTGTATTTTTAGTAGAGACAGGGTTTCACCGTGTTAGCCAGGATGGTCTCGATCTCCTGACCTCATGATCCGCCCACCTTGGCCTCCCAAAGTGCTGGAATTACAAGCGTGAGCCACCACATCCAGCCTTTTTTTTTTTTTTTTTTTTTTTTTTAGACAGTCTTCTCTGTGTCACCCAAGCTGGAGTACAATGGCATGATCTTGGCTCACCGCAACCTCCGTTCAAGTGATTCTCGTGCCTCAGCCTCCAAAGTAGCTGGGATTACAGGCACATGCCATCACACCCCAGCTAGTTTTTATATTTTTAGTAGAGACAGGGTTTTGCCACGTTGGCCAGGCTAGTCTTGAGCTCCTGGCCTCAAGTGAGCTGCCCCCCTCAGCCTCCCAAAGTGCTGGGATTACAGGCCTGAGTCACTGCACCCAGCTGGTCTGGATCTTAAAGCAGACACCATGTGGGCCTTTGAGGAGCTCACATTCTCCTTGAGATGAAAAGGAAGCATGCTGGATAATGCTCCCAGCCTCTGCTGCAGAGAAACCAAAGCTGGCCTGCTCCCCTGCCAGCAGAGACTGAGTGGGGTGGTCCGAGATTGAGGAGCCTACAGACTCAGCAAACACATGCTGACAATCCTCCTCATTCGGTCTTATTCACCAGCAGAGCCCCCATAGTTATAAGTGCAGCCATCAGGTGATGAGAGGAGCAGCTGGGCCAGGGCTGGATTCTGGGAACCCTGCTCTTCCTCTCCCTCCCACCTCCCCAAGCTAGGCTGTCAGGAATCTATCCTAACCTTGGGCCTAGCCTTGGGCTCCCTTCCATCCTTGGTTTTGGAGTTAGGGAGTTGCCCCCCTCCAACCCTACTTCACTGGGTCCCCAACACAAACCCAAGCCTCAGCCCTAGGCCACTTGCCAGTTGATGGAGTCTCTTTAAGGAATTGATTTCCACAAGTCCCTAAAGTGTTTCTTCGGCAGTAAATCTCCTGCCACCCAGGCTCTCTGGCCCATGAATGATTTAGTGCCTCGGAGGAGTTGGAACCATCTTCCTGTGCAGTGGAGGCCTGCAGTGGTGACATCACAGCTGCAATGGTGATGGATGGACTCTTCTGCCCTAATGGGGAGGAGAATGAACAGGCCGTCTGGGAGGGGTCAGGCCATGAAAGTAAGTACCCATCTGGCTCCACAGATTTCTGGTTTGGGGGTCTTACTGATGGACCAGCTAGCTAATTGCCCTCGGAGGTACCTAAAGAAAGGGCCCCAGTCCATCTCTCTGTCCCCAGCCCAGAGGGACCCAGGCTCATGTCACTTCGAGGTTTGTCTTTCCAATTCCTAAAGTGCTCTGGAGAATTACACTGAGTGCCATCTTCCCTTGCTCCAGTGACAGCACACACCACCCCCCCAACACACACATGCACCTGCATGGACATGCACACACACATCCACTGTTCTCAAACACCGTCTCAGGAAGTTCATCATTATGGCCCACCTAAATGTTTCTTGCTACTGGGGAAGCCCGTTTTTCTCTGATTCCATCTGGAATTGACAGGGAACAGCTGGTCATTGTTAGCCATATGCTCCCGCTCCAAGCACACATGGTGAATGGCAGCGTGCTCTTGGTCCCTCCTGCACTCAGAGCCCCCTCGCCCATCATCTTTCCTCTAAGCGTCAATGACCCTAGTTATCTCTGTTCCACCAGCCTTTGGGGGAAATGACAAGGCTTTAGTCAGTCAGCATCGATAAGGTGCCAACTTCTTCAAGGGAGGGTTGGAAGTGGAAAAGGTGGTCTCTGAGGTGGGCAGTAGCCTCTGCCCACTCTTGCCATCCCTGACACCAGCTGGCCCTGGCCTATCTTGGAGTAAGTGTAACTTCCTGCTTCAAAATAGCTTCCCCCCATTGCCTATCCTATAGAGACAACCGTTGGGTTGATTTTTCTCTAAGATTGGAACTGGGGTATGCACCATGCAAATTCACTGCTATGGTGTACATCCTGGATTGGTACTGGGGTGTGCACCATGTGAATTCACTGGTATCACATACATGAGAGCATGTCTTAGTTTGGGCATTCCCGTGCGTGTGTAGTAATCTCATCATGGTTTTAATTTGTATGTTCTTGATGACAAGTGATGTGAGCATCTTTCCATGGGCTTACGTGCCTGTGTGACTGAGTGTGAGGGAGACAAGAAAGGCCTGGCTCTGGAGTGTTAGGGGAATGTTGCAGAGTGAGGTGCCACAATGAAGGGCTCCAGGCATGTTGGAGCCACTATGGAAACTGGGCAGAGGTGGACCAAGAGAGGGCCAAGGAAGCAAGCAACCTCGACTGAGGCCAGATGGGTCACAGTTCACAAAATTCTTCCCTGAACACTTTTTTTTTTTTTTTTTTTGAGATGTTTGTTGCCCAGGCTGGAGTGCAGGGGGGTGATCTCAGCTCACCGCAACCTCCGCCTCCTGAGTTCAAGCGATTCTCCTACCTCAGCCTCCTGAGTAGCTGGGATTACAGGCACCTGCCACTGCCTGGGCTAATTTTTGAATTTTGGTAGAGACAGAGTTTCACCATGTTGGCCAGGCTGGTCTTGAACTCCTGAGCTCAAGTGCTCTGCCTACCTCAGCCTCCTAAAGTGCTAGGATTACAGGCATGAGCCACTGTGCCCAGCCCCAAACACTTTTTCATTTTTCCCCTCGATCTCTGAAGGGCGGGAAGATCTAAGGCTTCCTGGGAGTATGCATTTTCCAAGTTCACTCAGAGGGCACTTGGCAGATGAAGGCTCAGACCCAAGCGTTCTCGCTCCCGGCCTCCACGGTGCCACTTTGCT
The DNA here is from genome assembly GCF_024542745.1 of Macaca thibetana thibetana. Lineage (NCBI taxonomy): Eukaryota > Metazoa > Chordata > Mammalia > Primates > Cercopithecidae > Macaca > Macaca thibetana. The sequence goes on along the minus strand of NC_065580.1, from coordinate 29,364,894 downwards.
GTTTACAAAGCCCATGAGTTGACAGTACCTGTCTGACACATAGTAGGCATTCATTAAATGTTTGTTGAATGAATGAATGATGGGATTTGTCAATGAACACAGCTTCCTTATCCTGAACTGTGATTAATTTTAAAACCCAAGAGGATGTAAGTGGTCTTATTGGGTAGGTCTTTCCACTCCTCACCTCTGCCGTATGAGGTTAGCATTATTATGCCATTTTATGCATGAGAAAATGGAAGCTAAGGCTGGGTGTGGTGGCTCACGCCTGTAATCCCAGCACTTTGGGAAGCTGAGGCAGGCAAATTACCTGAGCTCAGGAGTTCAAGACCAGCCTGACCAACATGGCAAAACCCTGTCTCTACTAAAATACAAAAAAATTAGCCAGGTGTGGAGGCGCACACCTGTAATCCCAGCTACTTGGGAGGCTGAGGCAGGAGAATCGCTTGAACCCAGGAGGCGGAGGTTGCAGTGAGCTGAGATCATATCACTACACTCCAGCCTGGGTGAGAAAGCAAGACTCCATCTCAAGAAAAAAAAAAGAAAACAAAGAAAGAAAATGGAAGCTTGGGCCGGGCGCGGTGGCTCAAGCCTGTAATCCCAGCACTTTGGGAGGCCGAGATGGGCGGATCACGAGGTCAGGAGATCGAGACCATGCTGGCTAACACGGTGAAACCCCGTCTCTACTAAAAATACAAAAAAATTAGCTGGGCGAGGTGGCGGGCGCCTGTAGTCCCAGCTACTTGGGAGGCTGAGGCAGGAGAATGGCGTGAACCCAGGAGGCGGAGCTTGCAGTGAGCTGAGATCCGGCCACTGCACTCCAGCCTGGGCGACAGAGCCAGACTCCGTCTCAAAAAAAAAAAAAAAAAAAAAAAAAAAAAAAAAAAAAAAGAAAATGGAAGCTTGAGGCGGTTCAATAATTTGGTTACTCAGCTAGGATGGGGTGGAGCCAGGATTTGAATGCCACACTGACCCTCTGTACATTGTATGTGAGGAGAGAAAGTCTGGGTGTCCCTGGATAAGCCCAGTGGCTTCCAGTGGACAGGGAACCAGCCTGAGATCCTGGGATCTAGAGACACCTTGGCCTTGTTGGGGTGACTATGTCAGTCACAGATTCTGGTCACAAACTATGAATTTCAAACTTCACTCTAGAGCTATGTTCCAATCCAGCATCAGTCGAACAACAGAGAAAGCCGCTCTGCTCCAAAGTAGCAGTCTCTAGTCCAGGGGACTTTCCAACCATTTTGATATCAACAGTCCAGCCCCTGCCATCCCAGCCTGTGCCTGTCTCAGGCCACACTCAGCAGCCATTTGCAGCCTGTGGTTGCTACTGGCCAAGGTCACCAGAGGCCCAGATACCAGCACGATGGTTCCCAGCCACCCCCAGGGAGGAGGAGAGGGGGTCATTGTGGAGATGATAATGCTGCTCCATGAATGTTCAACTTCCTGAAAACCACCAGGACACATTTCGTTTATGTGCTTGTTTATCTCAGGCCTGCTTCCAGAGGGGCTCTGAGGAGCAGACAATGAAAGACCACCGACAGAATTGCTGTTCACGGGCCAGGCGCAGCAGCTCATGCCTGTAATCCCAGCACTTTGGGAGGCCAGGCGGGTAGATCACCTGTGGTCAGGAGTTTGAGACCAGCCTGGCCAACATGGTGAAACCCAGCCTCTACTAAAAACACAAAAAAAATACGAATCACTTGAACCCAGGAGATGGAGCTTGCAGTAAGCAGACATCACACCACTGTATTCCAGCCTGGGCAACAGAGCGAGACTCCGTCTCAAAAACAAACAAACAAAAAACAAATACAAAAAAAGTTAGCCAGGCATGGTGGCAGGCACCTGTAATCCCAGCTACTTGGGAAGCTGAGGCAGGAGAATTGCTTGAACCTGGGAGGCAGAGGTTGCAGTGGGCCAAGATCGTGCCGTTGCACACTCCAGCCTGCGTGACAGAGCAAGATTCCATCTCAAAAAAAAAAAAATGATAAAGAAACTGGGTCTCAAAAAAAAGAAAAAAAAAACTGTTCATGGAAAAAGAATAGCAAAACCCTCTTGAAGGAAGGGACAGAGTTACACGGAACCTCAAGCAAATGGTGGTGATTAAATGCTCACCTACATATGTGCTGACCCAGCAGCCCCCTGCAATACACGTGGCAAGGAATAGTCTTCAGGTGGCCTTTGTAGCAGCGTGGCTGCTTCCCCTGGGGTGACTCACACTTTTCCTCCACCTGTTAGTCCAGGGGACATGAGGGGACCAGGTCTTGGCCAGATGCCGGATCTGAGCACGTTTCACTCAGGATTCTCTCGCATGGAGAGACACAGGCTCTGGCAACGGTGCCCAGTGTAAGTGGAATTTGGGAACACTGGCCAGGTGGTTGGTACCCAAGTGTTTCCCTGTGTCCTGCAGGCACCCTATCCTCTGACCTGCAGCCCTTTGCCAGGGCCACCATGGCCCTTCCCACAGAGACCAGCTCCCAGAGTGGGCAGGAGCAGGGCATGATCAGGGCCCAGCCTGGAAGCCCTTGCCCAGCTGGAAACCCTCAGTAGGAACGCATAGCCGCAGCGATACTTCCGGGGCTCCAGGAGGAGCCTATCGCCTTTCTGCCTCTCTCCCTCACAGCCCATTCTGTAGGGGCTTGAGCAGGGGGCAGGGAAGCCGGTGAAAGGCCACCTGAGCCTGCTTTTCAACAAAACTATCTGTGTGCAGGATAGAATTACTTGTATCAAGTACACCAATACTTTTAATCCATTTTGTAATCAAACAGGGCATCTCTCTGGGCCCCTACAAGCCTGAGATGACAGCGTAGTTCCACCCACTTCACAGGTGGGGAAACTGAGGTGAGGGAGAGGTTGAGAATTAATCCATTTCAGCTCAGCAGGCACTGGGAAATTCTGAGCTCTGGGCTCCCAGGCCACCCCCGACTGGCTGAAGAATGAGCAACACGTCACCCTGGGTTCCTCCTTCTGCCCCCAGCCGAGATGGGTTCTGCTTCTGGTTGGAGCTCTTCCACCAGCTCTCTGTACAACTTTGGGCTAGACGTGTGTGCCTCGGTTTCCAGCTGTACATCACGGCAGTGCTGGCTGGTTCATCTGTTGTCTGGAGTGGCTATGCACCTCAAATGGGACAGGAGGGGAGAGAACTTTGCTAAGTAGAAAATGCTAGATCTGGCCGGGCGCGGTAGCTCACGCCTGTAATCCCAGCACTTTGGGAGGCCGAGGCGGGCGGATCACAAGGTCAGGAGATCGAAACCACGGTGAAACCCCGTCTCTACTAAAAATACAAAAAATTAGCCGGGCGCGGTTGTGGGCGCCTGTAGTCCCAGCTACTCGGGAGGCTGAGGCAGGAGAATGGCGTGAACCCGGGAGGCGGAGCTTGCAGTGAGCCGAGATCGCGCCACTGCACTCCAGCCTGGGCGACAGAGCGAGACTCCGTCTCAAAAAAAAAAAAAAATTTAAAAAAAGAAAATGCTAGATCTGGCCAGGTGCGGTGGCTCACACCCTGTAATCCCAGCACTTTGGGAAGCCGAGGCGGGTGGATCATGAGGTCAGGAGTTCAACACCAACCTGGCCAAGATGGTGATACCCCATCTGTACTAAAAACACAAAAATTAGCCAGGCGTGGTGGTGGGTGCCTGTAATCCCAGCTACTCAGGAGGCTGAGGCAGAGAACTGCTCGAACCCTGGAGGCAGAGATTGCAGTGAGCCGAGATCGTGCCACTGCACTCCAGCCTGGGCGACAGAGCAAGACTCCGTCTCAAAAAAAGAAAGAAAATGCTAGACCCCCATGAGGGGCAGTCACATGTCATGGCCAGAGGCCACCGAGGTAAGGGAGCCCACCACGCCACAAGCAGACAGCACTGCCCCGAGGGCCCCAGGGCCTGGACTCTAGACCCTCAGTGGCCTCTGGAAGCCTTCGGATGCTCATCTATGAAAACGCAGGGCCGGAGTTCCCTTCCAGCCAGGCACTCTGTGCAGTTCCAAGCCGCCTATGGGTGGTGCGGTGGTGATATTTCCCTGGTCACTCCCCCACGGGCCTGGGCCCCTGGACACCCTTAGCAGAGGCTGCGTCTCCTCTGAGCACTTGTCCCACCCCTTGAGGAACCCACAGGCTTAGTCCCTCAGCACACCCAAACTCCTTGACACATTTCCAGGACCGTAGGACAGTGCGGCACAGGTCGTGTAGAGTGGCTTCTAGGTCTGAGCTGGCACTCGAGGGCGGAGTCCTGATGGGGGAAATGGGGCTCAGCATTTCCCCACACTGGGGCAAGGCCTGGCCTCCACTGTGCATGCACAGGACTGGAGGCCCCTTCCCAGCCACATGGAGATGGATGTCCCTGGCCCAAAGGAGCAATAAGACACCCTCCAAGTGCCCCCTGCAGCTGACGAAAAAGGCCCTGGGTCTTGGGTGCCGAGTTCAACACAGGACACCATTCAGATTGGCACTTCAGAAAAACAATGAATAACTTTTTAGTGTAAGTATGTCCCAAATGCTGCACAGAATATACTTATACTGGAAGTATTGGTTGCTTGTCTGAAGTTCAAATTTGACTGGGAATCTTGTACTTTTATTTCTTTTTCTTGATTTATTTTTGAGACGGAGTCTCTCTCTGTTGCCCACACTGGGAGTACAGTGGTGCGATCTCGGCTCACTGTAACCTCCACCTCCCGGGTTCAAGCGATTCTCCTGCCTCAGCCTCTCAAGTGTCCGGGAGTACAGGCACGCACCACCATGCCCGGCTAATTTTTGTATTTTTAGTAGAGATGGGGTTTCACCATGATGGCCAGGTCGGCCTTGAACTCCTGACCTCAAGAGATCTGCCCACCTCAACCTCCCAGAGTGCTGGGATTACAGGCATGAGCCATGGCATCTGGCCTTGTATTTTTATTTCCAAGTCTGGTGACTCTACCTTGGTCCTATCCCCTGGCTCACCCCTCAGTCCCTGCTGCTAAAATGTCCCACAGAGGCTGCCGGTGCCCAGTGGGCGCCCTCCCAAGCTTTGAGTGTCTCTGTGAATCTCTGTGCGGGCTCTGTCTCTCTCACTTCTGTCTGCTTGAGTCTCGCCCTCCTGTCCCCTACTGTCTACCTCAGACAGTCCCTCCTCAGCCTCCTGCCGTGTTCCCTGCTGTCTTGCGAGGTGACGCTGAGCAGCATGACTAGCACACCTGGTGCTGAGGACTCAGACCCCCCGAAAGGGCCAGTCTGCACAGCCAAAGAGGGTCCCCTGGGGGTGAGAGGAGCGTGGGGGATTGGTCCCTGCTCCTCTGGATATGGGGAAAACCCAGGACTCCAAGCTCCAGCCCCTCCCACTCCAGCCTCTTGGGAGAGCCCGCTTCACCTGGGAACAGGTTCTTTCATCCAAAGGGCAATCAGGCACGTACCCTAAAGGGGTAAGCCCCGTCTCTCTGTCCTGGCAGAAGGGCAGGCAGCAGGAACAGCCCGTCCATGGCTGGGCTCCCAGGTCCCACCTGCCTGTGGCAGGGCTGACGAGGGCTGGGAACAGAGGGCTTCACCAGACCTGTCCCACCCATGGCCCTCAGCTAAGCAACAGAAGTGACGTCCCTCTTCCCTGATGACCCAGGAAAGGGGCTAGGACCTGGCACCGCTTGGAACAAACCTGGCAGACCAGCACTGTGCTGGCTTCCTGGCTTGTGTGACTTTATTTTTATTTTATTTTATTATTATTTTTTTGAGATGGAGTCTTGCTCTGTGACCCAGGCTAGAGTGCAGTGGTGTGATCTCGGGTCACTGCAACCTCTGCCTCCCGGGTTCAAGTGATTCTCCTGCCTCAGCCTCCAGAGTAGCTGGGATTACAGGCGCGCCACCATGCCCAGCTAGTTTTTTGGATTTTTAGTACAGACAGGGTTTCACCATGTTGGCCAGGCTGGTCTTGAACTCCTGACTTCAGGCAATTTGCCCGCCTCAGCCTCCCAAAGTGCTGGGATTACAGGCATGAGCCACCATGCCTGGCCTCGTGTGACTTTAAACAAGTTACCTAAGCTCTGTGAGCCTCGGTTTCCTCACCTGCAAGATGGGGCTAGAAACATACCTACCTCATGAGAATGTTGGGCTTCAATTCAATCACCTAGGTCAAGCTCTTAGCACAGTGCACAGAAATGGGACACCCTTGAGGCATATTTCTTCTCTTTGTCTCTGCTGGCCAGGAGCCAACTCCGTATCTTATTACACAATAATTAACCAATGGGGAGGCAGGGAGCGCCCCTCACCCAATCTCAGAGTGTCCTGCAGACCCACTGCAACTCCTGAAAGTACCATGTGTGGGAAGCAGAGACAATTTTGCTCTCAGACGAGGCCTGAGGAGGCCTTTCCCTTTCTGCGCCTGAGCCCAGGAAACAGGCTGGCCTTGCAGAGAGGAGTCTGGGGAAGGAGACCCTCCCCGGGGGGATCACATTACCTGAGTGAGAGAAGCTGGGGGGGGGCGGGGGGAAAGCTGGGGGCGGGGGTGGGAGGGTGTTGGGGGTGGTGCCAGGCCATGCATGCCTGTGTGCCTTGGGTGTGTGGCCCAGCAGAATTTGCTGGATGCTTTGGGACTTTATTTTTCTTTTTTCTCTAATTTCCTTTGGAAACGTATGTTTTGCCTCCATCACAGAAGTCCTGCCTATCGCAGAGAAGCCCACGGCAGACAACACAAGCCCCAGAAAAGCACTGGCTGCCGTTGGCTGCAGGTTCCTGCATCTTTTTTCCAGTGTGCACTTCATTTGAATAAAAATGAGACCATTTTGTATACACTGTTTTTGTGTCTTCCTTTTCTCACTGCGTAACCTTTTCCCATTTGGGAAAATTCTATTCTATGACAATGACCAGCTGCACAGTGTTTCATCTTCTGGCTTTGGCTGATTGATTCAAAGCATCCTAAGGACAGCTGAGTAGTTTCCAATTTCTGGCTGTTGCAAAAGAGAGAATTTTTTTAGGATGCATTCTGATGAGTGGTGTCTTCGGGTCAAAGGTGTGCCAATCGAAAACATTTATTGGTTCATATTACAGAAGCCGCGTGTGCGCGTGCACACACACACACAACACACTGTGTCATAATTCCAGCAGGCGCTGGGCCATGGCTGCAAGCGGAGACTCGAGGAGGGCTGACGGGCTAGGCTGGTCTGGGCCTGCTGCCTAGGGAGCCTAGAAGATTCTTCATGGGGAGGAGAGGTGGGATCTGCCCTGCTTGTCTGTCCTCAGGTTCAAGGTTGGCCATCCCCCCACCTCAGGCTGCAGGGGTCCCACACCCACCGAAACATGGACGATTCAATATTGATATCTAGGGACCTGGGGCCAGCTGGGCTGGGTGGCAGAAGAGAGCCGGCCTTCCTACCTCAGCTTTGCCCTGACCCACCCGACCCACCCCCAGCCCACCTTCAGGCCCATCTGAAAAGCTGCTTCTTACTGAAAGCTTCTCTGACCCTCAGCCAGAAGTGCTTCTTCCCTCCTGCAGTACCTGGGACAGATCCCCCACTGAGGATGGGGGAGACCCCTCCCTCCTGCGGGATGGGCCGGGGGCTTGAAGCGGGAGAGGAGCGGCCTGGGTTGGTGAGACCCTTCCTTCTCTGGGCAGGAGGCCCAGGAAGTCACATTAAGGTGGGTCTTGGAGGGTAAGAACTTTCCATGTGATCCCATAGGCGGTGGGGGACGGCAGTGACAGGCAGTGAGGATGGACAGGAGCCGAGGGCAGGAGGGGAGGAGAGAGCTGGAAATCCCAGAGAGGATGCTGGGTGTGAGCACGGGAGAGAGAGTGTGTGGGGCTTCATAGAGGCGGCTTCCGGAATTGACTGTTTTGCTGACTGTGCGGTCAGGGCTGAGAGAAGTGTCAAAAGCCCAATGTCCAGGTGTCCTTACTGGAGACATGGGATTCAAATCAACCTCCTTCGGGTCCATGCAGCGTGGGACCGTGGTGGCGGCCATGCCCTGGCTGGCTGACCTTGTGCAAGGCACCGCATTTCCTGACCTATGCACAGGGCATAACAAGCGTACCCACCTCAAGGGGCTGCATGGGGTCAAAGCAATGGGTGGAAAATTCAGGGAACCCCTCAGTGCCCTGGGCTCACCCCACCAGTCTCTGAGTCTATTTCCTTACCTGGAGCAGATGAGGCTAACGTGCCTGCCTTGCAGGCCCAGGTATGGAAAGCATTCAGCACATTTGGGTTAAGAGTTCAAAAGCCTGGTAATTAGGGGGCTTACTCTTTACACCCATGGGAACTGCTGCGGGGCCCCCGTGGTCAGCCTGGGGTTCACATCTGGGATGTTACAGGGGCGCCTTCTGAGGGGCTATGCACTGTCAGCCAGGGAGGGCCTGCCGAGTTATGATGATGTCCTGCCCTCAGAGACATGGGTGGGGAGGAGGCTGGGAGGGGAGGGACCTCGCCTCTAGCAGCCTCAGGAGACTGAACACAGGCCCAGGTGCCCACCCAGCCGACAGCTGCCCCCAGCTTCCAGCCCTCGGTGCAGCAGGATGCAGAAGCAGCCCCTGCCCAGTGGATGGGGGGCAAGTGTTACGGGTGCCCAGGTGTCCCTGTGCCCTTCTGTCAGCCAGGCCTGGAGGCCCCAGGAGTTACAAGACAGTTGCAACAATTGCAGTGGCACAGGACTCCCTGCTTGTGGGACACTGAGATGCTGGAGCAGGCAGGGGGCTGGGAAGGTAGCAGGAAGCTTCCACAGGCAGAGCTGCTTGTCCCACCAGCTGGGGTGGCAGGATCCTCATCCTGAAACCCTGCACTCCCACCCAGACCTAGTCCTGGCGTCCAGGAAAGGCTCTGAGGCCTTTTGCTCAAATGAGCCCATCATCTAATGAGGGAGAAGGGAGTGTGGGTGGCGAGCTCTGTGGGCTGCCTGGAACTGACTGTTTAGAGTTCAGGTTATCTTTGTTTACCGCTGAGAAAACATAAAGCTGAACACAGGTATTAACTGTGCCCACCTGCTCCTGCCATTGATTCGCTTATCCAGAGTTGCAGCCCATGGCGCCAGCAATAAAGGAAATTGCTTTTGAAGTTCACAGAGGCTGGGAATGAAGCTCCAAGACTGACTGGCCCGTTTCTTCCAGGCGGCAGCTGGGTCCCTCCCCACCCACCTGTCCCCAAAGCCAAAGACATGTAGTTGTCATCAGGGAGCTGGGCAGCAGCCTCCAATCCTGACGTGCGTTTTTTTCCGAAAGGCCCTCTGCTGCCCAGGTGTAGTGGCTCACACCTATAATCCCAGCACTTTGGGAGGTCGAGGCAGGAGGATCATTCGAGCCCAGGAATTCAAGGCCAGCCTGGGCTACACAGGGAGGCCCCCATCTCTACAAAAAATAAAAAATTAGCCAGGCATGGTGACATGCATCTGTGGTCCCAGCTACTCGGGAGACTGAGGTGGGAGGATCGCTTGAGCCCAGGTCGAGGCTGCAGTGAGCTGAGATTGCACCACTGCACTACAGCCTGGGTGACAGAGCAAGACCCTGTCCCCAAAATAAAAATAAAACAAAAGACCTTCTGCCCATGTCTCCCAGCCCAACACAGGGCCATCTGCCAGGGCTGCAGCATGCGGGCATGAGGAGGGATGCTAAGCAGGACTTCCTGATGACTGGCATCTGCAGCATGAGGCGGGGTGTGCACTCTCTTCCCGACAGTTCGCTGGGAAAGCAGTGTCAGGCCTGGGGAATCAGAACTGGACAAGGGGGCCTTCCTGCCCCAGGCATGTGCTCATCTGTACACCCTCCAATGACCTGAGTAGGGGAACCCACTAAGATGTTCCTCCATCAAGGGGCTTCTCTGCTTTCAGCGCCCAGACTCCCATTTCCCCAGGTCGAGGGACCTCAGAGAGGCAGATCATTACCCCAATGCCTCCCAGCTCCGTCTCCCACACCCTTGCCTTCATCACACCAGGCCACAGTGTCCCTGTCCCCGCAGAGTCTTTCCCTACTGGGAAGCCAGGGTCTTTGCCTGGGTTCTTCTTCTTCAACGTTGGTGTAGTGGAGTGAATGGTGTCCCCCAAAAGACACATCCACATCTGGATCCCCAGAATCTGTGAATGGGACCTTATTTGGAAAAAGGGCCTTTTGCAGATGTAATTAAATTAAGGATTTTGAGATGAGAAGGTCACCCTGGATTATCAGGTGGCCCCTAAGTGCAATGACAAGTGTCCTTAGAAGAGACACATGGGGAGGTGGACACAGTAGAGCAGGAGGCAGGTGACGGTGCAGGTAGAGCCTGGAGTGACGCGTCTGCCAGGAGCGCCAGGGAGTGCCACAGCTCCCACCAGCCAGGAGAGACCCTGGAACAGATGTTCTCAGTGGGTGGGGGAGGCCCTGCCCATGCCTCGATTTTGAACTTCTGGCCTCCACAACTGTGAGAACCAATTTCGGTTGTTTGAAGCCCCTCAGTGTGGTCACATGTCATAGTAGCCTCGGGAAACGAATGTAGCTGGCGTTCTGGGATGTCACCCACACCCCCAACATCCACGACCGCCATAAACTGTTGATGGCAAGTCTGTCGCTCCAGGATGGTGTCCATCCACATTTCAGTTCTCTATTCCCAGTGACCCCGTGGGCAGTGTGGTATAATATGAAAAAGATCTGGTCTTTGTCCCTGGGTCCTGGCACAGAGTTCCCAAACCCTTGGAATTTTCTGAGTGATGGAAGCCTCTTTTGTTATTGATAAAAAGCCCTTTCCATACCACTTGAGTTTATGCTAATGAGGTGACTTATGGTCAGAGGCAGTTCTGCACTCCTATGGATGCTCCCTTTAAGTATATGCAAATTAAGGGGCAGATTATGCAGACATTTCCAGAAAAGGGGTGGTAACTTCCAGGTCATCAGGTCATTGCCGTGGGAAGGGGTGGTAACTTGGGGATCTTGCCATGAAAGGGGTGGTAACTTCCGGCTGTTACCATGGCAACAGTAAACTGCCATGGCATCTGTGGGTGTGTCATAGGGGGAGGTGCTTTCGCCCCATTTCTATTGTAGCTAGAGTCATCAAGTCAATTCGGTGTGGTGTCCCAGCCTGGCCTCTGGAATCAAGTTTCGCCTCCTGAGTGGAGTCCTGCCTCCTACCTCAGGAGGATTGAGCCCAGGTGTTCGAGACCAGCCTGGACGAAACAGCCAGACCTCATTATGAATTAGAGTAGGCTCCACCATCTAGGTTTGCGTAAGGACACCCTGTGATGTTCACACAACGATGAAATCACCTAACGACGCATTTCTCGTCATTACATGAACATCACGTTAATGACATTCGGGTTGTCAGGTCTATTTCTGAAGCACCTGGAAACAGTCAATTCTGGCATTTTAGAGAGGTTCTGTATCTGTAGCTTGTTCTGTGCAAGCCTACTGGGTGTCTCTTTCAGAAGATGCCCTGGTTTCAGAACGTGCCCCTATTAGCCAGGCACGGCGGCTCACGTCTGTAATCCCAGCACTTTGGGAGACTGAGGCAGGTGGGTCACTTGAGGTCAGGAGTTTGAGACCAGCCTGGCTAATGTGGTGAAACCCTGTCCTTACTGAACAAATACAAAAATTACTTGGGCATGGTGGTACATGCCTGTAGTCCCAGCTACTTGGGAGGCTGAGGTGGGAGGATCACTTGAATCTGGGAGGCGAAGGTTGCAGTGAGCCAAGATCACACTTCACTACAGCCTGGGTGACGAGCGAGATCCTTTCTCAAAAACAACAAAAAAAAAGTTTAAAAAAATAGCGGAGTGTGGTGGTGTGTGCCTCTAGTCCCAGCTACATGGGAGGCTGACTTAGGAGGATGGCCTGAATCCAGGGCTTCAAGGTTGCAGTGCGCCAAGGTTGCACCACCGTACTCTAGCATGCGCGACAGAGAGAGACTGTGTGTCTTTAAAAAAAAAAAAAAGAAAAGAAAAATAACAATAGTAAAACCATTAAATGTTAACAAAAATAACACTTTATGAAAATAACTATTTTGGCTGGGCGCGGTGGCTCAAGCCTGTAATCCCAGCACTTTAGGAGGCCGAGACGAGCGGATCACAAGGTCAGGAGACCGAGACCATCCTGGCTAACATGCTGAAACCCCGTCTCTACTAAAAAATACAAAAAACTAGCCGGGCACGGTGGTGGGCGCCTGTAGTCCCAGCTACCCGGGAGGCTGAGGCAGGAGAATGACGTAAACCTGGGAGGTGGAGCTTGCAGTGAGCCGAGATCCGGCCACTGCACTCCAGCCTGGGCGACAGAGCGAGACTCCGTCTCAAAAAAAAAAAAAAAGAAAAAAAAAAAAGAAAATAACTATTTTAAAAAACAAAGATTTTTATTTAACAAGAAGAGCGACATTGTCTTATACTTTCACAGGTCTCTTTAATGTCTGGATTCTTTTTTTTTTGTTTTTGAGATGAAGTTTTGCTCTGTCACACAGGCTGGAGTGCAGTGGCACGATCTTGGCTCACTGCAACCTCCACCTCCCAAACTCAAACGATTCTCCTGCTTCAGCCTCCTGAGAAGCTGGAATTACAGTTGCGCTCCACCGTGCCCAGCTAATTTTTGTATTTTTAGTAGAGATGGGGTTTCACCATGTTGACCAGGTTGGTCTTGAACTCCTGACCTCAGGTGATCTGCCTGCCTCAGCTTCCCAAAGTGCTGGGATTACAGGAGTGAGCCATTAATGTAATGTCTGGATTCTTTTTTTTTTTTTTTGAGACAAAGTCTTGCTCTGTTACCCAGCCTGGAGTGCAGTGGCATGGTATCGGCTCACTGCAACCTCTGCCTCCCCAGTTCAATTGATTCTCCTACCTCAGCCTCCTGAGTAGCTGGGATTACAGGCACATGCCACCACCGCCAGCTAATTTTTTTGTTGTTGTTGTTTTTTGTTTTTTGTTTTTTTGTTTTTTTTTTTTTGAGACGGAGTCTCGCTCTGTCGCCCAGGCTGGAGTGCAGTGGCTGGATCTCAGCTCACTGAAAGCTCCGCCTCCCGGGTTTACGCCATTCTCCTGCCTCAGCCTCCCGAGTAGCTGGGACTACAGGCGCTGCCACCTCGCCCGGCTAGTTTTTTGTATTTTTTAGTAGAGATGGGGTTTCACCGTGTTAGCCAGGATGGTCTTGATCTCCTGACCTCGTGATCAGCCCGTCTCGGCCTCCCAAAGTGCTGGGATTACAGGCTTGAGCCACCGCGCCCGGCCCATTTTTTTGTATTTTTAGTAAAAACGGGGTTTCACCATGTTGGCCAGGCTGGTCTCGAACTGCTGACCTCAGGTGATCTGCCCACCTTGGCCTCCCAAAGTGCTAGGATCACAGGCATGAGCCACCGCGCCTGGCCCACCTTTTCCAGAATGCCATATATTGGAATCATCCAGTATGTAGCCTCTTCAAATTAGCTTCTTTCACTTAGTACTATTCATTTAAAGTTCTTCCATGCCTTTTCATGCTTGATAGCTCATTTCTTTTTAGCACTGAATAATATTGCATTGTCTGGATTACCAAAGGTCATTTATCCACTCACCTACTGAAGGACATCTTGCGTGCTTTCAAGTTTTGGCAATTACGAATAAAGCTGCTATAAACACCCATGTGCCAGTTTTTTGTACGGACGTAACATTTCAGTTTCTTTGGATAGATACCAAGGAGCATGATTGCTGGATCATACGGTAGGAGTAAGTTCAGTCATGTGAGAAACTTCCAAACTGTCTTCCAAAGCAGCTGTGCCGTTTGGCATTCCCACCAGCAATGAATGAGAGAGTTCTTGTTGCTCCACATCCTCACCAGCAATTGATGTTGTCAGTGTTTTCTTTTTCTTTGTCATTTCTAAAAAAAGTATTCATTCTTTCTTATAGCTTCATAATATATATATTTTTTTTTTCTGAGATGGTATCTTGTTCTGTCCAGGCCGGAGTGCAGTGGCATGATCTTGCCTCACTGCAACCTTCACCTCTCAGGCTAATTAATATATGTATTTTTTGCAGAAATGGGGTTTTGCTATGTTGCCCAGGTTGGTCTCAAACTCCTGGATTCAAGTGATCCACCTGCCTTGGCATCCCAAAGTGCTGAGATTACAAGTGTGAGCCACTGAGCCCAGCCCCATAGTAATCATTCTACAAACGTGTAAGTTATTTAACCAATTCATTGCTGACAGTCGTTTTGGTTGTTTCATATAGTTTACTATTATAAATATTTTACCTTTTTTTTTTTTTTTTTTTTTTTTGAGAAAGAGAGAGAGTCTCACTCTGTTGCCCAGGCTGGAGTACAGTGGTGTGATCTAGGCTCTCTGCAACCTCCACCTCCTGGGTTCAAGCGATTCTCCTGCCTTCACCTCCCGAGTAACTGGGACTCCAGGCGTGTGCCACCGCGCCCAGCTAATTTTTGTATTTTTAGTACCAATGGGGTTTCACCATGTCGGCCAGGCTGGTCTCGAATTCCCGACCTCAAGTGATCCTCCCACCTCAGCCTCCCAAAGTGCTGGGATTACAGGCATGAGCCACCTTGCCCGGCCTCTTCACTTCCACTGGGTTTCAGAATCCATTTGATTCTTCCCTCCCATGTGGGCACCTTCCTCACTCTGTCCTCTGACACTGCATGCTGGGTGGGCCTCCCTCAGGGATGCCCTTCTCATCCTGTTTGGACTCTGGCACCTGTAGTGGGTGGCAGGACTGGCTAGTGATGCCTTCCTTACCTGCTCCAACTCTGAACCCCAGGTCAACCCTCCTTCACCATTGCCTCCTTACCTGGCTCAGGCCCCCACCTTTGCCACAGCATGGATAGCTGGCTTGTTCAGCCTACTCCATGGCTTATGGAATGAACTGTTCAGAAAGGGAAGGGATGAGAAAGAAGAGGAAAATAAAGTGCTCTACCTATTGATTAGCTTTATTTAGTATATCTGGGAAGTCACTCCTTAGAAGTAAATAGCCTGATTCCTCTTTCCATTTTCTTTTTCTTTTTCTTTTTTTTTTTTTTGAGACAGAGTCTCTTTCTGTCGCCCAGGCTGGAGTGCAGTGGCGTGATCTCGTTTCACTGCAAGCTCCGCCTCCCAGATTCACGCCATTCTCCTGCCTCAGCCTCCCAAGTAGCTGGGACTACAGGCCACCACCACGCCCGGCTAATTGTTTATATTTTTAGTCCAGATGGGGTTTCACCATGTTAGCCAGGATGGTCTTGATCTCCTGACCTCATGATCCGCCCACCTCGGCCTCCCAAAGTGCTGGGATTACAGGCGTGAGCCCCCGTGCCTGGCCTCCTCATTCCATTTTCTAAAACCAGCTGGCATAGTATTGCATTATGTAAATACATTCATGTACTGCAAAATAATGTTTTAGTCAATGATGGACTGCGTATAAGATGGTGGTCCCATAAGATTGCATTAATAACACCATGTTTTATTGTACTTTCTCTACGTTTAGATACACAAATACTTAACCATGATGTTATACTTGTCTACGGTATTCGGTGCAGTGCTGTGCAGGCTTGTAGCAGCCTAGGTGTGTAGTGGGCTCCACCATCTAGGTTTGTGTAAGGATACCCTATGATGTTCACACAATGACAAAATCACCTAAGCATGCACTTCTCAAGGAGTATTCCTGTGACTACTCCCTTTTGGTGGACATTTAGGCTGTCAGGTCTATTTGAAGCACCTGGAAACAGTGAATTCTGGCGTTTTAGAGAGGTTCGGTACCCGCAGGCTTGTTCTGTGCAAGCCTCCTGGGTGTCTCTTTCAGAACATGCCCCGATTGCAGTGAAATTCCCCCACCATCCTGTCCATGATCGAGGGCACCAAGAACTGATGCTTGAGCCAGACATTCAACCACAAACTGCACTTCAGGGAGGCCCACAGCCTTTGAGGAGGTTTGGAGTCCTGCCACCTAATTAGGGCTCTTGATCTTGGAAGGTGACACATGAGGCAGTCTGAGCCTGGGATTTCGGAAGTGTGACTCTGTTAGCACACACAGAGGAAGCTCATAAGTGCTCTGCAGGAGCCCAAATGGTGCTCAGGTCTGTTTCATACAAAGAGTCTCAGAGGCCAGGATTCAGCTGAGGAGACAGATTCCTGTCCTTGGGTCTCCATGCCATAACTCTGGAATGCAACCTTGAACCCAGTGGAAATGATTCTTGTAGGATATTAAATACGTCTCTTCTCAGTCATGCTATTTATTTACTCAACACTTTTTTTTTTTTTTTTTTTAGACGGAGTATCGTTCTGTGGCCCAGGCTGAAGGGCAGTGGTGCAATCTTGGCTTACTGCAACCTCCGCCTCCCGTTTCAAGCAGTTATCATGCCTCAGCCTCCCGAGTAGCTGGGATTACAGGCCTCTGCCACCTTGCCCACATAATTTTTTGTATTTTTAGTAGAGACGGGGTTTCACCAACTTGGCCAGGCTGGTCTTGAACTCCTGACTTCAGGTGAGGATCTGCCTGCCTCGGGCTTGCAAAGTGCTGGGATTACAGGTGTGAGCCACTGCACCCAGCCTTTTTTTTTTTTTTTTTTTTTTTTTGCATAGTGGGTGCAAAGGTACATTTTCTCCCGCTTTCGTTATCACAAATGTCAAATTATGAATTAAAGATGTTTTATTGTAGCTGCTCTTGCAATGTGAATGTGTGTGTGTGTGTGTGTGGGTGTGTGAATGTCTCATATTTGCATTTAGGCCGGACCTGAATGAATGACTTTAGAATGAGACTCTAATGACGATGACACAGGCAGCTTTCAAGGGATGAGACCTCCCCGGAGAAGGACAGAGACATTATTTGGCCGTCTTCTTTCCGGAGGGTGAGGATTTGGCTAAGAATTTTAAACACTCAGGTCCTCCAGCTCACGGGAGAGGTTAGACAGCAGCTAGAAGGAGTGCAGAGAGGCTGGTGTCGATGTTCCAGGAAAGTGAGAAGAGGGATGTGGTCGATGACTGCCCTGCCAGCCAGGTGCAAATAATTCATGGGAAGGTATACAAGTCTGGTGGAAAGAACCCTGGGCTGGCGATAAGGAGATCAGCCTGTGACCTTGGGTGAGTTCTGTTTGGCTTCGAGCAAGTCGCTTAAGCTCTCTGTGCTGAAGCATGTGACCTCACATGGAAAACAGGCCAGAGATCGGCCTCTGTACCTCACCAGACTGAATGGGTTGCAAGGTACAAAATGCCTGAAGTCCTTTCCACAGCAAGGCAGGGCATAGACAGACCTATCAATAAAACTGAAGGCATCAGAAATCCTGGTGGGGAACTGAGGCCCAGCCCGGGAAAGCCCTGTGCCCAAGGATCTGGGGATTGTCTCCATCCTGCCTCTAGGGAAAAGCAAGCTACTCATCTAGGGTCTGCATAGAGCAGCCTGGGAAGAGCAAGGAGACATCCCAGGTGGAGGCCCTGCCAGGAACACAGGCCATTTCCCTTGCAAAGATGAAATTCAAATCTGAGGTGGCATCAGTGCCAGGGGAGGCAGCTGGGCACAGATGTGTCTTGGGAGGATCTGGGGGCAGCGGATCACGTCACACGAGAGCACCAGACCAGGATTTGGCCTGACCCCTCCCTCCTGCGACTCTGAGCCCTCAGGCTTCAAGGACTGACTGTCCTCCCCCCCAAGTCATTCTCGGCATTGCCCCAGGGCCAGGGCTGGCATAAAGGGGGTCCTGGGCTGACCCCAGGCCCTAAGGCCTCCAGGCCCCTCCCAGCGGCCCAGCTGGGGAGGCTGAGATGGCCGCTCGGCCCCAGCCAGCATATGCATTAGTAATGGCCACCGATCCTGCTGGCCCCGTGCCCTGTTTCCAGAGTGGGGCAGTAATCTGAGCCTGGGTGCCCACTGCCCCCCAGGCTCCACCCTATGTTGCTGGGGCCATTGAACACCTCTACTTTTCCTTGTTCTCAGCTCTGCATCGAAATGAAGAGAAACACAAACCAGTGATGTCTCCTCAATGTCCTGGGCATTAGCTGTTCCCACCGTCACTTCATAGAGACGTTTCTGGATGGGAAGCATTAGGAAAGACCCAGGCAGGCCTCTGAGGACACCTTGCGCAGATGTGAGGCCATCCTTGGCTAGGCCTCAGTTTCCTCACTGGGGGTGGTCAGGTCTGTTCTGACGCCATCACTGGCACTGATGTTCTGGGGCTCTGATGTTCTTGCCCTAATGCAGGGGGTCATCCTGTTGGAGGGGACCCAGTCAGACCATAGCAGGCTAGACCGTGTGTGGTGACAGCAACACGGCCCAGTGGCAGAGGCTCCTGGGGGTGGGGGCATTCAGGATGAAGCAGGCATGGAGGATGGCTGGATGTAGAGAGAACTGGCAAGTTGCGGGGGCCTCAGCTCAGGGGGCAGGCCTGCGGGATGCGGGGAGCCCTGGGACAGTTGTCTGGCCTGGGCCTGGAGGCAGTTATTCTTCCCTTCCTGGGAAGGGCCTTCAGCCCTGCTTCTCCCGCTGCACCCACCTGACAGGCCTTTCACTCCCAGCAGCTCTGGGGTGTCCCCCGAGGGACCCAGGCTCTGTCCTGGGCCTGTATCCTGTCTCCGGCAGCTGCCCTTGGGTGGGAAGGTCCTGGCTGGCCCCAGATGTTTTTCCTAAGAGCCTGTAATTCTCCCCGGAGAGATAAGGCATGGTTACATGAACTCATATCACACTTGCAGAGAAAGCGCCTCCAGGAATTAGGCCACCAGCCACGGGATGGGCAGGCCTGTGTAGGAAGGGCAGCCTCTCAGTTGGAGGAAGTGGGGGTGTGGGGCAGCCGAGGGCACTGAGACAGTGGGGAAGACCAAGTCTTCACGGGAGGGTGGGACCAGCCCAGGCTGTGGGGGTGGCCTGCTGTGTGACCTCAGAGAGGCCACGATCTCCAGGAAGGGGGACAGCACAAGCCACTTCCGGCTCACCTACCTGTGACCTGAGTGTGGCCCAAGATGACTCTGAACAGGGCTGCCGCTCTCTGTGGGCGTGGGGTTGCTACGAGGACAGTGATGGGTGGCGGCCAGGAGGCAGGGCCAGTGTCTGAGGGGCAGGGGGACTGGAACGGTCTTCTCCAGCTGAAGTTTTCACAAGGGCCTTGAGTTTTGATGGACTGTCTGATGCCAGGTCCCCAGGTGTGACCTGCTGCACCTGGCCACCTTGCCCCCAGTGCCCCACCCTGTCAAGTCCCTGGAGTTGCCCAGCATCACATCTGACCCTTGGGACAGTGGTGGCAGGACTGGGACTCAGATGGGCAGACGGAGGGTGGGAGCTGAGCCCTGGACCAGAGTGAGGGCACAAGCTGCCCTCAGAGCTTTGGAAGTGGGCATGAGGGGAGGGTGTTGAGGAGGGCATGGTGCATCTCAGCCCAGCTCAGAGGCCCTGAGGCAGGCCACGGGTGACTCTCCATGGAGGCTCGGGGCCCCCTGTCTTCTGCATCCCTGGCAGCCAGCAAGAGCAGCTCACCTCCCCAGCACCTGCCCAATGGCAGTCACAGCTGAGAGGCAGCGGCTGGATAATTCAGAAGGGCTGAGTCGCTTCACTTCTCATGGGAGGCCCACTGGCAGCCTGTAGCCTCCACCTGGGTGGTGAGGTAGATCTCCAGCCTCCCCCAAGCTGTCACACCCCACAGGCTCCACCCTGGACCGTGTCCAAATCTGCTCCCCCCACCTCTGCATTCCCTATAGTTAAGACGCTGCCACCGTTGTCGTCTGCCTCTCCCACTTCCTGACCACCAGGCCTTTCTAGTTCCACCAATAAGCCCTTTGATCCTCTGCATCTCTCATTCCTGGCCTCTACCTTGGTCCAAGCCTAAAATCTCCTCTCCTGGACCGTGAGACAGCCCCAGCTGGACTCCCTGCCTGCAGAGTCGCCCACCATCTGCTCTGCACATGATGGCTTAGGACCTGGTCTGGCCATCTCCTTCCTGCCACAGGCCCATTCCTGGCTCCCAGGCCTCAGGATTCATTCCCCACTTCCCACCCTGGCTCTGCAGCCCCTACCTGGCACCTGGCCCTGCCTGTCCTTCACCACCTTTTTTTTTTTTTTAAATGTAATTAATTAATTTATTATTATTTTTTGAGGTGGAGTCTTGCTCTGTTTCCCAGGCTGGAATGCAGTGGTGCGATCTTGGTTTACTGCAACCTCTGCCTCCTGGATTCAAGCAATTGTCATGCCTCAGCCTCCTGAGTAGCTGGGACTGCAGGTGTGCACCACCAGGCCTGGCTAATTTTTGTATTTTTAGTAGAGATGGGGTTTTGCCACGTTGACCAGGCTGGTCTCAAACAAACTCCTAACCTCAGGTAATCCACTCATCTTGGCCTCCCAAAGTGCTGGGATTACAAGTGTGAGCCACCATACCTGGCCCCTCCACCTCCTTTTACTGCCTCCCACTGCAGGAGCTGGGAACAACTCCCTGTTCCCTGGATCTCCTGGGATATTCACCTGCCACTCCCCCAACCCCTGCCCTCTGCCTGCCCAACTGCTGCTTCTCAGTTAAGGCCTCCCTCCCTCAAGGAGCCCTTCCGGGGCGCTAGCGCTCCCCCTGCCCTACTCACAACTCTATTCCAGCCCTTCCCTATCCCACTGGTGTTTATAAATGTCCGGGGTCTGTCTTGCCCACCAGGGTATGTGCTTTTTATTTTATTTTTTAACTTTTCAAACTTATTCTTATATTATGAGTTTATCAGATGTTCTACCTTTTTTTTACATTTATAATTTTTTTGGTAAAATACACATAACCAAAAATAAACCATTTTCATGATTTTTAAGTGTACAATTCATTGATATAAAGTACATTTGCTCTATTTGCAACCATCACCACATCCATTTCCAGAGTTTATCATCCCACACAGAAATGCTTTACCCATTAGGCAGTAACTCCCCATTCCTCCCTCCCCCAGCCCCTGGTAACCACTATTCTACTTTCTGTCTCTATGAATTTGCCTATCTAAGTACCTCATATAAGTGGAATCAGGCAATATTCGTCTTTTTGTATACGGCTGTTTCACTTTGCATAATGATTTCAAGGCTCATCCATGTTGTAGTAGGTATCAGAATTTTATTCCTTTTCTTTTCTTTTTTTTTTTTTTTTTGAGACAGAGTCTCTCTCTGTCGCCAAGCTGGAGTGCAGTGGCACCATCTCGGCTACTGCAACCTCCACCTCCGGGGTCAAGCGATTCTCCTGCCTCAGTCTCCTGAGTAGCTGGGATTACAAGTGCCTGCCACCAGGCCCAGCTAATTTTTGTATTTTTTTAGTAGAGACAGGGTTTCACCATGTTGTCCAGGCTTGTCTCGAACTCCTGATCTCAGGTGATCCACCCACCTTGGCCTCCCAAAGAGATGGGATTACAGGTGTGAGCCACTGTGCCGGGCCCCATTCCTTTTTTTTTTTTTTTTTTGGCTGGAGTGCAGTGGGGCGATCTCGGCTCACTGCAACCTCCACCTCCCAGGTTCAAGCGATTCTCTTGCCTCAGCCTCCCCAGTAGCTGGGATTACAAGCATGTGCCACCACACCCAGCTAATTATTAAATTTTTGGTAGAGATGGGGTTTCACCATGCTGGCCAGGCTGGTCTCAAACTCCTGACCTCAGGTGATCCGCCTGCCTCAGCCTCCCAAAGTACTGGGATTATAGGTGTAAGCCACTGTGCCCAGACTCATCCCTTTTTAAGGTTAAATAATAACTGTGTATATATATTTATCACATTGCATGTATATATATATTCTGTTTATCCATTCATTTGTTGATGGACGCTTCGGTTGTTTCTACCTTTTGGCTCTTTTGAATAAGGCTGCTATGTAAATTGGTGCACAATATTTGAGTCCACAAAAGATTGGTTAGTCTTAATATGGTGCATCAAGACAGTAAAGAGTTAAATATATCTAACACAACGGAATATTATACAGCTGTTAAAAAGAACAAGGCAGCTCTATATGTGCTGATATAAAAGTATTACTATGTAAAACAAAGCAAGATGCAACGCAGTATGTGTGATTTGTTTTCATTTGCACATAAGGAATCTGTTACTGGCTGGGTGCAGTGGTTCACACCTGTAATCCCAGCACTTTGGGAGGCTGAGGGGGGCGGATCGCCTGAAGTCAGGAATTCAAGACCAGCCTGGCCAGCATCGTGAAATACCATCTCTACTAAAAATATAAAACATTAGCCGGGTGTGGTGGCGGGCACCTGTGATCCTAGCTACTTGGGAAGTTGAGGCAGGAGAATCGCTTGAACCTGGGAGGCGGAGGTTGCAGTGAGCCAAGATTGTGCCATTGCACTCCAGCCTGGGCAACAGAGTGAGATTCTGTCTCAAAAAAAAAATAAAAAATTCTGTTACTATATGCTTGTATACACAAGGCTCATCTGTAGGAGGGTATCTATGAAGCCGTAAATACTGGCTGTCTCTAGGAAAGGAATTTGAGCATGAAGGAGTAGTGGGGACAGGGAGATTTGCTTTTCACTGTAGAATTTTTTTACAACTTTTTGAAAAAAGTACATTTTTTTTTGAGGGTCTTGCTCTGTTGCCCAGGCTGGGGTGCAGTGTCATGATCTCATTTCACGGCAACCTCCACCTCCTGGATTCAAGTGATTCTCCTGCCTTAGCTTTCCAAGTAGCTGGGATAGCAGGCATGCACCATCACGCCCAGATAATTTTTTTTTTTTTTTTTTTTTTGAGACAGAGTCTTGCTCTGTCACCCAGGCTGGAGTGCAGTGGCACCATCTCAGCTCACTGCAACCTCCCGCTCCCAGGCTCAAGTGATTCACCTGCCTCAGCCTCCTGAGTAGCTGGGATTACAGGTGCGTGCCACCACACCCAGCTAATTTTTGTATTTTTAGTAGAAACGGGGTTTCGTCATATTAGCCAGGCTGGTCTTGAACTCCTGGCCTCAAGTGATTCTCCCCACCTTGGCCTCCCAAAGTGCTGAGATTACAGGTGTGAGCCACCGAACCTGGCCAGCTGATTTTTGTTGTTGTTGTTGTATTTGTTTTCTAGAGTTGGGATCTCCCTATGTTGCCCATGCTGGTCTTGAACTCCTGGGCTAAGCAATCCACTCAACTCAGCCTCCCAAAGTGCTGAGATTATAGGCACAAGCCACTGAGCCTGACCTCGTTGTGAAATTTTGTACTGTGTTTATGTATTACCTGTTTAAAAATAGTATTTAAAAATAATGGCTGGGCGGGGTGGCTCATGCCTGTAATCCAAGTGCTTTGGGATGCCAAGGTGGAAGATTCACTTGAGCCCAGGAGTTCAAGAACAGCCTGGGTAACAAAGCTAGACTAATCTCTTCAAAAAATGTAAAAACTAGCAGGGCATGGTGGCACGTGCTTGAGGTCCCAGCTACTCAGGAGGCTGAGGCAGGAGGATTGCTTGAGCTCAGGAGGTCGAGGCTGCAGTGAGCTGATATCCTGCCACTGTACTTCAGCCTGGGCGACAGAGTGAGACCCTGTCTCAACAACAGCAACAACAACAACAACAAAAGAAATCTAACCAGGCAATCATTTCAGATATCATGACAAAATGGTGTCTAGGCACACACCATCAGGATGTACCATCAGGATGTATGAGAAAGCAACAGTATTCGTCTTAGTCTATTTTGTAAGAGAATACCTGAGACCACGTAATTTATAAAGAACAGAGAATCATTTCTTTCTTTCTTTCCTTTTTTTTCTTTTTGAGACAGAGTCTCACTCTGTTGCCCAGGCTGGAGTGCAGTGGCACAATCTCAGCTCATTTGCAACCTCTGCTTCCCAGGTTCAAGCGATTCTCCTGCCTCAGCCTCCCAAGTAGCTGGGATCACAGGTGCCCGCCACCACACCCGGCTAATGTTTTGTATTTTTAGCAGAGATGGGGTTTCACCATGATGGCCAGGCTAGTATCGAACGCCTAACCTCAGGTGGACCAGCCCCCTCCATTGGCCCACCCTTTCCCAGGCCACCACTTCTCCAGCCTGGATTGTGACACTGCCCTCTGGCTTCCATGCATGCCCTCGATCCTCTCCTCCCCTCTCCTCCCCTCCCCTCCCCTCCCCTCCCACCGGCCTTGGCCTCCCAAAGTGCTAGGATTACAGGCGTGAGCCACCACGCCCAGCTAGGAACAGAGATTCATTTCTTACCTTTCTGGAGGCTGGAAAATCCAAGGCTGAGAGGCCTGCATCTGGGCTTCTTGCTGTGTCTGTCATCCCATAACAAGAGGTGGAAGGGCAAAAAAGCATATGAAGAGAGAGAGAGAGAGAGAGAGAGAGAGAGAGAGAGAGAGAGAATGCAAGAGAGTACTTGCTTTCATAATAAACCCACTCCGCTGATAAGGACATGAATCCACACACAAAGTCAGAGCCCTCGCAAAAGGTCCCATTCTCAACATTGCTGCACTGGGGATTAAGTTTCTGACACATGATCATTGAGGGACACATTCAAACCATAGCAGTATTTTAAACAATATGGTGCCCAGCAAAATAAAAGCTTCAATAATTGAAACAAAATGAAGAGTTTGGAAGTAGAGCTAATGAACATAAATATTTGATGTGAGAGAAAGCACGTTTGAAAGCAGGGAGGTAGGAAAAGTGGATCTCTATCCATCTCTCTCCCGAGGTCCCTCGGTAACCTCATTCAATTCCATAGGCTTTCAGCATTATCTGGGTGCAAATGACTCCCAAATTGGATATATCCACAAGGCCTTGCACTGAACACAGGACTCATTTCTCTAATTTCCTGCCTGACATTTTCACCTGCTGAGTGATCCTCTGAAACTCTCCATATCCTTCCCTCCCCAAATTCCTCCTCTGCCTCCTTTCTCATCTCAGTTGGTGGAATTCTCACTACCTGGTTACTCAAATAGAAGTCCAGGCTTCATCATCAATTCTTCTTTCTCTCCCCAGCGCATCCACTCCAAAGCAAGCCAGCCCCCTCCATTGGCCCACCCTTGCCCAGGCCACCACCTCTCCAGCCTGGATTGGGACACCGCCCTCTGGCTTCCATGCATGCCCTCGATCCTCTCCTCTCCTCTCCTCTCCCCTCCCCTCCCCTCCTCTCCTCTCCCCTCCCCTCCTCTCCTCTCCCCTCCCCTCCTCTCCTCTCCCCTCCCCTCCTCTCCTCTCCCCTCCTCTCCCTTCCCCTCCCCTCCCCTCCCTTCCCCTTCCTTCCCCTCCCCTACCCTTATAGGGTCACTGCAGTCTCCACTTCCCATTTTCAAGCGATTCTCCTGCCTCAGCCTCCCAAGTAGCTGGGATTACAGGCCCATGACACCACACCTGGCTAATTTTTGTATTTTTAGTAGAGATGGGGTTTTGCCATGTTGGCCAGGCTGATCTCAAACTCCTGACCTCAGGTGATTCACCTGTCTCGGCCTCCCAAAGTGCTGGGATTACAAGCGTGAGCCACCGCACCCAGCCAATACATATTCCATATGGCAGCTGGAGATAACATTAAAATATTTTCCGTCAGGCAAGGTATCTCATGCCTGTAATCCCAGCACTTTGGGAAGCCAAGGCGGGAGGATCCCTTGAGCCCAGACATTCAAGAGCAGCCTGGACAACATAGAGAGATCCTGTCTCTAGTAAAACAAACAGACTAGCCAGCTGCGGTGGTGCGTGCCTGTAGTTCCAGCTACCAGGGAGGCTGAGGTAGGAGGATTGCTTGGGCCCAGGAGGTTGAGGCTGCAGTGAGCCATGATCACACCACTGCACTCCAGCCTGGATGACAGAGCGAGACACTGTCTCAAAATAAATTTAAAAAATAAAATAAAATATTTTTCACATCCACTTTCACCTGGCCTGCCTCCCCGCCGAACCCCGCTCCCATCTATGGCATTCTGAAGGTTCACTGCCTCTGGGTACAAAAACCTTCAGAGATGCATACGAACGCATAATTTGAAAATCTGCTTTGGGGATGCCTCCCAAAAGCTTAATCAGGCCAAATAAGTCTCTGGCTTCTGGGCCTTTCCTTGTCATTTCTGTGTATCTGTTAAGGGTGAAGCAGGGGTTCAAAACTATACTTTTGGCAGGGCGCAGTGGCTCACGCCTGTAATCCCAGCACTTTGGGAGGCCAAGGCAGGAGGCTCACTTGAGGTCAGGACTTCAAGACCAGCCTGGCCAACATGATGAAACCCCGTCTCAACTAAAAATACAAAAATCAGCCAGGCATGGTGGCGGTGCCTGTAATCCCAGCTACCTGGGGGGCTGAGGCACAAGAATCGCTTGAACCCAGGAGGCGGGGGCTGCAGTGAGCCAAGATAATGCTACTGTACTCCAGCCTGAGCAACAGAGTGAGACTCTGTCTCAAAAACAAAAAACAACAACATCAAAAACCTGTAGTTTGTGGCTCACGCCTATAATCCCAACACTTTGAGAGGCTGAGAGGGAAGGATGGCTTGAGCCCAGGAGTTTGAGACCAGGCTGAGCAACATAGCAAGACCCCGTCTCTAAAAAAGAACCTACTCTTTGGTCCTTGTTGGGGTTTCAGAATTCAGGTACGTTGTAGAATGGGGGTGGGAGGTGTGGGGATGATGACATTTCGCCTCTTTCATACTCTAGTGTTACTGCTTTTGAGAAAAAGTCTGGCTGGGCACAGTGGCTCATGCCTGTAATCCCAACACTTTGGGAGGCTGAGGCAGGCAGATTACGAGGTCCTGGCCAAAATATGTGAAACCCCGTCTCTACTAAAAATACAAAAATTACCTGGGCATGGTGGCATGCGCCTGTAGTCCCAGCTACTCAGGAGGTTGAGGCAGGAGAATTGCTTGAACCCAGGAGGTGGAGGTTACAGTGAGCTGAGATTGCACCACTGCACTCCACCCTGGGCGACAAGAGTAAAATTCCATCTCAAAAAAAAAGAAAAGCAAAAGTTCTGTGAGGCCAGGGCAAAGCTGGCATCAGTAACAAAGACTGAATATTAAAAATAGCTTCACCTCCACACCACCCCACCCCACTGCCCAGCCATGTTTAAATGTAAGAAATTCTTTTTAGGCTCGTCTCAGTATCCATTCTTAACATAGACCATTGTCTGAGAAGAAAATTTTCCTAAAATAATTGGAACAATATACGTTAGAGACACTTATTTTTCTAAAGTAATTGCAATGTTTTGGGAGACTAGCACATTTTTTCAAGATAGATTGGCCAAAACTCAGTTTTGTAAATTCTATGTGATTGGGTTTTCTTTCCTTCTTTTTTTTTTTTCTTTTTTGAAATGGAATCTCACTCTGTTGCCCAGGCTGGAGTGCAGTGGCATAATCTCGGCTCACTGCAACCTCCGCCTTCTGGGTTCAAACAATTCTCCTACCTCAGCCTCCTGAGTAGCTGGGATTACAGGTGCCCACCACTATGCCCAGCTAATTTTTGTATTTTTAGTAGAGACGGGGTTTCACCATGTCGGTCAGGCTGGTCTCGAACTCCTGACCTCATAATCTGCCTACCTGGGCCTCCCGAAATGCTGGGATTACAGGCATGAGCCACCGTGTCCAGCTGGGTTTTGTTTTTTAAATGAACATGTGCCTTGATAAGTGACATATTTTAAAACCTATCTTCTCATGTCATAAAATATGACTTGAAAATACTGTTCCAATTATAACTAACCTTCATTTTATTTTGTCTAATAAAGTGTTTAATATTTTCTCCCATCAGGAAAAATAAAATTATCTAATTAGTTCTTATGCTTTTCTTTTTTATTAAAGTTATTGTAAAAGTTAGATCATGATGTCTAACAAAATTAACGGCATTATTTCTGACTTTCTTTTTTTTTTTTTTTGAGACAGGGTCTTGCTCTGTTGCCCAGGCTGGAGTGCAGTGGCGCGATCTCAGCTTACTGCAACCTCTGCCTCCTGGGTTCAAGCAATTCTCCCACCTCAGCCTCCCAAGTCGCTGGGACTACAGAAGTGCACCGCCATGCCCGTCTAATTTTTTTTGTATTTTTAGTAGAGATGGAGTTTCACTACATTGCCCAGGCTGGCCTGTCTCAAACTCCTGGAATCTAGTGATCCTCCCATCTCGGCCTCCCAAAGTTCTGGGATTACAGGCATGAGCCACCACACCTGGTCTTGTTTTTTGAGATAGGATCGTGCTCCCAGGCTGGAGTGCAGTGGCACAATCACGGCTCACTGCAGCCTCGACCTCCCTGGCTCAAGCTATCCTCCCACAGTAGCCCCTTGACCACAGGTGCACCACACCTAGCTAATTTTTAATTTTTTGTAGAGTTGGGAGTCTTACTAGGTTGCCCACACTAGTCTCAAACTCCTGGGCTGAAGTGATCCTCCTGCCTCAGCCTCCCAAAGTGTTGGGATTACAGGCGTGAGCCACCAGCCTGGCCCCCTGATTTTCTAATACAAGATTCTTGTTAATTATTCCCCAAAGGGAAATGCTGGAGTATGAAACACCGGAGCACACATTTATTGAAAGAATTTTATACCTTCTTCCCATAACCTTCAAGTCATAAATTATTTACCATCTTAGTAACACATTGAATTACATAGATACACAATAAATAATGAGTGTAAGGACAAATTATCCAAAATGTGGAAATAAGGCAACAGCATGGCTATGTGTCTTTTCACCCCTGCCACCTTGAAACAAAATTTTAGATAGAAATGGGATCCCACTTTATTGTCCAGACTGGTCTGAAACTCCTGGGCTCAAGCAATTCTCCCACCTCAGCCTCCCAAAGTGCTGGGATTGCAGGTGTGAGCCACCGCGTCCGCCATGGGATTACTCAGTTCTCTAGGAGAAGGTATCTGTGTTTGACTGCTTGACTGTTGCTTAGGGACCACACTCTGTGAAGGTACTTGTGAACTTGTGTATGTTTGCTCAGGACAGATGCAAATTATTTCTGTTGTGTAGAGAAGGTAACCTCAAAGATTACAGTTGTGTGTGTGTGTGTGTGCGTGTGTGTGTGTTTGAGATGGAGTCTCACTGCACTCAGGCTGGAGTGCAGTGGCATGATCTCGACTCACTGCAACCTCCGCCTCCCAGGCTCAAGCAATTCTCCTGTCTCAGGCTCCCGAGTAGCTGAGACTGCAGGTGTGCACCACCACACCTGGCTAATTTTTGTATTTTTAGTAGAGACGAGGTTTCACCATGTTGGCCAGGCTGGTCTCAAACTCCTGACTTCAAGTGATCCACCTGCCTCAGCCTTCCAAAGTGCTGGGATTACAGGTGTGAGTCACCTCGCATACCTTAGTTTCCTAACCCTTCGAAATATGCTAGGTTAAGCAAGATTCCTGTAAGTGAAAAAATAACATGTATAAATTACAGCTACTTGATAAGTCTTAGTTAAGCTTTCTTGGCATACTTGCCAGAAATTGATGAAGGGAATTCACTTTAGTGATTGAGTAAAAAAAAAAAAAAAAAAAGGTTTTGCAAGTCAGGTGAGTTCTACTTCTTAGCTTTCAGCAAATTAGAAGAGAACTGAATACATTTGTCAGCAGGTAGATCATTAAAAATAGTTTGTGCTGATAGATTATGTTATGATTTTGGCTATAATTCAGAAAAAAATTCCGGGAATTGATTGAAATTGCTGTATTCAAGTGCTTTCTATTCCCATCTCCTTATTTATGTGAACAAAGTTTCTCAATGCACACATCTTTAAAAATAAAAAAATAGGCCGGGCGCGGTAGCTCACGCCTGTAATCCCAGCCCTTTGGGAGGCTGAGGGAGGCAGATGACGAGGTCAGGAGATTGAGACTATCCTGGCTAACATGGTGAAACCCTGTCTCTACAAAAATACAAAAAA
Source organism: Macaca thibetana thibetana (assembly GCF_024542745.1). NCBI lineage: Eukaryota > Metazoa > Chordata > Mammalia > Primates > Cercopithecidae > Macaca > Macaca thibetana. The sequence continues at coordinate 29,335,350 of NC_065580.1, read as the reverse complement.
TTAGCCGGGCGTGGTGGCAGGTGCCTGTAGTCCCAGCTTCTTGGGAGGCTGAGGCAGGAGAATCGCTGGAACCCGGGAGGCAGAGATTGCAATGAGCCGAGATCACGCCACTGCACTCCAGCCTGGGTGACTGAGCAAGACTCCTTCTCAAAAAAACAAACAAACAAACAATAAATAAATAATAAATAAGATTAAAATTATTCCTGAATTTTGTCCTATTAAACCATGGATATAAAAACTAATAATAAAACAAACAAGCAAACAAACAAAACAAACACCCCAATCCTTTCATTAAGAGAGACGTTTCTGTTTTTGTTTTTGTTTTTTTGAGACAGGGTCTCACTCTCTCTCCCAGGCTGGAGTGCAGTGGCGTGATCTCGGCTTGCTACAACCTCTGCATCCTGGCTCAAGCAATCCTGCCACCTCAGCCTCCTAAGTAGCTGGGACTACAGGCACGTGCCACTACACCTGGCTAATTTTTTGTATTTTAGTAGAGATGGGGTTTCTCCATGTTGGCCACGTGGGTCTCAAACTCCTAACCTCAAATGATCCGCACACCTCGGCCTCCCAAAGTGCTGGGATTACAGGTGTGAGCCACCATGCCTGGCACAGAAACATTTCTAATAACATTTTATAACAGATTTATTGAGATATAATTCACATTCCACAACATCCACTCTTTTGAAGCAAACAATTTAGTGATTTTCGTATACTGTACTCACAAAGTCATACAACTGTGACCACTATCTAATATTAGAATATTTTCATCACCTCAAAAAGAAACCTGTTACCCATTGGCCATCATTTCTCATTCTCCCCTCAGCTCAGTTCCTGACAACCACTTATCTACTTTCTGTCTCTATGGATCTGCCTGTTCTGAACTTCATATAAATGAAATCATACAAATATGTGGGCTTCTGTGTCTGAATCTTTCACTTAGCATAATGTTTTCAAGGTCCACCCATGTTGTAGCATGTAGCACTATTTCTTATTCCCTTTAATGGCTGAATAATACTTCATCATATGGACAAATTTTACCTTATTTATCCATTCATCAGTTGACATTTGGGTTTTTTTTTTTTTTTTTTTTTTTTTTTTTGAGACAGAGTCTCGCTCTGTAGCCCGGGCTGGAGTGCAGTGGCCGGATCTCAGCTCACTGCAAGCTCCGCCTCCCAGGTTTAGGCCATTCTCCTGCCTCAGCCTCCCGAGTAGCTGGGACTACAGGCGCCCGCCACCTCGCCTGGCTAGTTTTTTGTATTTTTTAGTAGAGACGGGGTTTCACGGTGTTCGCCAGGATGGTCTCGATCTCCTGACCTCGTGATCCGCCCATCTCGGCCTCCCAAAGTGCTGGGATTACAGGCTTGAGCCACCGCGCCCGGCCTGACATTTGGGTTTTTTAATGAGCTATTATGAGTACTATTGCTATGAACACTCATATACAAGCTTTTGTGTGGACTCTGTTTTCAGTTCACCTGGGCATATACACAGGAATGAAGTTTCTGGGTCTCATGGTAACTCTGTTTAACCTTTTGAGAAATTGCCAGACTGTTTGCCAAGGTGACTGCAACATTATACATTCCCACCAGCAATGTATGAGGATTCCAATTTCTTCACATCTCTATCAACACTTGTTATTGTCCATCTTTTTTATTATAGCCATTCTAGTGAATCTTTTTTTTTTTTTTAGACGGAGTTTCACTCTTGTTGCCCAGGCTGGAGTGCAATGGCAAGATCTTGGCTCACTGCAACCTCGGCCTCCGGGATTCAAGCAAATCTCCTGTTTCAGCCTCCCAAGTAACCGGGATTACAGGCATCTGCCACCACGCCTGGCTAATTTTTTGTATTTTTAGTAGAGGCAGGGTTTCACCATGCTGGCCAGACTGGTCTTGAACTCCTGACCTCAGATGATTCACCTGCCTTGGCCTCCCAAAGTGCTGGGATTACAGGTGTGAACCACTCCGCCAGCCCATTCTAATAGATATTTAATCAATCTATTCCTTAGGACTTTTTATATACAAGACTGTGATCTGCAAATACAGACAATTTTATTTATTCCTTTCCAATTTGAATGCTTTTTATTTAATTATCTTGCTTAACGTCCCTGGCTAGAACCTCTAGCACAATGTTAGATAGAAGTGATAAGAGCAGCTAGGCGTGGTGGCTCATTTGGGAGGCCGAGGCGGGTGGATCACCTGAGGTCAGGAGTTCGAGACCAGCCTGGCCACCATGGTGAAACCCCATCTCTGCTAAAAATACAAAAAATTAGCCAGGTGTGGTGGTGGGCACCTGTGATCCCAGCTACTAGGGAGGCTGAGGCAGAAGAATCACTTGAACCGGGGAGGCAGAGGTTGCAGTGAGCCGAGATCAAACCATTGTATACCATACTGGGCAATAAGAGCAAAACTGCATCTCAAAAAATGAAAATAAAATAAAATAAAAAAGGAAGCGGTAAGAGCAGACATCCTTGTCTTGTTCCTGATGTAGGGGAGATATTTCAGTCTTTCACCAGTAAGCATGATGCTAGTTGTATCCTGCAACTTTGCTAAACTTCTTCATTCATTCTAACAGAATTTTTTTTTTCTGTTTTTTTCTGCTATAAAAAAAAATCTACATCTACAAAAGATGGTCTTTGTAGATGCTCTTTACAGGTTGAGACATTTCCCTTCTATTCCTAGTTTGTCAGGTGTTTTTATCACTAAAGGGTGTTGAATTTTGTCAAATGCTTTTGCTGCATCTATTGAGATGATTATGTGGGTTTTGTCCTTTATTCTAGTAATACATGTATTACATTAATTGATTTTCCCATGTTAGGCCGACCTTGCATACGTGGGATAAATCCTGCTTGGTCATGGTGTATAATACATTTCACATGCTAGTGGTTTTGGTTTGCCAGTATCTCACTGAGGATTCTTCCATCTGTATTCATAGGAGATACTGGTCTGTGGTTCTCTTTTCCTATGATATCTTTGTCTGATTTTGGTATTACAATACTATTAGCCTCATAAAATGAATTGAAAAGTGCTCCTTTCTCTTCTATTTTTTGGTAAGAGTGTCAAAATGTGGTATTATTTCCTTTTTAAATTTTGGGTAGAGTTCACCAGTGAAACTGGTTTGGCCTAAGCTTTTCTTCGTGGACAGTTTTCAAACTACTAAGTCAAGCTTTTTGTTATAGGTCTATCCAGATATTTTATTTCTTCTTGAGTTGTTAGTTTATGCCTTTCCAGTAAATTCTCAAGTTCATCTAAGTTGTCTAATTTGTTGTCATATGGTTGTTCATAGTATTCGCTTTTCATTTTTTCTTTTTATTTTAGAGACAGCGGAGACAGCGTGTCACTGTGTTGCCCAGGCTAGTCTCAGACTCCTGGCCTCAAGCTATCCTCCTGCCTCAGCCTCCCGAGTAGCTGGGATTACAGGCATGTGCCACTGTACTGAGCTCCATCCTTTTTTTTTTTTTTTAATTATACTTTAAGTTCTAGGGTACATGTGCACAACGTGCAGGTTTGTTACATATGTATACATGTGCCATGTTGGTGTGCTGCACCCATTAAATCATCTTTTACATTAGGTATATCTCCTAATGCTATCCCTCCCCCCTCCCCCCTCTCCACAATAGGACCTGGTGTGTGATGCTCCCCTTCCTGTGTCCAAGTGATCTCATTGTTCAATTCCCACCTATGAGTGAGAACATGTGGTATTTGGTTTCCTGTTCTTGCAATAGTTTGCTGAGAATGATGGTTTCCAGCTGCATCCATGTCCCTACAAAGGACACGAACTCATCCTTTTTTATGGCTGCACAGTATTCCATGGTGTATATGTGCCACATTTTCTTAATCCAGTCTGTCACTGATGGACATTTGGGTTGATTCCAAGTCTTTGCTATTGTGAATAGTGCCGCAATAAACATATGTGTGCATGTGTCTTTATAGCAGCATGACTTATAATCCTTTGGGTACATCCCCAGTAATGGGATGGCTGGGTCAAATGGTATTTCTAGTTCTAGATCCTTGAGGAATCGCCACACTGTTTTCCACAATGGTTGAACTAGTTTACAGTCCCACCAACAGTGTAAGCGTTCCTATTTCTCCACATCCTCTCCAGCACCTGTTGTTTCCTGATTTTTTAATGATTACCATTCTAACTGGTGTGAGATGGTATCTCATTGTGGTTTTGATTTGCATTTCTCTGATGGAGAGTGATGATGAGCATTTTTTCATGTGTCTATTGGCTGTATGAATGTCTTCTTTTGAGAAGTGTCTGTTCATATTCTTTGCCCACTTTTTGATGGGTTGTTTGTTTTTTTCTTGTAAATTTGATTGAGTTCTTTATAGGTCATCCTTTTTATTTCTGTGAGGTTGTAATGTCCCCCCTCTCATTCCTGATTTTCATAATTTTTTTTCTTTTCTCTTTTTTCCCCCCTTTAGTTAGTTAGTTAGTTTGTATTTTGCTTGGTCAGTCTAGCTAAAGGTTTGTCAAGTTTGTTGATCTTTTCAAATAATCAGCTTTTGGTGTGGTTAATTTCCTCTATTTTTTTTTAAATTCTCTATTTCGTTAATTTATGCTCTAATCCTTATTATTTCCTTTCTTTTGTTTGCTGGGGGCTTAGTTTCTTCTTCTTTTTCCAGTGTCTTAAGGCAGAAACTTAAGAGTATTGATTTGTGGTTGTTCTTCCTTTTAAATATAGACAGGTACAACTATAATTTTCCCTACAAATACTGTTTTAGTTGCATCCCATTCATTTTGGCATGTTGAGTTTTTATGTTCATCCATCTCAAAGTATTTCCTAATTTCTCTTGTGGTCTGTTTTTTTACCCATTGATTACTTATGAGTATATGTTTAATTTCCACATATTTTTGAATTTTCCTAATTTCTTTGTGTTATTAATTTCAAACTTCACTCCATTATGAACAGAAAACATCCTTGGTCCAACTTCATTCCCTGTAAACATATTGATGCTTGTTTTGTGGCCTAGCGTATAATCTATCCTAGAGAATGTTCCATGTGCATTTGAGAAGAATGTCTATTCTCTTGTTGTTGGGTGGAGTATTCTACAGATGTCAGTTAGCTCTGGTTGGTTTATAGTGTTGTTCAAGTCTTCTGCTTCCATATGGATCTTCTGCCTATCTACCTGTTTAGCTCTATCTATTATTAAAAGTGGGATATTAAAGTCTGCAACTATATTGTGAATTGTCTATTTTTCCCTTGAATTCCGTCTGTTTTCTGCTTTATATATTCTGTGGCTCTGTTTTTAGGTACATGTTTATAATTGTTATATTTTTCTGATGGATTGACCTTTTTATCATTATACAATGTCCCTGATTATTTTCTAGTGACATATTTTCTTTGTTTTGAGACGGAATCTTGCTTGTCACTCAGGCTGGAGTGCAATAGCGCAATCTCGGCTCACCGAAACCTCTGCCTCCCAGGTTCAAGTGATTCTCCTTCCTCAGTCTCCTGAGTAGCTGGGATTACAGGCGCCTGCCACCATGCCTGGCTAATTTTTCTATTTTTAGTAGAGACGGGGTTTCATCATGTTGGCCAGGCTGGTCTCAAACTCCTGGCCTCAAGTGATCTGCCAGCCTTGGTCTCCCAAAGTGTTGAGATTACAGGCATGAGCCACTGCGCCCAGCCATATTTTGTTTTAAAGTCTATTTTGTCTGATATTAGTATAGTCACTGCAGCTTTCTTATGGTTACTGTGTGTATCATTTTCCATTAAAAATTTTTCAACCTATTTGTATGCTTAAATCTAAAATATGTCTCCCATAAATAGCATATAATTGAATCTTGCTTTATTCATATTTTTTTTAAAGCTGATTAAGGCTGGGCGTGGTGGCTTACACCTGTAATCCCAGCACTTTGGGAGGCCAAGGCAGGTGGATCACCTGAGGAATTCGAGACCAGTCTGGCCAACAAGGTAAAACCCCGTCTCTACTAAAAATACATAAATTAGCCGGGCGTGGTGGTGTGCAGTCTGTAATCTCAGCTACTCGGGTGGCTGAGGCAGGAGAATCTCTTGAACCTGGGAGATAGAGGTTGCAGTGAGCTGAGATCATGCCACTGCACTCCAGCCTGGGCAACAAGATCAAAACTCTGTCTCAAAAAAAATTAATTAATTAATTAATTAATTAATTTTTTAAAAAGGCCAGGCATGGTGGCTCACACCTGTAATCCCAGCACTTTAGGAGGCCCAGGCGGGTGGATCACAAGGTCAGGAGATTGAAACCACCCTGGCTAACACGGTGAAACCCCGTCTCTACTAAAAATACAAAAAATTAGCCGGGCGTGGTAGCGGGTGCCTGTAGTCTCAGCTACTTGGGAGGCTGAGGCAGGAGAGTGGCGTGAACCCGGGAGGTGGAGCTTGCAGCGAGCGGAGATTGTACCACTGCACTCCAGCCTGGGCGACAGAGCGAGACTCTGTCTCAAAATATAATAATAATAAATCAAATCAATCAATCAATAAAATGAAAATAAAGCTGATTAGAAGCTGCATGCACGGGTGAGCTTGTCAACCAGTGACCTTCACCAATTGTAATCTGATTGGGCTGTTTCATTGGGAAACTCCTAATGTTAGTACCTTTGGGTCCTTCCTCTTGAGTTGGTCTGAGCACTTATAGAGGAGCCCTTCCATTTCCTGCCTGAATGGAATAAGCCTGGCTGCCAGGCTTGTGGGAGCTGAGTCGGGGAGGGAGACTGTGATACCATTCCTCACGTTAACTTTCATTTTAAAGCTAGATTTTTGGTATGGTAATTTCCTCTCAGTTGTATCCATATCCCCTCCTAGCAGAATCCTCTAGTCTTCTGCTCAGCTGGGAACGGGTCAGTAGTCTGGGTACACAGAGGTGGGGAGGAGCTCTAGATCCCCAAAATGTCTTAAGCTTTCTTTTTTTGAGGCTGGGTCTCACTCTGTCACCCAGGCTGGTATGCAGTAGCATCATCACAGCTCACTGCAGCCTCGACCTCCCCGGGCTCAGGTGATTCTCCTAACTCAGGCTCCCAAGGAGCTGCGACTACAGGCCTTATGCCACCACACCTGGCTAATTTTTTTTAGAGACGGGGTTTCGCCATGTTGCCCAGGCTGGTCTCCAACTCCTAGCCTCAAGTGATCTGCCTACCTCAGCCTCCTAAAGTACTAGGATGACAGTCATGAACCACCGCACACGCTGTCTTAAGCTTTCAACCTAACCTGTCACAGTCCTTCATTTACCCCTCACTGATCAGAGGAACCTGGAACCACTCATCTTTGGGGTGGGGGTTTGCAGTGTTTTGCTTTTAATCTATTAAGTTAGTTACTACAAGTACACCTGTTTTCCAGTTTTCAATTTGTTTGTTTGTTTTAGAGACAAGGGTCTCACTGTCCGCTGGGCTGGAGAGCAGTGGCGCAATCATAGCTCACGGTGACCTGGAACTCCTCGGCTCAAACAACAAGAATCTTTTGGTTGTTGTGCTTCGTTGGTTTGCCGATGTCTACTCTTCCTTACTTTTTGTGTCTGTGGGTTATGTGCCTTGCCTGTTTTTGTAACCCTCTACTGTCATTTTAATGGAGTTTTGGTGTCGGAGGAGTGAGATTAACCTGTATGGTCAACTGGCCATCTTTTTTTTTTTTTTGAGACACAGTTTTACTCTGTCACCAGGCTGGAGTGTAGAGGCGTGATCTTGACTTACTGCAGCCTCACCTCCTGGGTTCAAGTGATTCTCCTGCCTCAGCCTCCCGAGTAGCTGGGATTATAGGTGAATGCCACCATGTCCGGCTAATTTGTGTATTATTAGTAGAGACAGGGTTTTGCCATGTTGGCCAGACTGGTCTCAAACTCCTGGCCTCAAGTGATCCGCCTCTCCTGGCCTTCCAAAGTGCTGGGATTACAGGCGTGAGCCACCGTACCTGGCCATTGACCATTTTTAATTGAAGTAGTTCCACCTTCTTCTATTTAAAGCTTTGGTTCAGATTAATTCCTTTTTTTTTTTTTTGAGATGGAGTCTTGCTCTGTCTCCCAGGCTGGAGTGCAGTGGCATGATCTCGGCTCACTGCAAGCTCCGCCTCCTGGGTTCACACCATTCTCCTGCCTCAGCCTCCTGAGTAGCAGGGACTACAGGCGCCCGCCACCACGCCCGGCTAATTTTTTGTATTTTTAGTAGAGACGGGGTTTCACTGTGTTAGCCAGGATGGTCTCGATCTCCTGACCTCGTGATCTACCCGTCTTGGCCTCCCAAAGTGCTGGGATTACAGGCGTGAGCCACCGCTCCCGGCCTAGATTAATTCTTTTATCTACACTTTTGGAAGTCTCTCTTCCTAAGGCTCAAGATACGGCCTTTCTCATTTTGGCTATTGCAGACTCTAAGAGGACATGGTAACCTTGGGCTTGTAACTGCACTTGAATACTAAAGATGTGTATTACTCAGGATTATTGATTGCAAATGACAGGAAGGAGCTTGATGTTTTCCCCTAAAGGAGAAGTCCAGGGAGGTTCTCAGGCAGGCCCTCCGCAACCTGGCTCTAGTCTCAGCAGCTCGGAGCTTTGCAGCCCCAGAGGGAAAAGTCTTTCCCAATGGTTTCAACACAAGCCCCAGTCCCATGCTCCTCTCTGAACTGAGTACGGGGCCTGGCTGGCTGGCTGGGTCAGAGGGCTCCACCACTGCGGGGACGGGGAGTTTTGGAGTTAGCTTCCAAAAACAGCTTGGATGAGGTGAGGGAGGCAGGGTTGTTCCCTCAAATAGCATTGCAGCACTGATACCAGAGGAAGGGGGAACAGATGCTGGGCAGGCAGAAATAACAGGTGTCCACGGCAGGGCAATCATACCAGCCTCATGGCCTTGCTGTAAGTTAAACCCTTAGCTGGGTGCCTGAAACATTAAAACACTAGCTGCTGTTGCTGTTGTTATGACTGTCACTGTTAACAGGCAGACTCTGTGGCTCGCCTTTTTATCTCGAACACCACATTCCTTTGCTAGGGCCAGAAACAGGCACAGAGCCTGTTTCCCTCAGCCCCCTGGCCATGCAGTTGGCAGCGAGGCTCAGCAAAACCTCCTGATCCCATGCTCTTCTTTCAGATGGGTCTCCTCTCCTTATCATTCCCCAGTTCATCCCTGCCTGCTCCTCCAGGTGTCACACCTTGGCCTCACCCTTCTCATTGAAAGAACACACATGCACTTTGCCACGTACTTAGCTGCTATCTTGGAGTGATTACGTGGAGTGTGGGTGTTGCTGCTTTGTGATGGTTGCTCAAATAAATTATAAACTGCTTGGGACTGGGGCCAGGGTCTCATATGCCTCCAGCTAAACCCCTTTCTCCAAGGCCTGGAATGCAAATCTGGCCACACACAGGATCCAGTAAGTCCCAGGCAATCGAGGGGTCTAGCTGGTGGCAAAGCCTGGAGGGAGGACATCAGATCAAGGGGCATTTGGCCCACTTCTGCCAGTTAAGGACTGGGGTCCACTGCTAATCACTGTGACAGAGCCTGTTCTATATGTTGGCAAAGCCAACCTCTCCTATTCCTTAGTAATATTAATAGAATCCTGACTTTTTAGAATTGCAAAATTTCAAATATAGACCTTAAGACTTTTACTTAAAAACAGACCAAAGGCTGGGTGCAGTGGCTCATGCTTGTAATCTCAGCACTTTGGGAAGCTGAGGTGGGTGGATCACTTGAGGTCAGGAGTTCGAGACCAGCCTGGCCAACATGGTGAAACTCTTCTCTACTAAACCATTCTCTACTACAAATACAAATATATATATATATATATATATATATATATGTGTGTGTGTGTGTGTGTGTGTATGTGTATATATATATATACATATATATATATAGCTGGGCATGGTGGTACGCACCTGTACTCCCAGCTACTTGGGAGGCTGAGGCAGGAGAATCGCTTGAACCCAGGAGGCGGAGGTTGCAGTGAGCCAAGATTGTGCCATTGCACTCCAGCCTGAGCAACAGAGCGAGACTTCATCTCAAAAACCAACAAAAAAACAGACTAAATAAACTTTTGTTATGAAAAATGTATAACCTATTTAAAAGAGAGAATGGTATAAAGAACAGCCACGTAGCCGTCATTCAGCTTTAACACATGGCTAACCTTGTTTCTTCTATTACTTCCCACCCCATTATTGGATTATTCTGAAACAAATCTGGACACATAATTTCATCCATAAATTCGGTAAGTATTTCCAACAGGTAATTTTTGAACATATACGCTAGTAAATATATTCATATGCACAATATCATATAAAACACAATAACTATCACAAAACACAATACCTTTATCACCTATAAAAAAAAAAATTACCAGGTGCGGTGGCTCACGCCTATAATCCTAACACTTTGGGAGGCTGAAGCAGGAGAATGGCTTGAGCTCAGGAGTTTGAGACCAGCCTGGGCAACAGAGTGAGATCTCACATCTAAAAAAAACCCCAAATAATTACCTGGGCATGGTGGCGTGCGCCTGTGGCCCCAGTTACTTGGGAGGCTGACGTGGGAGGATCACTTGAGCCCTGGAGATCGAGGCTACAGTGAGCTATGATTGTGCCACTGGACTCCAGCCTGGGCAATGGAGTGAGATCCTTTCTAAAAATAATAATAATTTATTCATATCATAACATACTACTTACTGTTTAAATTTCCCCAATTGTCTCACAATTTTTTAAAGAGCTGACTTGTTCCAATAGGTTCCAAAGATGCAAGGTCCACGTTACGCTAGAACCCCAATGTTATTCAAGAGGGCAGTGTGCCCAGGTGAAGAAGTATATTTCCCAACATTCCTGAAGCAGGGTGTGGGCCTGTGGCTCAGTTTGGCCCAAGAGGTTTAAGTGGAAGCGTGAGGGAGGCTTCCAAGACTCCTTAAAAGGAGCTGTCAGGCCAGGTGCCGTGGCTCACGCCTGTAATCCCAGCACTTTGGGAGTGGAGGTGGGTGGATCACTTGCGATCAGGAGTTCAAGACCAGCCTGGCCAACATGGTGAAACCCCGTCTCTACTAAAAATACAAAAATTAACTGAGTGTGGTGGTGGGTGCTTATAATCCCAGCTACTCGGGAGGCTGAGGCTAAAGAATCGCTTGAACCTGGGAGGTGGAGGTTACAGTGAACCGGGATTGCACCACTGCACTCCAGCCTGGATGACAGAGTGAGACTCTGTCTCAAAAAAAAAAAAAAAAAAAAAAAAGGAACTGTCAGCTGAGATGAGCATTTTTTCTCTGGAGCCTCAGCAGCTATATTGAACCAGGAAGTGGCTTTGCAAATGGAAGTCAAAGCTAGAATGACAGACAGAAAGAATAGGAAATGAATTTCCCATTCCATTCTTATTTCCAGTCTTTATTATAGAATCGTTTAAGATTAGGTTTAGTTGTAATAAGTAGAAAATTAAAAAATTTATAGCAGTGCCTTAAATATGCTACAAATTATTATTATTTTTTGAAACAGGGTCATGTTCTGCAGCCCAGGCTGGAGTGTAATATCACGATCTTGGCTCACCGCAGCCTCAACCTCCTGGACTCAAGTGATCCTTACACCTTAGCCTCCCTTGTGGTTGGGACCACAGGCGTGTGCCATCACGCTGGGCTAATTTTTAAATTTTTTGTAGAGATGGGTCTCCCTATGTTGCTCAGGCTGGTCTGGAACTCCTGGGCTCAAGTGATCCTCCTGCCTTGGCCTCCTAAATTGTTGGGATTACAGGTGTGAGCCACCATGCCTGGCCTATTTTTCTATCTCACATAAACCTAGTTAAGAGATAAGCAGTATGGGGAAAATACAGTGGTTCCGAAAAACCAGACTATTAGGTATCTATTGCTGCATAATGGATTACACCCAAAACTTAGAAGCTTAAAGCAGCAAACCCGCATTGCCATCTTTTTCCCAGTTTCCGAGGGTCAGGAGTCCGGGAAGCTGCTCCCAGGCTGCTGCGGCTCAGGATCGCTGATGCGGCCTGCTGCAGCCATTCCTAGCTGCACCAGGTCCGGGCATCCACTGTTGGCTCACGCGCCGGTTGTCGCCAGGCCTCAACTCTTGCTGGCTGTTGGTTTAGGGCTTCGGTTCCCAGCCAGGTGGGGCACTCCAAAGGAGAGGGCAGCTCAAAACAATCCGCTGGCTTCCCCCAGAGCAATGATAGGAGACAGAAAGAGGGAGCTAGAGAGAGCCCTGAAGGTGGACGCCGCAGTCTTCACTCAATCAATCTCCGCAGGGAACGCCCTGCAGGCCCAGGTATCCTTCCCGTCCCTTCCACCTGCCCCTGTGCTCCAGGTCCCCCAGGCTCCAGCCCTGCAGCCCGAGCCCCACCCACTGTCCTCGCCTCCCGCCCTCCCGCTTCAGGTCTCTGCCTCTCCCTTTCTCTCTTTCCCTCTTTCTGTATCCTTTGCTTTGTGCCTCTGATGCCTGACCTGGCCCCAAGCCAACACGCCACCATCCCACCCCTTTCCCACCGTGCCCCCCGGTCACGTGCCCCTGGGCCAGCCAGAACGCTGACCCCTCCCCGAGTCCACTCCCCGCTCTCCGCACAGCCCGGGCCACGCCCTACCCGGGTGCCCTCCCTTTAACCAGCTCCTTCCCATCCAGCCGGGTCCTGATCCAGCCCCCTGCTCCAGGATGCCCTCTCCTAGCCATGTGTGAGGCTTTCATGACCCTTCCTCCTCCTTTCCCGACAGATCGGCGGGGGAGGCGGGCTGAACCGCCCCTCTCGTGCTCACCCCTGCCTTGGCCGCTCTGCCCTGCTGGGAGGGTTTGGTGGCCGTGGCTGGCACTGCGGCAGTGCCCATGTCAGCTCTGACGCCTCTACCGAACTCCCTGTTTTGGGGGCTCTTTCCTTACAATGGTCACGTCGATGAGAAATCTACGTCCCTCCCTGCCCGGTTCCCACCTCTCGGGTGGGGCAGATGCCAGAGGCCTCCGGGGTCCACGCCCGCGGGCTCCTTGGACCGCCCCGCCCCGGCCGACCCCGCCCCACCCAGACTCCCGCTCGCGAGTCGGTGCCGAAGCACGAGGCACGTACGCCCCCTGGTGGCCGAGGCGGGGACGGCCGCGTGGGCTCCGCAGCCTCGCCCCACCCCGCCTGCCCCGCCCAATCCCACCCACCCAATCTGCCCTCCTCGCCCCGCTCTGCTCACCTGCTGGGCTACGCTGTCCACGCCTCGAGCCCGGGACAGCTCGAATTCCGCGGAGGACAGGTGTAACCCACAGAGTGATTCCCTTACCGGGGCCTGCTAGACTCCGGCCCCATGAGGCAGGGCTGGCGGCGTTTTCACGTCCTGGAAGTCACGGCCCTTAGGGGACCGAGGCGCTGCCCAGGCGCCCCTGACTGCCAGCTCCGGCCCTGCCACCCAGTCCGCCCCCAGGGACCGGACTGGGTGCGCCGTCCACCCTTCCAGTCCCGGGAACATTATCTGCGGATTGGGAGGTTCTGGGTTCTGCCCTAGATTCCCAAGCAAAGTTGCTCCTTTGCTCTTGTGACTTGCCTGCTTTGTGGTTTTTGTTTTTTGTTTTGAGACGGAGTCTCGCTTTGTCGCCCAGCCGGGAGTGCAGTGGCACGATCTCGGCTCACTGCAACCTCCACCTCCCAAGGTTCGGTCGATTCTCCTGACTCAGCCTCCCGAGTAGCTGGGATTACGGATGTGTGCAACCACGCCCGGCTAATTTTTGTATTTTTAGTAGAGACGGGGTTTCACCATGTTGGCCAGGCTGGTCTCCAACTCCTGACCTCAAGTGATCCACCCACCTCGGCCTCCCAAAGTGCTGTGATTACAGGCGTGAGCCACTGCGCCAGGACTGCTTCTCTAAAGATCTCTACTGCACACAGAGGCTGCTATGCCCCCGCTTCTGAATAGGTAGCCAGCTGTGGCTATCATCACATTTTTCATGGTATATAATTTTAATTAATATTTAATTTTAAAACGAGTGTAAATTGTTCTGCAAAACAACTTTGTTTTGTAGGACCACGTGTCACTTTAAATGTTTAAAGTGTAGCTTCCAAATTGAGATGTGCTTTGTGAAATGCCCCCTGGATTTCAGAGTTAGCACAAAAATAAGAATACAAACTATCTTATTCTTTCACTGTGAATTACATGCTGAATTTTTGTTGTTGTTGTTTTTTGAGAGAGTCTCACTCTGTTGCCCAGGCTGGAGTGCAGTGGCGTCATCTTGGTTCACTGCAACTTCTGCCTCCCAGGTTCAACTGGTTCTCCTGCCTCAGCCCCCCAAGTAACTGGAATTACAGGTGCCTGCCACCATGCCCGGCTAATTTTTGTATTTTTAGTAGAGACAGGTTTTCACCATGTTGGCCAGGATGGGCTCGATCTCCTGACCTCGGGTAATCCGCTTGCCTCGACCTCCCAAAGTGCTGGGATTACAGGCGTGAGCCACAGTGCCCGACCTCACGCTGAAATGTTTTTGATATATTGAGTTAAATGAAACATTTAACCTTTTTAAAAAAAGGTTTGAATGTTTTTACTAGATTTACTAGAATCTAAAAACTAGATTTACTAGAACTAAAAACATTTACTAGAATGTTTTTAATGATAAATGTAGATCACATTCTATTTCTATATTTCTGCACTAGGAAGAGGGTTTGAGGTAAATCTAGAGTTTTATTTTCTGACCCTACTGCAGGCACCGGAGGTCGAGGACACCATTGTCAGTGGAAATGGGGATGTGTACGGGGAAAGGCCCTGATCCTCAGAGACCATGCTCATAGAGTGAGCCCTGGGCAGGAGGTCAGCCAGGGAGCATCTCATAGGGCCCAGGCGGCATGAGGGTCACACAGACACAGGTGCCCACAGCCCCAGCGGGCATTGGGGGCAGGCATTAAGCTTGGCACAGCATGATTCTTGGAGGGAACACATATGGATGGCCTGAGGACCCAGGTTCTAGCACAGTTATGCCACTGTCTGTGTGACTAAGTCACCTGGCACAGCATAAGCAGTTAATGTCCTGATCTACTTACCGAAGGGCTCACTGCAGTGAGTGAGGCTCGCGAGGGGAAGCCCTCTTCAGCCCTGCCCATGGTGGTCCCCTCTGGAGGAGGGCATGTTTCTGGAATCCTGATTTGTTACCAGCACATAATTTTCAAATTGGCAGAAATGCATCGTTTAGACGGGCGCAGTGGCTCATTAGAACATTCTTACTTTTGTGTTAACTCTGAAATCCAGGGAGTATTTCACAAAGCACAACTCAATTTGGACGCTACGTTTTCAACATTTAAAGTGACACGTAGTCCTACAAAACAAAGTTGTTTTTCAGAACAATTTACACTCGTTTTAAAATTTAATCCCAGTACTTTGGGAGGCCAAGGTGGGCAGATCGCTTGAGCCTAGAAGTGCAAGACCAGCCATGGGCAACATGGCACAACCCCATCTGTATAAAAAATACAAACATTAGCTGGACGTGGTGGCATGTGACTGTAGTCCCAGCTACTCAGGAGGCTGAAGTGGGAGGATCAGTTGAGGCTGCAGTGAACCATGATTATGCCACTGCACTCCAGCCTGGGCAACAGAGTGGGATCGTGTTTCCAAAAAAAAAAAAAAAAAAAGAAAGAAAGAAAAAGAAAAAAATGCATCTTTAAAAGCCTTGTCCTGTGCGTGTGAACACACACGAGTGGAGTGCAGCAGGTCCTGAAGGGCTGCTTACAGAACTGAGGAAAGTGGAGGCGAGGCTGCCCACAAAGAGGCTGAAGCTTCTCCAAGGAGCCTCTTGCTGCGCGCTGGCCAGCCTTGGCGGCCAGGACCCCAGGAGAGGAAGCTGAGGGAGGCCTGAATGCCAGCTGCACCTGGTGTCCAGCACCCCATTCTAGGTTCACTGTCACCTACAGGCACAGCCAGAAGGGTGTAGTTTTCTCTTAGGGAGTCCAAGTCCATTGTTGCCACCTCTGACCCCTTGACACCAGGTCCTGGGAGCCAAGTCTTGAGCCCCAAAGAGCTCTGAGGAGCTCAGGTCTACAAAAGTGCCCTTTTTCCGAAAATAAACACCCTTCACTACGTAGGTACACATACACGCACACAGGCACACGCGCACCACACACACACAGAGGGAAATGCTCCTATCTTTTATCTTCTAACATTAAATCCCTGGTCAGGATAACTCTTCAGTTCCAAGAAGTTGGGGGCACACACACAGTACACCCTGAGGCCCAAGACAGCAGGCTTGGGCCCAAGTTGCACTGTCTGGGGCTCAGCAGGGGGTGAGTCCCTGAGATGCCACTTACAAATAGGGCTGCTTCAGCCTGCCAGGAGGCTACAAGGCCTCTGCAGCTCCAGGGATTGTGGGAGTCAGAAAAATCCTTTGTCTTGGTTCTGGGTGGGGAGCGGGACACCCCCAGATCCAGTGTCACAGGCACTCATTCCCAGGGGGACAGAGCAGCCTTCAGAGCCAGCAAGAAAGTTTTGAGGCTCAGAGCCCACCAGCTTTCTTTTCCAGGACAATGTGCCTCAGAAACCCCGGTCCCCTTCCCAGGAAAGGAACGATGACTCAGGCAGGTAGTGACAAGCCACCTGCCACTTGGGAAGCAGCTAGACTGAGGCCGAGGGTGAGTGGTGCTGGGTGAGATTCCCAGGGTTGGCAGAGGGGGGCGGTTGGGAGACCCAAGTGCCAGCGACTGCACTGAGACTTCTCCTTGGTGGGGGGAAAGTAGGGGGAGGTTAAAAGCAGCTGCCTTATGTGAGATCAATGGAATGACTGTTCACATGGCCTATGTACCTCTTAAGTCCCGTTTAGGATGGAAACTGCTCTACACCCCCAAAGCTCTTTGGCCTAAAAACTCTAAACCTGTGTTCAAACCTTGGTGTTTCGTGGTTAATATCTAGCATCCTCTCTGTTACTCTATCTTGTGACGGGGCACTGTTTTGCGGCCTGGGTGGAGTTGAGTCACAGGGTGGCAGAGTCAGAACCTATTAGTCTAGGGATGTTGCTTTACAGCTCAGTACCCAAGGTCCATGAAAGCCCAGTGAGGGGCCTGAAGTTGCACAGCTGGTTAATGGAAGGGCTGGGACTTCAACTCATGGCTCTGTGGTTCAGTCCTTTGGCTAAAGGGCCCGTGAGTGCCACCCACAAAGAGGGTCTTAAACGTTTTGCTTCTGGGCTCTGGAGGCATCCAGGGTAGCTAGGGGGTTCCCTGCCAGTGGGGAGGGAGCAGGCACTGGCACACCATTCCTCAGCAGTCCCACCTCATTCAATCTGGCAGGTAGGTATGAAGCCGGGCCAACTGAGGAGTATGCATCAGGATGTAGGGAAGGAGAAAAAGGAGTTTAGGGGAATGAACAAGGAGAAAACAGTGGAAAAGAGATGGAATGAGAACACACGAACAAAGCAAAAGTATTTCCTTTGTCTTAAGGTCCTGCTAACAAAACCGTCTCCATTAGACTGAGCAGTATCGCCATCTGGTGGTAACCGAGAGCAAACGCTTTAGAAAGCAATCGAAATGCTGGTCTAATCCAGCGATAAGCGTTTTCCCATGCAAAACCCACCGTCCTCATCTCCCAGGAGGCGTAGCACTTGGCAGAGGACCACCTGTTTAGGCAGATCAGCCCCGGCAGGAAGCTGCACTGTCCGTGAACTCCAGGCCTCGGAGTATCCTCACTGGGTGTGAGTTGACAGGGCTTAGAAGGTTTAGGCATAGGGGTAGATAGGGACCTTCGGGCTTTACAAGGCTCTAGTGGAGGAGCCTCACAGCCCCGTTCATAGCCAGCAGTCTTGCATCTGAGTTCCAGGTTCAAGGACAGGCCTCTGGGCAGAGCCTCTAGGTTATCACTGCCTAAGGGTGCCACTCCCTTCCCAAACTAATTTAGTCACCTGCATTCCAAGAGCTGCTCAGCCAGAAGAGCCAGCGTCTGCTACTCAAAGGAGCCAGAACAGAGAGGGTATTTTAGAAAACCAGCTGACAGTAATCATGAGGGCTATTATCTTATTGATCAAGGTCCAGCCATTTGCCAAGGTATATACACGTTTATTTAAAAAAGTTTACAGTTTTCATTATACACAACTATTAAGAGGTTATAGTCAGAGGAGGCATGTGTCCTGTTGACAGACATGCCTACTAGATCATCACAATGCAAGAAGAAAGGTGGAAGGGAGGAGACAGGGCAAGGAAAAATAAGCGATAAGAAGCTTCAGATTTCAGTTACGGGCTGGCAGTCCCTTTTATCTTTTCAAGTATCACACAATATGTACCAAATACAATCCATAAATAATGGCCATTTCTTCCCAAGCCCACAGCCAAGATGAGTGTTTGGCTAAGTTCAGAGCCCTGGCCCTTCCTCAGATGAGTGGAAAACCTGCGCACCAGAGGGCCGATTTCCCCTTCTCAAAGGGCTTCCTCCCACTCATCCCATCCCTAACGGAATCGCCGAGGTGTTAAGGGGCCAGAGAAAGCATAAACATGGATTCGGAAGTCCAAAGAAATGCAGTTCGTTGCGCCCAATCAGAGATATTTGATTTCATTCAACAAGGCTAGGAGCCCAGGTGGGAAGTCGATAAAAAATCTTGCTAACTTTTGTAAGTGGCTTTTACTTTTCTAAGTCACTGAAACAAGAAGGGCCATATGCCATTTAAAATCAAACACTAGTTCCCAGAGACTTGGTGTCTAGAAATGACCCATTGAGGCTAGCGGAGGATCTGTCTTTCATGATTCTCAGCCATCCCAACGGGAGGCCTAATATAAA
The DNA here is from genome assembly GCF_024542745.1 of Macaca thibetana thibetana. Lineage (NCBI taxonomy): Eukaryota > Metazoa > Chordata > Mammalia > Primates > Cercopithecidae > Macaca > Macaca thibetana. The sequence continues at coordinate 29,316,719 of NC_065580.1, read as the reverse complement.
GCACGTGCCAGGCCAATGCCAACTAGGACTTCTGGGGGCCTTTGGAGGGAAAAATGCCTTTGAGAGGAGACATTCCTCAGGAGCTTAGATCAGCCAGCTGGCAGTCAGAACAGCTTTTGAAGAGGATGAGAAATGTTAGGTACTGGAGAGATGATATGGCAACTCCTGATAATGACCTCACTAGTATAAAATGCTGGTTGAAACTGCACAGTAACCTCAAGGAGGGCGATGAGATTGAAGACAAAGCCAAATGCCAGTGTCCAGGATGGCCACCACTGACCCTGTGCCCATAAGCCCCCGGTGCTGGGGCTTCCAGAGGGAGCCTAAGGGCGGTGGATTGAATGTTGCCAGGTTGCAACCATCTTGCTTGTTGGTGTTTGGCAAGAGCTTGAGCTCAGTTATGCGAACAGGGGCGAAGAATGGCTTGCGCTGGTAAAACATGAGGATCCAAAAACTATGGGCACTAAAGCACTAAAAAGGGGAGGGAAACCGCCAGAAGTGGCTCTGACCTGCTGCCGCTGCCACCACCTCTAAAGCCAAGAATGTACAGCCTCGGCCCAGGGATCTGGATGCTCTTCTGAGTGTTGGAAGGGCAGCCTGGAAAGGCATCTGGTGGTGAAACACTCCTGCTCCAGACTTACGCTACCATCTATTGTAGGGGGCCCAGAGTCCTCAGATTCACTGCCAGGCCTTCTTCCAGATCTTTCTGTACCTGTACGTTTTGGGTTCCTACTCACACCTCTCCCAGGCGCAGGGAAGGGACAAAAAGCATAAGAAGAGACTCTGTTCAACCCAGCAAAAGTCAGTTTCCCAGCGGAGAGGCGAAGCCCCACCCAGAATGTAAACATGCATGGGACCAAGGTTAGTGCCCGGACAGGACAGACTTGCACAGAGCAAGAGGGCATAGTGGGATCTATGCGGCAATTACAGAAGCTTCCAGCGCTAAGAGAGGAGCCTTATCCCACCTTCATCATACAGACTTAGATGGACACTCTCTCGCTCACACTCTCTTCGCACGTGTGCACACATATACACACACACACACTCTGCGGCCACACTCAAATCTGCTTAACTCCTACAACCTCCCCCAGCAGGTCATTTGACAATTCTGCACCTTCCGCTCTCTGGTGCTGGGGCTCTGGTCAGAGGCGAGCCAATGTCTTATCATTAGAGAGATGTGGGATTAGGTAAGGGGCAGAGCCATGACACTGCTCACACACCTTCCCGAAACTGGGGTCTACTCGGTTTTTTGACAAGATCAAAAGCAATTCTTAACTGGTCATTATTTTTTTTAAGGTAATTAGAACACTATTGTTTATACAATATTGAAAAAATACAATTTTTTATTGTTTGAACTCAAATCACCACCCAGCACTTTAAGCCTACCCTAAATAGCACCTACAATAAATGTCATAGCACAAGCAAACTGCAAAGTCAGCAGGTAAGCAAGTTAGACAGTGCCAGCAGAGACCCTCCCTCCCCCAAAGCAATGAGAAGACAGCGTGCTAGGTAAGAGTGAAGTACACCATTACATGTTAAATAGTTAATACTACCCTTCCAGCAAGCCACAGATGCTAGATGGATAACTCAGTACGGTTAACTAACCACAGCCCTACATCACTGCACTTTTTTTTTTTTTTTAAAAGAAAACCTTTTGCTTCATGCCCGTAATTAACATAAATGTAAATTCTTTGTCTTTTTATTTAGGAAAATAATCATGCTAAAAGCAAGTTGTACTTTATATAGATTTTCAAAGAAAAGATTGATTGTGCTTTTTGAATAAAAAAAGAGGGTATCTTCCAACCTCACTGACTTAAACCTTGTGGAATACAGCACTTCTAAACTAAAAACACACGTCAAAAAGAAAAATTAAATAATCCCAGTGGGATGCTCAAAAATCGTCTTTAGAAGGTTTTAGGATTGGCTAATTCTGCTATTATCTTATTGGCTGCGGCAAAAAAATACAGAGCTGCTGTCTAAGATTTCTCCAAACTCCCCTCCAAGTTCAGCAGGCAACACTGAGATTTGAAAGAAACTCTGCAGCAACCTGGACATATGGTTAGCTGAGTCGACATTTGATTAGCAGGCATTTTAAACTGATTTCCTCTTAACATACACAGGAGAGAAAACATTTTCTTCCTGCAAGGCATGTTCTACAACATCGTATTTCTGAATCCCTTCTTCCTATTCGGTCACTCTCTGAAAAAAGTTGGTTTGTTTTTCCCATGTAGAATCACTCTGGGTACAAAAACCTTTATTTGTTCCAATTATTATTCGTTTTAAATTTAGAACCTGTGTTGGGTCTAAAATACCCATTTCCCACTCCCACAAGCAGATGATGACCAGGCTGCTGCCAAGAGCAGCAGAAAAAGGGAAAACCAAACCAAAACACCCAAGTACCCAGGGCTTTGCATTACCACATGGGTCTTCTTCTCAAGTCTAATGGTCCATGAGCGGCTTGTCCAAGGAGGCAGCCGCCTCTTGGTAGGTGAAGATGAAATCTGCAACCTTTCTAAGCACAACACACACACACACACACCAAAAAAAAATAACCCCCCGAAAACACAACCCTCTTATTTAAAGCTCGTAAGTTCAGGGTAGCGGTCTCAAACTGCCAAACACTAGGACGAGGATGTGACTCTGCATGTGTTTTGGATGAGAGGAAGCATCGTCCCAGTCACTTTTCTCCTCCTGTGCTGTCCTTTCAAAAACAGGTCTGGATTACAAGTTCTACCCCAAGAAAAAGAACCGGTTCAGAAAATATTTCTCCAAGTTTCTCCAACAGAACACTGTGGCTGCAGGGCCTGGTAGTGTGAGGGGCAGGAACTGACATATAAAAATGTACTTAAAATCAGAGTCAAAAAAATGGTTTTACGTTTTAATACTCTAATTAGCTCCCTGTTTTATATACTGTAACTCCACAGAAGACATAGGGCCACCTAGGATTCACAGGAAGGAGCGGCTCTGATTCTTATGTGGCTGGCTCTAATGCCCCCACAGCAGGCCTCTTCCTCCCCAAGTTTTTCCTTTCGATTTTGAAAAAGCACTATTTTATCTTCACATCCAAGAGCTGGTTGGTTTGGTTTGTTTCTTTGGAACCATCAATACAAGAAGCGATTTTTTCCTGTTCTTTTTACTCATGTCTACCTATCAGAGCGGCTATTTCCTTTGACAGTTCAGTAGCACACAGGCTGACTTGGCCACATGGACTCATGAATGCATGCATTCGGACCGCATATTGCTACCAAATGGAATGTGGGAATATGCTATGCACCTCAGGTTGAGAAATGACCAAGAAATCAAGATCTAAAGGGTGATATATAATATATATATATCAATGCTATTATTCATAAAAACCTTGTTTAGTAATAAAAAAAATTGCTTTGTTTAAATATGAATATTATAGTCTGCTTCTCATGGTTAGGAAATAATAGTCTTTCTGAAAAGCAGGTGCTTTTTCTACTACAACTCCATATCCTGGGCCTCATCTTCGGAAAAGTCAGACATAGAGCTCTCCGATGAGCTGTCCCCGGTGCCCTCTTCCTGTTCTTTCAGTGCCTCCTCCGTGGCATATTTCTGGATGTACTCTGCACCGGGTGGGAGAAAGACAACAAGGGCAGTGAGTGGGTAGGCATGTGCTTGGCGACCCCAAAAAGCTGGCAAGGCTGGGGAGGTTCAAACTTACCTTGAACACCGGGGGGACAAAGATGACAGTAATCATGGTCACTACAGCTAAGGGGAATCCCACAAGGAGACTTCTTTGGGACAGGGTTTCTGCATTTTGCCCCCTGAGGGAAGGGATATTGGGAAGAGCAACACAGCAGGCTCAGCTTGCAAGGGAATATGTGCGCTGCAGCACCCCAAGACCTCTTCAGGGACGGGGGAAATGGGAGCCCCATGCTTTCTTTTTACTTTCACCTCCCAGATAGTACAGACAGGACTAGTCATGATTCCATAGTAATTTTATAAGGAAATCCCCCATCATTTTTAGATCTGCAGTTACATCATTACAGTCAGCCCAGGTCTATTATTTTAGGAATCGATTTTAGTCTAAACAGATCCTGCCTGTCAGGCTTTTGAAACAGCTGGCAAAACCATCGCTCAATCTGCTCAGGACTAAGCTGCTATATGGAGACACCACTTGGCTCTGGGTGGCTTTTCCATGTATAATTTACCTGAAGGTAGATTTCCACTGCTACAGCCTTGGTGGAACCCTAGGCTGAATAAGACTGCTGAAACTGCTTTTAAGAACTGCTGAATAAACAAACTTGTTCCTAAAAACTCTGTTTTCAAGTGAATAACCTACACATAATAGGAAAAGACAAGACAGAAACCTATTCAAAATGCAAGCCACACAAAAACACACCCTGTGGCTTTGTTTTTCCTCCTATAGAGTTGCAGGGACTCACTGCAATAGGAAGATAAGCGGAATGGCCAAATGGGCCTACCGGATTTGAATAACTAGCACAGGGCCTAGCTAAGAATGTTTTTATATTTTAAAGATTGTCTTAAAAAAATAAACAGAACGTGTGATAAAGGCCACATCTGGCCAATGTGGTCCTTTACAGAAAAGATTTGCAGACTTGAGACTTAGAGCCCTTCAAATTCATTATAACAAAACTTTATGCTAATGATTTTGATGAGATTAAAGTAGCCCATGATTAGGTAGGAATTTACCTTAATTTACATTTTTGAGTGAAATAAATGTTTATTCAAACTTTAACAATTTTATTTTTAACCTCTAATGGGTTGGCTATTTTGCGTCTTCCTTTGTAGAAGCTACATATTGACATTGTTTTTTTGACACTAGAATTTGATACTATCAGCCCTCTTTAATATATTCAAGGAAACAAATGTATATTAAGTACTTAGGACAAGGCCTTTGGGATAGGGAAAGGAAAAGCAAGGTCACCAATGAGGAGGAGGAAACAGAGGAAGATAAAAGGAAGGAGCTGCTAGGTGTCACCAGAGGGAAGCAGTTACAGAAGAAAAACGGCTGAGGCAGTCCCAGCCACACTGACCTCCAAGTCCTGCCAGCTACGACATAGCAGAGGTCACTCCAGGGAAAGGCTTTGCTTTGCTGAAAGTAAGTGGCTGGGATGCTTAAACACAACCTTAAGAGAGAACTATGGCCAGGTGCAGCGGCTCAAGCCTGTAAACCCAGCACTTTGGGAGGGTGGGTATATCACCTGAGGTTAGGAGTTCGAGACCAGCCTGGCCAACATGGTGAAGCCCCATCTCTACAAAAATACAAAAAACTAGCCAGACGTAGTGGCACACGCCTGTAATCCCAGCTACTCGGGAGGCTGAAGAAGGAGAATCACTTGAACCCGGGATGCAGAGGCTACAGTGGGCTGAGATCGCACCATTGCACTCCAGCCTAGGCAACAGGGCAAGACTCCATCTCGAAAAAAAAAGAGAGAGGGAGAGCTATATTTGAGACCTTTTCTCAAAAAAAAAAAAAAAAAAAAGGAGTAAAGGCAAAGAGGTAGATTCCACTCAGTATCAGAGAGCCCTGAATGGCAGGCAAAGATGTCACCCAGCAAAGGGTTCTGAGCAGGGAAGTGACAGCTTTAGACAGCTCCAATGGTGCCCAGTGCTATGGGCTATCCAATATTTAAACACGTTTTCAGACATGCACTACAAGACACTGCCAACTAAATATGAACGCTGACTGTGTTAGGTGTGTTGAGTTGGTGGTGACTGCCACACAAATGGAAATGTCCAGCAGCAGCTTGGGAGAGAGGCCAGGCCTAGACACACACATTGAGAAATCATCTCCCTGGAGGGGACTGACTGAAGCTGTGAGAGGTGAAGCAGGTCCCCAGGGGTGAGAGGAAGAGACGGAGCCCAGGGACCAAGTCCTAAGTGAATGACCACATTGAGGAAACGGAATGAGAATTTTCCAGAAAGGTTAGGGTAGAATATAACACTTGCAGAGAGGTCCAGCAAAATGGAACCTGAGAAGAGTCCAAAGGATTGGGAAGAAATGAGGGCACAGATTAAGCAGAGGAGGGGAAAAAATTAGAGGAGTTTACGGTGAGGATGCAAGTTTGAAAATGAAAGGGAATAAACAGCATGACTCCTAAGGGAGCCCACAGGAGCAGATCACCGCTTCTGAAACAGGGAGACCTCTGGCAGGTGCAGGAGGAAGACTGCGTTGGGAGGGGCGGGGGGTTGGGGAAACAAGATCACAGGTTGGTGGTGGGAGTGAGTTTGAGAAATGAGGAAGAGTGTCTCTTATTTCCCACAGGAACAAAGAAAAGATGTAGGGGGAGGGGAGAAGACATCAAGGTACAGTAGGAACTGGGGGTGAGCTCAGGTCTGATGGCCATGATTTTCTCAGATTTCTAAGACAGACAAAATGATAGCCAACATGAACATTTCCTAAGGCCGGGGGTCCGTACCCTGGAGTGAGCCATTCTAAGATAAATGCAGGCTGGGTTCTTTTTGTAAATGGGACTATAGCAGATATGTACTGAAACAGGGCTACTGCTAAATTGTTGAGACGGAATGCATATGTGAACTAGAGAAATATACTCTGCTCCAAGATATCTGTGGTTTGCAGACATTGCTAAGTGATTCCTATTTCGCAATTTTAATACAGTCTCATAATAGCACTTTATCTGGCTGAAACTGCCTTTTTCTTCAAATACATGTTTGCTCAGCTATATATTTTGCTACATAAATTAGATATTAATTTGCAAAGCACTTGAGATCTACTTAATTATAGTAAATTTATTTCTGCTTTATCTCAACAAAAGCTCCAAACAATACCCTATAGAGACCTTGGAAGAAGAATTAGAAAACAAACAGAAGAAAAGCTATTGTTTCATGAATAGTCCCTGTTTGCCTCATACCTGCACATTTCAGAGTGAAGACCTGCACATTCAAGCTCTGGTAAATTACTTCTACTGCCACCTCTTGCAAATGTACCTCAGATAGGCCACACATTTTGAGGAAGCCAACATTCTGGACTGCTATGCAGACGGGCCCATCATGTGAAAAACGGGCTAGATACTAATACCTGCCATTGGTTAAAAACAGCAGGTATATTACACACTTTGAATTCCTTTGCTTCTTGGTGGAGCTTCATGTATCTAGACTTTTCACTATGAAAAGTAACAGAGGTAAAATGGACAATCCAATGAATTCAGGTGAGTTTTAGATTTTTTTTTTTCTTTTTTAAAGACAGAATCTTGCTGTCACCCAGGCTGGAGTACAATGGTACAGTCTAGGCTCACTGCAACCTCTGCTTTCCGGTTCAAGCAATTCTCCTGCCTCAGCCTCCCGAGTAGCTGGGACTACAGGCGCGTGCCACCACACCCGGCTAATTTTCATACTTTTAGTAGAGATGGGGTTTCACCACGTTGGCCAGGCTAGTCTCGGCCTCCTGACCTCGTGATCCGCCTGCCTCAGCCTCCCAAAGTGCTGGGATTACAGGCGTGAGCCACCATGGCCAGCTATATGTTCTTTCGCAAACTTATCTTCATTTAAATCAAACTCACATCCCATCAGCATGTAAACTGTTTCAAGAATGGGAAAATAGGATTCTAAATCCTAAAGGATGAGCAAACTGGTGCTACTACCACCCGAGGTTGGTGAGTGCTACTTCAGCCCACAGCTGTCTCTTTTTAGGCCCGAGAAAAAGTATTAGGAACTAAGTAATTTAAGAAGGACTTTTAATGACTGAAGCCCAACAGATTTAAGTTCTTTTGTCTCTAGGTAAACTATGCACCCTCTTACCTTTAATTTTCTGCTTGTATTCTTCTGGTCGGTGGAGGTACATGGCTGCAGCGTCACCATTGAGAGGATCTATGGGGTTAGGATAGGCCAACAACTGGGGCAGGAAGGACTCAAATATATTGGTAAGATCTGAAAAACCAAACAGAAACATGTCATGCACAGGAAATACAAGTTCACCTAAAATTCACCTGCATTCAGTAGTCAAGCTGCTTACCTTCTTAGATATTTAACTACATGGGGATGATTCTCCATACAAGTGTGCTCTAGTACATGTGACCTGTATTACACATTCATTTCAATACCAATTAAAATTTTTAATTTTAATTTGAAGAACGAGATAAAGATATACCTGATACTCACTTTGAAAGACAATTTTCCCAATTCTATTTCACTCTATTTCTATGGCTATTTCACATAGCCATTTTCTACAGCTTACAAAACCCCCCACTGTGAAAGGTATTCAAATGCTGGGTCTTAAAAGAATTGAAGATAGTTTTTTTTGTTTGGTTTGGTTTTGTTTTTTCGCTCTGTTGCCCAGGCTAGAGTGCAGTGGTGCAATCCCGGCTCACTACAACCTCTGCCTCCAGGTTCAAGAGATTCTCCTGCCTCAGCCTTCCAAGTAGCTGGCACTACAGGCACCTGCCACCACGCCTGGCTAATTTTTGTATTTTTAGTAGAGATGGGGTTTCACCATGTTGGCCAGGATGGTCTCGAACTCCTGACTTCAAGTGATCTGCCAGCCTCGGCCTTCCAAAGTGCTGGGATTACAGGTGTGAACCACTGTGCTCAGCCTTGAACACAATTTTATAGGACTTGACATTTAATTCAATTCTTGCAACTTCTAATGGAGGTAAATACAACCAATTTTTCAACTATTCTGGGTAATGAGGATAGGAATTACATGGACCACATAAAACCACAAATATTCATAAGACAGATAAGCACCAATCTACTACATTTATTTATTTAAAAAAGATTTTTTTGAGAGAGGATCTCACTCTGTTGCTCAAGTTGGAATGCACAGGTGTGATCATACCTCACTGCAACTTCAAACCCCTGGGCTCAAGCCAACCTCCCAGCCTCAGTCTTCCAAGGAAATTGGACTACAGGCATGTGCCACTATGCCCGGCTAAATTTTTTTTTTTTTCTTAATAGAGACAGGGTCTCCCTATGCTGCCCAGGTTGCTCTTGAACTCCTGGACTCAAGTGATCCTTCCATCTTAGCCTCCCCAAGTGCTGGGATTACAGACGTGACATTAACTCCTTTCTTGCCAGGCATACACAGATGATATCTACACACAGCAAACAACAAACACCTGCAGTTACCCAGCGTTTTAGAAAAGCAGGCCCTGAGAACCTGGATATAACACAACCCACATGCCCCACAGCTCAGAGATGCTGTAACTTCCACTCTCTGCTCCTCAGTGAACTGTGGCACCCCTGAGAAATAGGACATGAGAATGCTTCCATGACTCTGCCCCACTCCAGCGACTTTGTCATGTTTTATATCAAACATTCCTGTTTCTGCAGACAATGCTGAAGTATACTAAGTAGCATACAAAACTACTCGTTAATTTAGTCAACTCTTTCAACACATTTTTAACAATGGGCGCTCCTCTGCAGTATTACAGACGAATGCTTCGCCAAGCCACACTGCTTGAGATCTGTGGTTCTCAGGCAGGGGTGATTTTGCTCCCCATGGAATTTGGCAATGTCTAGAGACATTTTTGGTTGTCATATCTAAGGGGTGCTACTGGCATCTGGTGGGTGAAGGCCAGGGAAGCTGCTAAACACCTACAACGCACAGGACAGTCCCACAACAAACGATTATCTAGACCAAAATGTCATCAGTTCTGAGGTTGAGAAACCCTGATCTAGATAAAAGGGGTAGGCAAACCTTTTTGTAAAGGGTCAAATACTTTTAGGCTTTGCAGGCCACATATGGTCTCTGTCGTATCTATTCAAAACTCAGCTCTGCCACTGTTAACACAAAAGCAGCCAGAGTATAGGTCAACAAATCAATGTGGCTGTATTCCTATAAAACTACACATACAAAAACAAGTACCCAAGGTCTGCCCAACTTTGCTCTAGAAAATCTTACCTAAGAGGTGGCTCTTACCACTGTAAGGTTAAGAAGCTGAGCAGTTAGAGAATAATCTAGAGCTGTGTTACTCAACCAAACTTTCTGCAGTGATAAAAACGTTTTATATGTGCCCCATCTAAATCAATAGCCACTAGCCACAAGTGGCTACTGAGCACTCAAAATATGGCCAGTGTGAATAAGGAAATTAATTTTCAGTTTATTTAATTCTAATTAAATTTAAATAACCACAAATGGCTAGTAGATCCTGTATTGGACAGTGCAGGTCTAGAGAATGATGGGCTAGAGGGCCCCATGACAGCTACCACGTCCTGTTCTCACACACCAGGTATTGACATAGAGCAGCTCTGCCTTATAACAAAAGCCACAGACTTGGGGTGATTTCATCAGGGTTTATTTCACCTTCATAAGGCTGACTTCAGAACAGTCCTAAAGAGCCACTTTATAGTAAGGTTCTCATGTACCACGAAAGAAATGCTGACACTCTTAATCAAAAAAGCAAAACAAAAATCACCTTCCTAGATAACCCCCAAACTATCTGCAGTAAGATTTTTACCAATGTTTCATTTATATATTTTTTAAAAAGGGAAACAATTATTATGGTACAAAACCTTTGAAAACTACTTGTTGAAACAATGTACTTGTTTCAACTACATTGAAAACAAGTAGTTTTCAATGGAAAAAAATGCTTATACTTGAATGCTGGGTAGAGAAAGGCCATAAAATGGTATGTTTTCTAGAACTACAACTATGTACAGTGTGTATGCATAAGACGAACATTTTAAAAAGCTACGTCAAGGCAATAGGTGTGTAACTTCTACTTTTCACATTTCAAATGACATTTCTTTTGTCTTTAAAAATCAACATTTTTGGCTCACGTCTGCAATCCCAGAACTTTGGGAGGCCAAGGTGGGTGGATCACATAAGGCCAGGAGTTCGAGACCAGGCTGGCCAACATGGTGAAACCCCGTACCTACTAAAAAACACAAAAATTAGCTGGGCGTGATGGCGCGTGCCTGTAGTCCCAGCTACTTGGGAGGCTGAGGCAGAAGAACTGCTTGAAAACCTGGGAAGGTGGAGGTTGCAGTGAGCCGAGATTGCACCACAGTACTCCAGCCTGGGTGAATGAGTGAAACCCTGTCTCAAATAAATAAATAAAATAAAAATAACATTTTCCTGTAAATATGTCCTTTCTATTTTGGTGTATGTTTGAAATATCCAATAAAACATGAAAAGTCTGAAAATGTTTTTATTTTCTTATCTTTATCCTTGGGTGGGTGAGTTATTAAGGCAGTGGTAGAAAATGCCAAAAGGTAAGCAAATTAAGTTTTATAGGCCAGACACAGTGGCTCACAACTGTAACCCCAACACTTTGGGAGGCTGAGATGGGTTGGATCACCTGAGGTCAGGAGTTTGAGACCAGCCTGGTCAACATGGTGAAATCTCGTTTCTACTAAAAATACAAAAATTAGCTGGGTGTGGTGGCGGGTGCCTGTAATCCCAGCTACTTGGGAGGCTGAGGCAGGAGAATTTCTTGAACCCAGTGAGCCGAGATATGCGCCATTGCACTCCAGCCTGGGCAACAAGAGCAAAACTCCATCTCAAAAAAACAAAAACAAAAATAAAAAATAGCAGTTTTACAATTTAATGTGATCCCAGAACAGGGAAGAGTCAAACAATAGTTACATTAACAGTAATTTTTTTTTTTTTTTTTTTTTTTTGAGACGGAGTCTTGCTGTCATCCAGGCTGGAGTACAGTGGTGAGATCTCCACTCATTGGAAGCTCCGCCTCCCGGATTCACGCCATTCTCCTGCCTCAATCTCCCCAGCAGCTAGGACTACAGGCGCACGCCGCCACATCCTGCTAATTTTTTTGTATTTTTAGTAGACATGGGGTTTCACCGTGTTAGCCAGGATGGTCTCGATCTCCTGACCTTGTGATCTGCCCACCTCGGCCTCTCAAAGTGCTGGAATTACAGGTGTGAGCCACTGCGCCTGGCCCATTAACAGTAATGGCAGGTTAATGCTTACATAGTGCTTACTACAAGCAAGGCACTCTTCCAATGAGGTAGGTACCATTTTACAGATGGAGAAACTGAGGCACGCAGAGCTTACGTATGGATCTGGAACTCAAACCTGAGCTCATCCATTATGCTGCCTCTGCTAATGGATAAAACACACACTGCCCCAACTTTCACGAAGGCACAAGCTCCCCGTGTCTCTAGGTCAAAAATCGCACACCATCGTTGGCAGGGAAGCTAAATCCATGGATCAGAGATGATCACATCCTCCCCAAAGAATCTCTCACAAGTGCAAAGAAGGATGCTAAGCAAAGGACGTTCAGGTGTTTCTGTGGCTATTCACAGAGGCCATGTGCTTGTTTCCACACCACTCCACCGCAGGAGGCAACCCGCAGACACCCGCACACCGTGAATGGAAGGCTCCTCCTGCCATATTATTATTACAGGTGCTGCTCAAAAGGATTAGCAGCTGGATGCTATTACGTAACAACAAAAACCTTTAAAAACAAAGCATAGGTTTTATGTTCTGAAGTAATGTTCAGAAGTGCTTTAGGGCTAGAGAAATATTACAGATAACATGTTATAAAACTAGGAGCTTCACGTGTCCCAGAAAGAGATTTTATACCCTTTCCTACTACTTTTAAGTTTCCTCAAGCTACCAATAAAAGGCTTTGCCTATGAATTTGTTCCAAACAAATAAAAGAACCCTTAATTATTGGTTCTTCCTTCTTGTATCTACTGTCTTCCTGCATTAAAACACTTTTGATCCATTTTACAGATGTGCTGAGTCATACCTGTAAAACAGAAGAGCAGAAAAGGAAACACGTGAGGCCTAGTTTTGGGTGAAGATGACAACTTCAGGAGGCCAGGATGTGATGGCTCTGGCCATCTTAAAGCAATGAGGCTTTCCTGCTAGTGGCTAACACAGTGATTACTCCTGAGGGTGTTTCTGAAAGGAGCATCTCTCAAATGTGCAGATAGTCTTCTTTCAAGATAAATACACTGGCAGAGAAGACTAAAACTATAAATCAATAATAAAATAAAGATACTCATCTGTAGAAAAATAAAGAACATTTTTTCTCTAGATTTTTGTTAATGCTAAAACGATAAAAATGTGTTGATAATAGTGATAATAAAAATGTGTCAGTTCAAAGATCTTTATCTAAAAACATTAACCTTCAACTTCCTTTAAAAAGGAAGAGAGCCCGATACAGTTGACCTAAACCTGTAGAGTACAGTCAGCTGACGCCATTTTCGGCTATCTTAACTTTTAAAGCAAGTTCCAAGATCCCTGAGTAAACGGCTTATGATGAGCAAACAGCCCTTACTTTTGCCTTAAACTCAATTAGAACCAAAATGTGGTTCATTAGCACTGACTCTTCTGTCTGATCTTATATTAATGTTAAAATTATAACACTCAAATCTCAGTTTAGGCATATAGTTTATATTTATATTTAATATTTAAAAACAGGTTTGGCACAGTGGCTCAAGCCTGTAATCCTAGCACTTTGGGAGGCTGAGGCAGGTGGACTGCCTGAGGTCAGGAGTTTGAGACCAGCCTGGCCAACATGGCAAAACCCTGTCTCTAGTGGTGGGCACCTGTAATCCCAGCTACTGGGAGGCTGAGGCAGGAGAATCACTTGAACCTGGGAGGCAGAGGTTGTAGTGAGCTGAGATTACATCACTGCACTCCAGCCTGGGCAATGGAATGAGACTCCCAAATCATAACAACTTATCGTCAAAAGCAGCATCACTTAGTCTAGAGCAGTGGTTCTGGGCTAAGTCTAGGTCCTGCTTGTCTATCACAATTACCTGTGGAGTTTTTCCAAAAATTTGCTTAGCATCCTAAGGTTGTAGCTTCACACCTACCCCAGGGCTTCTGGTTTAGGATTGGATGGGATCTGTACGTGTGTGATACAGACACCTGTGTGCAAATGCACAGTCAGGAAACACTACCTGGCCCATGATCCCCTATCCCCAAATAGATGGGAATGAAAGGGCCATTTGCTTGTAGGTTCTTTTGTGCAAGAAAATGTTCGCATCTAACAGCTCGACTCTGGTTTAGTGACCTTCCCTAACCCTTCCCTCTTTTCTGCACACTGCTGTTACCACTGTTATCTCTAGGCAGAGGTGTGCCAAACCACAGGCAGTCAAAAGCAGATCTGTTCTGGAGGGGGACTAAAGGGCCACTTTGGAGGAGAATGGGTGTTAGGGGATGGTTAGAATCACCACCTAACATGCTGTGGACATCCGGCAGAGCAAATTCCATTAGGCTGAACTGTCTCCAGCAAACAGAAAGCTGGCTCCTCAGTGGTGAACAACAGATGAAAAATCTAAAAGACCACAAGTCTAATTTCAGGCTTTCCACTGACTTGCTCTTAGACTTTGGGCAGGTCTCTTCCTTTCTACATCTCAACTTCTTCACTGCAAAAGGAGAAGTATAACACTGCTATTCCTTACAGGGAAGTAACACACATTACTAAAAGTGACTACAAGATATACTTCAAATTGCACCAGAGAAGTGAACTATTAATACAAATATGACATCCTCAAAGGGTAGACATTTCAGCTACCTGTATCCCTTAAAGGATATGTATTAACTAAAAAGAGTTACACTGAAAAAAACGTACCAACTCTTAAAGTAAAATCGCCCTACTCCAGGTGACTCACAATGAGATGGTTCAGGGCTTGAAGGAGAAAACACAAGAGGGGATGAATCACACATCTCATGTTTTATCCTTGGCTATTTATGAACCAGTGACCACAAGTTATTTCTTTTTCCTCTATTTCCTTTGAAATAAATGGAAAATTTCAAGCTGGGCATGGTGGTTCATGTCTGTAATCCTAGCACTTTGGGAGGCCAAGGCAGGAAGACTGCCTGAGCCCAGGAGTTCAAGAATAGCCTGGGCAACATAGGGAGATCCGGTTTCTACAAAAAATAAAATAAAATAAATAATAACAATAATTGGGCATGGTGGCATGTGCCTGTGGTTCCAACTACTCAGGAGAGGAGGTGCTCAGTAGTTGCTGAGGGGAGATGATTGCTCAAGTCAGGGGCGGGTGGGTGGGCCGAGGCTGCAGTATGTTGTGATGCCACTGCATACCAGCCTGGGTGACAAAGCAAGACCCTCTCTCTACGCCCAATCCCCCCAGAAAATTGTAACATACACTGCTTTCTTCAGGTTAAAATCCTGTGGACACCCAAACCTTGACATGTTCTGCCTCACTGGGAACCACAATTAGCACACAGGCAGTCATTTTGGAGACTTTTACCTAAATATTCTTCATTTGTTTTTCGGACTTAATACTGAAAAATAAATGCTGTAACTCAAAAACCACCAAGTGGTGCCAAGTGCCAAGAACCACCAAAGCCATTTTTCTGTTCTCAAACCGACCTACCCCATCCCCTTTCTACTTCTACCATCTGTCCCCCAGAAGCCCAACATCCTGTTTGTTAAAAACACATAATAAAAAACTTATCTGGAAAGACATCAGCATCCTGCACAGCAGCTCAAATTCTGTGGCATTTGCATTTTAAGAATTAGCCTTGTACACTCTTACCCCGGGAAGCCCATCATCCTATAATTGGTTTTTTTTTTGAGACGGAGTCTTGCTCTATTGCCCCAGGCTGGAGCGTAGTGGCTCAATGTAAGTTCACTGGAACCTCTGCCTTTTGGGTTCAAGCAATTTTCCTGCCTCAGCCTCCCGAGTAGCTGGGATTACAGGTGCATGCCACCATGCCCAGCTAACTTTTTGTATTTTTAGTAAAGACAGGGTTTTGCCATGTTGGCTAGGCTGGTCTCGAACTCCTGATCTCAGGGTGATCCGTCCGCCTCAGACTCCCAAAGTGCTAGGATTACGGGCGTGAGTCACTGTGCCAGGCAATCCTACAATTTTAAAGAAGTAAGTCTACTGGGTGTGGTGGCTTGCAGCTGTAATCCCAGTTACTCAGGAGGCTAAGGAGGGAGGATCACTAGAGCCCAGGAGTTTGAAGTTATAGTGAGCTATGATCACAACCACTGCACTCCAGCCTGGATGACACAGTAAGACCCAGTCTCTCTCTTTTTTTTTTTTTTTTTTCGCAGAGACAAGTTCTATGTTGCCCAAGCTAGTCCCAGACTCTGAGGCTCAAGTGATCCTCTTAGCCTTGGCCTCCCAGTGCTGGGATTACAGGCATGAGCTACTATGCCCAGTTGAGGCCCAGTCTCTTTAAATAAAGACAGAAAGAAAAATAAGAAGTCTATGCTGGTAACTACCAAATCCATAAAACTGGTCCTTCATAAGTCGTATAGTCTTATCAAACTTTACATGTCTAAGATTATTTTCCTGAAAACCCATTCCCTTCACCTAATGAAGGGAGTAGGTTGACTCTAACGCCCTTGCTCTCAGGCTCCAAGCCTCTAGAAGGAATCTGGCTAGATGTTCTTCATTTCTTCCATGTATTCAGTTTCCCAGAAATGTCTCTAGTTTTTCTTCTATTTCCCCTAGCATGTAACTATGTCAAGCCCAATATATCATTCCAGCCCTGGATCAGGGCAGTCATCTACTAAATGGCCTTCAAGGCTCTGTACTCTCGCCTTTGTAATCAGAGAAAGTTTCCTTAAAACAATCATGTAGGTAATTTCCCACAAACAATAAGTTCCTCTTGCCCTCGATCAAAATTCTGCATCCTGGAGAGCTGCTTGAACCCGGGAGGTGGAGGCTGCGGTGAGCCGAGATCACGCTGCTACACCCCAGCCTGGGTGACAGAGCGAGACTCTGTCTCAAACAAAAACAAAACACAAACAACAACAAAAAAAAAACCAAAAAACATATCACTATACACCCCATGAATATGTACAATGATTATCTGTCAATCAAAATTCTGCACCCTCCAGAAGCATGCTATCCAAACTTCCTTCACCATCCCTCTCCCCTCTGGGGGAGGACTCCTGGCTTTCCAAGCTGAAAATCACAGGGATAGTCACTACTGTCTAAGGTATTTATCTGTTCTGTAATTCTTTAAGGAACAGGGATGAAAGGAAAGGAAGAAAAATCCTCTTCACACCTAGAGGAAAAGATGGACAAAAATCATAAGTTGATTGTTGTCCAGAACTGATGATTCTCTCTCTGTGACTTACACAGATCTCCTTCCCTGCACTTTTAGTCATTACAGTTGAAACTCCTGGGAATTTCGACCATGTTATTCGCATCCTTGACTACTAGAGAAAAGCAGCTGTTGACCTTTCAAAATCCCATCGGTTGACTTTAGGAACTGTACTGAATTCGTCATGAACTGCCACGTAAGTCATGAATTTTACAATATGTGCTCAAAATAAAGCCAACCATAAAATTTCACCTTGTTCATTCAACAATTATTTTTGGTGGTGGTGGTGGGTATCTACTATATGTACAAAAACTAGGTAGTTTTTTTGTTGTTGTTGTTAAGGCCTGAAATAGGGCAAATAAATTAAGATCTCCAGATTTCTTTAGGTACTTAATAATTTGGGGTTAACAGATTTTCCTCAATGGTGTATTAGACACCATAACTAATAGATCTTTACCTTCCACTCCTTTACCAGCTCCTACAAAGCAGCAATGTTAATAATGGTTGAATTTTTAAATTTTATCCTGCTTACAGTCTGTAAACATTAAAAGACAATGAAATTCTACAAGAAAGGAAGAGTAGTCAAAAACCTGTAAAGAGTCCTACGCTGCACACAACCAAGCAGTTATTCTCAAGGAAAACTTCAATAACACCAATCAGATAGGCAGGTAGACTTCAAAGAAACAGTTTTGAGATTAAAAGTAATATTCTCTAAAATAACTAATTTGAGCCGGGCACAGCGGCTCACACCTGTAATCCCAGCACTCTGGAAGGCTGAAGCGGGTGGATCACTTGAAGTCAGGAGCTCAAGACCAACCTGCATCCTGGAGAGCAGGTGAAATCCTGTCTCTACTAAACATACAAAAATTAGTCGGGCTTGGTGGTGGGCGCCTGTATAATCCCAGATACTTGGGAGGTTGAGGCAGGAAAATTGCTTGAACCCAGAAGGCAGAGGTTGCAGTGAGCTGAGACTGCATCACTGTACTCCAGCCTGAGTGACAGAGGAAGACTCCATCTCAAATAAAACAAAATAAAATATAATGAAATAATAAAATAATTAATTTGAACTCAACCTCAGTGACAAAAAGCCCATTTCTCCAGCTGCTTTGAGGGCACACAGGTGGCGAGCTGAAGCAACCCACCAGACTTCCTGCAGTGCTGTGGCTCAGGCCCAGCTGGCCACAGGGCTCACCATGCTGCACTTAGTTTACTGAAGGCTAACTAGCTGCAAATAAGATAATACAACCCGCTGCCAAATACTAAAAGCTATATTAAAGAATTCATACAATTACTTAACTGAGAGGGTCTCATGTGTGGATAAAATATATAAAAAGTCTAAGCTCAGCAGATTCACGTATCTTCTCGTATTAGTCCATGGGGATCTTTTAAAGATAAAGTCTTAATGAAGAGGGCCATGCAGGCAACACAACAAAATAAAACAAAATAAAAAACAGATGAAAACACCTCCCTTACCCGGAAAGAAGTGGGATGCCTTAAAAACACACCGAACACCTCCCTCCTACCTCTCAAACATGGTGGCTGGGTGCAGTGGCCCACGACTGTAATCCTAGCACTCTGGGAGGCCAAGGTGGGCAGATCACTTGAGCCCAGGGGTTCAAGACCAGCCTGGACAACATAGTGACACCCCCATCTGTAGTATAAATGAAAAATTAGCTTGGTGTGGTGGTGCATGCCTGTAGTCTCTGCTATTTGAGAGGCTGAGACAGGAGGATCACTTGAGCCCAGGAGGTTGAGGCTGCAGTGAGCCACACTGCACTCCAGCCTGGGTGACAGGGCAAGACCTTGTCTCAAAAAAAAAAAAGAAAGAAAGAAAGAAAAGAAAGAGAAGAAAAGAAAAGAAAGAAAGAACGAACAATTAGTAGGAATTCAAACAATCAAAGAATGTTTGCAACATACATGATAAAAACATTTAAATCTCGGCCAGGCGCGGTGGCTCAAGCCCGTAATCCCAGCACTTTGGGAGGCCGAGACGGGCAGATCACGAGGTCAGGAGATCGAGACCATCCTGGCTAACACAGTGAAACCCCGTCTCTACTAAAAAATAAAATAAAATAAAAACTAGCCGGGCGAGGTGGTGGACGTCTGTAGTCCCAGCTACTCGGGAGGCTGAGGCAGGAGAATGGTGTAAACCCGGGAGGCGGAGCTTGCAGTGAGCTGAGATCCAGCCACTGCACTCCAGCCTGGGCGACACAGCGAGACTCCGTCTCAAAAAAAAAAACATTTAAATCTCACTTAGTAACATTTTGTTTTTAAGTATTCTAAGCTAGAAACAGGTGTTCCTGTGCTGTGTGGGAAAGGGAAATATGAAAGACGCAGGGCGCTGGCCTGGCACGGTAGCACACGCCTGTAATCCCAGTACTTTGGGAGGCTGAGGCAGGTAGATCATGAGGTCAGGAGTTCAAGATCAGCCTGGCCAAGATGGTGAAATGCCATCTCTACTAAAACTATAAAAATTAGCCAGGTGCAGTGGCAGATGCCTATAATCCCAGCTACTTGGGAGGCTGAGGCAGGAGAATCGCTTGAACCTGGGTGGCAGAGGTTGCAGTGAGCCGAGACTGCACCACTGCACTCCAGCCTGGGCGACAAAGTGAGACTCTGTCTCAATAAAGAAAGAAAGAAGGAGAGAAAGAGGTGGGGTGGGGGGAGAGAGAGAGAGAGAGAGAAAGATAAATAGAGAGAGAAAGAAAGAAAAGAGAAGAAAAGAAAAGAAAAAAGAAAAGAAAAGAAAAAAGAAAAGAAAAGATAGATGGATAGATGAATACAGGGTGCTGAAGCCGGGAAAACCAGCCACATTCTGCTCAGGGCCAGGCTACCAGGTCACCAATCTGAGGTGTGTAGTTATAGGACATGGACTGGTGTTAAAGCATTCCAAACCTGCTTAAAAGGTAATTTCCCATTCATTGCCTAATTGTAGCCCCTTTCCCCCCAACATATTTAAACTTCAGAGAGCTGCAGAAGAAAATAAATGCTACTGCACAGATCACAATGAAAACAAGCTCTTGTTCATCAAAAACACTGCTCTTGTTGCATTGTCAATCTCAAAACAATTCTCATCTTACTTGGGTGTTTTTTAGAGGTCATTCATCCTAGTTCAAACCTGTTATGACCCTGCTTACCTTAAGAGCTTGTAAGCTAAAACATGGTAATAGGATTTGTTATTAGCCTTCCAGAAATGTGGGCAGTTAATGTGTAATTAGCTAGCTGGCTAGTCTTGCTGTCATACTAAAACTCGCTATTCAAGCTTGTAATTACTAGACGATAATTTAGTTGTTGTTAATATCAGAAAAGAATAACGAGAGATAACTTCCTGCAATTACAAGCCAAGTGTCCATACACTGGGAAGACTTTATTAACTCAGTAATCACAAGTGAATGAAGATAAAACAAATCAAGGTTGCATTTACATATAATCAAGAAGGAAACAAGCCCTGAAATCAGAGCCCCTACGAAAGTAGAATGCAGCTGTGGCTGTTTTTCAGAGCCATACCCTGGCTGGCTCACGTCCCACGATCCAAAAAGCCCGGACCACTCCATGGTTTTAAAGCTGACCACCAGTGAGTGTGATTTTTTTTTTTTTTTTTTTTGAGGCAGAGTCTCGCTCTGTCGCCCAGGCTGGAGTGCAGTGGCCGGATCTCAGCTCACTGCAAGCTCCGCCTCCCGGGTTTACACCATTCTCTTGCCTCAGCCTCCCGAGTAGCTGGGACTACAGGCGCCCGCCACCCCGCCCGGCTAGTTTTTTGTATTTTTTAGTAGAGACGGGGTTTCACTGTGTTAGCCAGGATGGTCTCGATCTCCTGACCTCATGATGCGCCCGTCTCGGCCTCTCAAAGTGCTGGGATTACAGGCGTGAGTCACCGCGCCCGGCCGAGTGTGATATTTTTAATGAATTTCCGCTAAGTTGTTCAAAGCAAGCAAGACTCCGTTTTTATGTATATAACTAGTTAGACTCCTGAGCCACATACACCACATCTGAAGATTTCCAAGCAGACAGATAAAGAAGGTTGGTCACAGAGCTAGCTAAGTACTGTTGAAGCGCAAATCCACAACTGAGCATATTTCTTTATTATGTATAACAGGTGACATTATCCCAATAGTACTGGACAGAATTGCTCTACTTGGCCTCTATCTAGAAATAATGATATCCAGCTGTTCCAAAGGCAGGATGATGTTCATGATTCAACATGGACAGACCAATACCGAAGTTCTCAAGCTGTTCAAATAGTAATTGGCCAATCATCCATGCAGACACATACATGTATTTCTTATCTGTGTAATTACACTAAAATGTTTAGAAACAGCATGCACTAATCCAGCATAAAGCATTATTTTAAGATACACCTTCTGCCAAAATCTGAATTATTTGGGAAGATTCACAGACTTATCTGACTGAAAAGGGGATGGGATACGTGTTAAATTTGTATTTTAAATTTCTAAATGCCCGGTAAAAGAAATTTTAGGCGCCTGTAGTCCCAGCTATTTGGGAGGCTGAGGCAAGAGAACGGCATGAAACCGGGAGGCGGAGCTCACAGTGAGCCGAGATCGCGCCATTACACTCCAGCCTGGACAACAGAGCGCGACTCCATCTCAAAAAAAAAAAAAGAAAGAAAAAAAAAGAAAGAAATTTTATATCTCTTGCCTAATCTCAAAGTCCTTGAAGTATTCCCTTCTGTTGTAGTCAATTTAATTTGCTTGTTACTAACTCCCCAGATAACTCTAGGGGAAGACTTCTCCCAAATGTTGATTTTTCTGCCCAGTAAAATAAGAGTACAAGTATCCAGTCCACTGGCTAGCAACCCTAAGGGTGAAAATGTAAACTGCCCAATTTCATAAGAAAATTGTCTTCCACCTCACTTCTCCATAACTTTTTTTTTTTGTATTTTTGAGATGGAGTTTCGCTCTTATTGCCCAGGCTGGAGTGAAATGGTGCAGTCTGGGCTCACAGCAACCTCCGCCTCGCGGATTCAAGCGATTCTCCTGCCTCAGCCTCCCGAGTAGCTGAGACTACAGGCATGCACCACCATGCCCAGCTAATTTTGTATTTTTAGTAGAAATACACGGGGTTTCTCCACGTTGGTCATGGCTGGTCTCTAACTCCCGACCTAAGGTGATCCGCCCGCCTCAGCCACCCAAAGTGCTGGGATTACAGGTGTGAGCCACTGTGCCCAGCCTACAACTTAATCCATCATATACATAATTTACCAAGTAAAAGAATGAATAAAACGAAAGTTGGAGAGAGAAACACATTTGCAGGGATCAAGCATGCCTTGTCCAGAAGGGTGGGATGAGAGAGAGATTAAAGCTGTATTGCAGTGAAGGCACCTGAGCCCCCAGGAGTGCAGGGTGATAAGCCAACTACGGATAAAATATATTTTGGAGAAAAAAAGGAAAACTGGAAAATAGAAGAGTGCTTAAAAAGCTACCTGTGGCTTAATGAACTCTCCTATCAGTCCTTAAAATTAATTTGCTTTGAAATGGAAATCCAGATCCCCTTGGCTACATTTTATGTTTCTCAGAGCTTCTGTCACTGCTGTCTGGAAGAGCAGGAAGGGATGCAAAAAAAAAGATGCTATCATGCAGGAAGCCAAAATCAATCAATTTGGTCATCTGCTACTTTCTGTTTAATGTCATAAGAATAACAATAGATAACTTCAGACTTGATAACTTCATACTGATGACAAGCATCTTTACAAAATTAATCCGATTCCTCACTATAATTAGCTCTCTTGTAAGGTTAAATAATATAAAATTAAAAATTACTGGGTGAGTAAACCACAATTATACCAATTTTGAACTCTGAATAAACAAATTGCACATACACTTGGCAAAGAGAAAACAGGGTAAGAACAGAAGCAATGAGTCAACTGGCTTACCAGAAATCAATGACGGGGAGGGGTGTGAGGGGACAGAGGACTAAATTTACTGCTAACATGAATGCAGTTTAATATTAGGCTATGATTAACATAAACCTGAAATTTCAACTGTGAATTGCTGTTATGCTACAAATATGTATAACCCACAGCACAGTAATGCCCTGGGGCAAGGTAAAGGGCAGGAAATTTCACAATCCACTCCCTGCTCCCTCATCAAATCTACAGCAGAGGAAAGTGTTGAAACAAGTTTTAGGTGCCAGGCTTAGCCTTTTGTTTTTCAGTTGAATATTTATGTTGACATGCCAACTTTCTCCTATTAGTTATGTAGTGTTAGTTTTTTTTTTTTTTTGGCGGGGCAGGGGTTGGTGGGGGCGGTCCTTTGAACTCAGATTCTCTCAGGAACCACTGCAGGAAATGAAGTGATTCAGAACTCACCAATTATGAACTAACCTTCAATGCCAGAGGCTTTAACAGTTTGTAATAAAAATTCAGTTCAGATCTCAAGATCAGATAAGTCTGAAAAAATACTTCAAGGTCATCCGAACGAACATATTCTACTGGTACTTTATATAATTGTATTTACCTGTTCCTAAAACTTTCCATGAAAGAAATGTTGAATTTTCTTGAGAAATAGTTTTGAGCAAAATGTCAAAACAATTCTCCCATGCTCAGTATACTTTTGAGTATACTCTGAAAATATTTCTTCTTGTTTTCCTGCACTTACCTGTTAGTGTGCCCACATACCTGTATTATGGAACATGTTCAATAACTCATACACATGTAACACAGAAGTCTGCTTTCAGTTCACTTGGACCAACGTGGTT
Source organism: Macaca thibetana thibetana (assembly GCF_024542745.1). NCBI lineage: Eukaryota > Metazoa > Chordata > Mammalia > Primates > Cercopithecidae > Macaca > Macaca thibetana. The sequence continues at coordinate 29,293,051 of NC_065580.1, read as the reverse complement.
TAACTCTTGCTGCTTATTAAATGCTTTGCAAGTTAATATAAGAACATACGCTAACATTTTATAAATGTGATGAAAACTTACTCATGTTGGCCACTTTAGAAAGTAGTCTATCAGTCCTCAAATAGTTACACATATTATCCAGCAATTTCACTCCTATATACCCAAGAGAAATGCAAACATGTCTACATAAAAACTTGTCCACAAATATTTATAATACTCATAACAGCCAAAAGACAGAAACAACCCAAATGTCTATTATCTGACAAATAATGTGGTTTATCTATACAATGAAATATTATTCAGCCTTAAGAAATTCTGATACATGCAACACGGATCATCCTTGAAAACATAATGCAAAGTGAAAAAAACCAGTCACAAAAGACCACATATTATATAATTACATTTCTAAGAAGTGTCCAGAACAGGCAAATCCACAGAAACAAAAAGCAGATTTGTGGTCGCCTAGGGCTGGGGGGTAGGTAGGGAATAGTTAAAGGGTACACATTTATTTTTGAGGTGATGAAAATGTTCTAAAATTGACTGTGGTGATGGCTGCATATAACTGAATATATTAAAAACTACTGAATTACACACTTTAAATGGGTGAGTTGCATGTCTGTGAATTCAGTGAAACTGTTATTTTTTTTAAAAAAATCTGTTCTGAGACATGAGGCACTTGACAGTCAGCAAACATCTTCCACAAAGCTTTTCTGGTCAATGGTAAAAGCTTTAGCAAAACTAAACATCAATTTACTTCATTGTAATTGGAACCAGCTTGCAGTATTTTGATATGTACATTTCTAAAATGTGAATGTAGTTTAAGAAAACACATCATTACATCAGATATTCCAGGCAGCCTGCCATGAGACATTTTTACCAAAAAAAAAATCTTAAAATGAATCCATTTAATCAAGCTCAGAGTGTATGTTCTTTCTTGTTGCCTCAACTAGATGCCACCATCTCCCCTAAAACTCTCTTGTTAAACAGTACTGGACATGATTAATTCACCCATTAAGACAACAAATAGTCGAACCCTTATTGTGCACCAGGCACTGTTATAGTCGCATGTGCGTGGAGAGAAAGACAAGAACAAGACGAAGTCCCTACTTGTCGTGCTTACAATCCAAGGGGATAAGATAAACAATAAACAAATACCAATAAACAAATACCAGTTTCAGAAGCTTACTGAAAATGGGGCACTAGCCAGGCCTGGTAGTATGCTCCTATAGTCCCAGCTACTGGGGAGGCTGAGGTGGGAGGATCATGAGCCCAGGAGTTCAAGGCTGCAGTGAGTTATTATCACACCACTGCATTCCAGCCTGGGCAACAGAGTGCAACCCTGTTTCTATGCATTAAAAAACAATTTTAAAATTAAAAAAATATATACAACAGGGTGCTGTGCTATGGAGGGGTGTCATTTCAGATGGAATGGCTGGGAAAGGAAACTGCTCTGAGGAAGTGATATGTGAGATGAGTGAAGAAGGTGCCAACCACACAAAGATCAGGGGAGAATATTCCAGGTAGAGAAAATAATTTTTGAATGGCACAATCAGGTGGAGGCAGTGATTAACTGTGTTCTGCTGCTGACCAACCTTTCTCTGTGATTCTCATTTACCAACGTAATTCAAGGATATCTGGCAAAGGTAACTTGCAAATTGTGGCTGGACTAAGAAGTCTTATCTACCTCAGACCATTAAAAGGTCACACAAGTCTTCAACAAGAAGCAGCCATCCCCGGTTAAGCTCAGCCTCAACTGAGCTTTCCCTTCTTTTCTTGTGCCTCTCAGCAACTGTTACCTGTACCATTCATTCTTTCAACCCATATTGGTGAAGGGCACTGTGATAAGAATCCTGGGCCTTCCAGATGAATCAGACATACACCTGATAGCCCTTAAGATAGGAAATAATCTAGTAGCACAAAAAAATAGGCATAAACAACAAATACACAGTAGAAAGTAAAAGTGGGCCATAAAAAAAGGAGCTATAAAATGTAACAGTATCCAGAGATTACTTCCAGCTGGAGAATCAGCAGAAGTATATGGGGTAGGAGCACTGGAGTAGGGAGACTCTACGAAGCCTGAGATTTGGACAAGTGGAGGGAAAAATAAATTTATTTGTTGTATCCGTAATTAACTTCAAATGTACAACTGACCCTTGAACATGGGTCCATGCACAGTTTGAACTGCATGGGTCCACTCACATGTGGTTTTCAATAAATACCGCTAGCCCTCCATGTCAGCAGGTTTTGCAGGGATGAGTGTGGGACTTGAGTAAGCACGAATTTTGGTATCTGCTGGTGGTCTGGGAACTGATCCCCTGCAGATACCAAGGGACGACTATATTTTAAAATATTTTCAGCTCCCCAACCAGGTGATAAGGAGGAAAGGCCTGATGCTCTTTATAACTCTCTGTGATATTCAGCATAGTACTTTGCAGAGCTGGGCAATTCATTTGTTGATTCCCTGTAGGAGATGGGGTGTCAATTTCAGCACTGAAGGTAAGGCTAAATTACTCTTCCTTCATAAGGAAGTTTTGGCCTTTGAAAAGATGATCCCCTAAAACCTCTTACTATATCATTTCTCTCTCATTTCAGAGGGACATTCCTAAGTAGTTTTAGTTTTTTCTAAAACTAAAATATATATATTATGTGCTTCTAATACATACATATGTTTGCACACGTATTCGTGTGTGCGCACCTGTATCACTATACCTTAAGTTTGGAATCTCACAAAATCATTTTAAATTTCCACAGCTAAACTGATATATTTGTACTTGAGAGAAAATATTTTTTCCACTGATCAAACTTTCCCAGTCGGTCCCTCAAAAATCCCTTCCCATTACCAACAAAACATCTTAAACCAGAAAAGAAAAGCCAAATAACATTTTTTAAGGCAATGTCTCAACATCTCCAAAAAATATTCCATGGCCAAACTCACCATAGAGAGCTGTCCAAGTTTGATTAATTACATCTAGACACACAGTTCCTGACCTGAAACAGATGGAAAGAATGGCATGTTTTTAAAAATTAGAAAGTTAGTTGCATGTATCTGGCAACTAATTTTACTTATCAAGAGAAATACTTTTAATAGATCTGTGAAAAAAGAATCCCAATTGGGGAAAACTATGATGAGAAACAGAATAGTACAAAGTCTTAAAGTGTCACCTTACAGACTGAAAGGGGAAAATAGTAACTATACAATGGAGAAACCAGACAACACCTGAACCAGGTGCTGAGAACACAAGGGGCAGACAGACCTTGTATGTCTCTGAATGTGATACCCCAAGAAAGATACAATCTTACTTTGTAGTTTTCTGGCCTTAAGCGTGTTCATGCTCTGAATCTAATGAACAGGAAACATCAGATAAACCCAAATTGAGGAACAATCTATAAAATAATGGGTTTATATTATTTTAAAATGTGAATTTTATAAAAGAAAAAGGCAGGCTGAGGAACTAATCCTGATTAAAGTAGTTTAAAGAAACCTGACAACTAAATGTAATGTGTGATTCTAGACTGGATCCTTTACTGAAAGAAAAAAGTGCTAAAAAGTAAGTTACTGGAATATGGCAGTAGATTAAATAAAAAGTATTGCATTAATGTTAAATTCCTGAATCTGACAATTATATACTGTGGACAGATAAGAGAATATCCTTGTTAGGATAACTGATACAACAAAGTATTAATATTAAAGGACTAAGGGGCATGATGTATGTATATATACAACCTACTCACACAGGGTTCAGAAAAACCTGTTAGATATGCTTGTGAGAGACAGCAAAGCTTAGTGCCATGACAAATTAAAACCGCATCCCAAATAATAATATATTCTAAACAGCACTAGAAGTATAAAACAGGATATGCTGGAATATTTTAAAGTATCATTAATAAAATATTAGAAGGAAAGAAAGGGATAAATAAGATTCATTAACTGACTCTATAGTCATTTTGCCTTACTCTCAAGAATCGAGAAAATACAGCTTGCAGTGAGCCGAGATCACGCCACTGCACTCCAGCCTGGGAGACACAGCGAGACTCCGTCTCAAAAAAAAAAAAAAAAAAAAAGGCCGGGCGCGGTGGCTCAAGCCTGTAATCCCAGCACTTTGGGAGGCCGAGGCGGGTGGATCACGAGGTCAGGAGATCGAGACTATCCTGGCTAACATGGTGAAACCCTGTCTCTACTAAAAATACAAAAAACTAGCCGGGCGTGGTGGCGGGCGCCTGTAGTCTCAGCTACTTGGGAGGCTGAGGCGGGAGAATGGCGTGAACCCGGGAGGCGGAGCTTGCAGTGAGCCGAGATCAGGCCACTGCACTCCAGCCTGGGAGACACAGGGAGACTCCGTCTCAAAAAAAAAAAAAAAAAAAAAAAGAAAATACTATAAGGTCTGAAAACAGTCAATCCATAGACTGAAAACACATCTCTGAATTGTGTCTACACAAAGAGAATTGAGATGCGGAATATTACTACTGTTTGCTGGATAACAAGAAAAATGAAGGACCCAGTCACGACAATGGAAAAGACTAAGTGGTACAATAGCAGAATGTGAACTAAGGTATTGAGGACCTCATATCCTTTGGATTCTATCATTTACATGACCATTCATACATTCCTAACTCCTGATAAGGTCCAAAACGATAACTGAGGCTTTTTATAACAGAGAGAGAAATGCTAATCAAGAGCAGTTGCTGCTAAAATTTAAACATTTTAAAATAGTTACTTACGCTTCATCAATGTTGGGATGGAAAATTTTATTCATGAATCCTGTAAAAAGAGATGTTAATTAGCAGCAAAAAGTATCCAGAGAACAATTAGTTTTTTAAAGTATTGCAGTACTGGAAACAATTTCAGTATTGGGAAAAGGTGATAATACTTATAAATCACTACTTTCAACCATAGATCTTTGGTTACTGATAAACATTATATTCTCCTGATAGCTCCAATTACTTAGAATACATCAGCGTTCTATTAACAAAAAAAGCAAGCTGGGAGAAATGCAGCTTCTTATACAAAATAATCATTAAAGCAACTGTTTTCTGAGCTATGAAGATACTGCCCAAAGATAAATTATACTACTAAATGGTTCATAACCAGTGTCATGATAAAAGTCTGACTCTCCCTCCCAGAAGTTTTATTGTTCAAGCTCTAAATCTGGAGGTTCTGCATTTGAACTTCTCCTTCTGAAGCTCACTTACTGGTATCACTTGGCTACACTGTGCGCGGAACATGAATGAAACTGTTGAAATGCTAAAGGAATACCACTTCAAACCACAAAGGATTTCATAAGAACAGTGACCAAAATATTTCCTTTAACATTAGTCCACTCATTCAGGGAAACCCAGTTTTGATTAAAATTGGGGCAACCAAGAAATGAAGCAAGGAGTTTAAAAAAAAAAAAAAAAAAAAAAAAACAACCTCTAAGTTGGCTATATCTGTTGGAGGTTTAAGTTTTTTTTTGTTTTTTGTTTTTTTTTTTTGAGGCGGAGTCTCGCTCTGTAGCCCGGGCTGGAGTTTTTAAAACTTTTCCTAGCAAACCAAGTACACACTTTAATAGTTATCTGGCCATTTAAACTTCAAGGAGAAATTAATAAAACCAGAGATTCAATCAGTCAGTATATATGCAAATGGCAATATTCTAAAGCAGAGATCCACTGTCAAAGGTGTCATTTTGTCATCCCTATCACTTCATTTCCTTTTAGGACTCTCATTCTGTTCCACACTTTCAGTATCTGAAGTTCCTTATTAAGGTGAGTATCACCACCACTATCTCCGACCCCCACCCTCCCTCACCGCCATCCCCATAGTCTCTCTCTCATTCATTCAGCTTGGCATTCACAATGCCTACACTGCAGGCATTGTGCTTGGATAGGGTACAAAAATAAGACAGTTCACTATTCTTGAGGAGGTCACTGTGGCAGTGGGACAAGACACACCAATAAATAACTGCAATCTGAATAAAGTATTGACACAGTAGGGGGAATAAAACAGGAAGTCAGGAAAGATGCAGAGAAATGGCACTGGAGGACCCTCAAGTGAGGTGCTACAGAGATTGTCTCCAAAAACCTCAGAAACTTCCCCTGAGTTAGAAAACAGGAGATAAGAATACCAAGTCCAAGTAGTCCAGTCTTAGACCACTCTAGTCACTCACACTTTTAGCTTTTGTTTTTAAATGCTCTGTGTTGAAACAGCATAATCTTCTATCTACCACAATCAAGAGGGCCCATGTGATATTTAAGTTACTCTGATGAAAAAAAAGCTTTGTGTCCAATATTAATTTTTCATTAAGGAAATTAGTCTAGATTTAAGAAGCATGTGGTTTATGAAGACATTTTAATAATGGGAAATGTTCATGTCTTGGTATTAAGAGGAGAAAAATTAGGGTAAAAAAATTCTATATAACTTTAGAAAAATACTAATACACATGTCCCAGATGACCCATGAGAGTATTTGTTGCAATATTATTTATAAAAGCCAAGAGCCAAATTCAACCCTGTCAATGGATAGGGTTGGATAAAGGGGAGTACATCCATCTACTTGAGTCCTACGTAGCCAAGGGTAATGAAGTAGATCAATGTGTATCAACTTGTATACATCTAAAGCTAAGGTTTGTTTGTGTTTTTAAGTTGCAGGATGTTATATTTACAGCCTGAGGTTATTTAATAAACTAAAACAAAGCAATACTACCTATTCTCCATGGTAACAAGTATAGGAAAACTGTACTGAACCAACATGTACCAAATTTGCAAAAGTAATGGTTTCAGTTAGGGCACCAGGGCTGGGGTCATGATGGGAATAGGGAACAGAACGGGAAACAGTGGTTAAAAATGACTTTATCTGGCCGGGCATGGTGGCTCACGCGTGTAATCCCAGCACTTTGGGAGGCCAAGGTGGGTGGATCACCTGAGGTCAGGAGTTCAAAACCGGCTTAGCCAACATGGTGAAACCCCGTCTCTAGTAAAAAGAAAACAAAAATTAGCCGGGGGTGGTGGCATGTGCCCGTAGTCCCAGCTACTCAGGAGGCCGAGGCAGGAGAATCACTTGAACCCAGGAGGCGGAGGTTTCAGTGAGCCGAGATAGCGCCACTGCATTCCAGCCTGGGCGACAGAGCGAAGCTGTCTCAAAAAAAAACAAAAAAAAGACTTTATGTAACACTATTAATATATTCATTTTAAAAAGGGACAATGTGCTTGTATATTATTTTTTTACACTATTAATATATTCCTTTTAAAAAGGGACAATGTGCTTGTATATTATTTGCTCTGTTTAAAACATATGCACATAAATAAGAAACTGAAAGTAAGTACAAATGTTAACAGTGCAGAATTCTTAGTGGTGGTAGGATTTTCTCCACTGCACTGTTCAAATCTCATCACACCTGAACCGAACTAGGACCACAGCAATAGGAAAAGGCTAGAAAACAGGTGTCGATGGCTGTCATCTTTGAGAGATTCTCCCATTATTTCTACTTGCACTTTTGGCTCTCTGACATTTCTACAATGTGTAATTTTAATAGTTGAGAGTAAAAAAACTTTCAAATAAAAAGTTATACATAGTATCAGCTGGGCACAGTGGCTCTCCCCTGAAATCCCAACACTTTGGAATCCTAAAACAGGCGGATTACTTGACGTCAGGAGTTTGACACTGGCCAACATGGTGAAACCCCATCTGTATGGAAAATACAAAAATTAGCCGGGCATGTGGTGGCACACCTATAGTCCCAGCTACTCAGGAGGCTGAGGCAGGAGAATTGCTTGAACCTGGCAGGTGGAGGCTGCAGTGAGCCTCTGCAGATCATGTCACTGCACTCCAGCCTGGAAGCCAGAGCTAGACTCCATTTCCAAAAAAAAAGTTATACATAGAATCAAATATTCTAAAATAGACTTAATTATACAAACATTAACTAGTGCTGCACTATTTTAAGAAAAAGTCAGTAAAACTAACCATTTTATTTGAAAACTCATATCTTAACACTCTTATTCAAATAATACAAATTCATTATCCTCCCCCTAAAATCAGAGGAACCTCAGGTTATAAGGTGCATGGTCCTCAAAATCAGTTATATATAGGAACATGCTGCTATCACTACTGCAGGGAAGCTTTCTGATGAGTAGGGAACAATGCTGAGCCACTATGTGGTTTAATGCAAGAGAATGGTCTTACTATATGAAAAACATTGCTTGAAGCTACTATTAAGAATTAAGGCCGGGCGCGGTGGCTTAAGCCTGTAATCCCAGCACTTTGGGAGGCCGAGACGGGCGGATCATGAGGTCAGGAGATCGAGACCATCCTGGTGAACACGGTGAAACCCCGTCTCTACTAAAAAACACAAAAAAACTAGCCGGGCGAGGTGGCGGGCGCCTGTAGTCCCAGCTACTCGGGAGGCTGAGGCAGGAGAATGGTGTAAACCCAGGAGGTGGAGCTTGCAGTGAGCTGAGATCCGGCCACTGCACTCCAGCCTGAGTGACAGAGCAAGACTCCGTCTCAAAAAAAAAAAAAAAAAAAAAAAAAAAAAAAGAATTAAAAATATGTTCTTGATACTTAAATTCTGCCTCTGTGAGAACTCTCAAAACTAACACTTAATGAAGCACGTCTATGGCAAAAGTTCCCAATGCTGGCTACAGATGAGAAGCACTGGGAAGTTTTCATTTAAATAAACTAAAACCAATACTCAAAGAACTCTGAGAACACAGGACTTAAGGGGAAATACCTGTAAGGAGAGGTCTTTAGAAAAAATAAGTCCTACATTAGAAGGTCACCAGCATTATGGAGAAAAACACAGCAGAGGAGGGGAACAGAAATGGAAAGGTTGGGGCGGGGTGGCAGTTTTAAATGAGATGGTCAGTAAGGGACTTGCTGAGAAGGTGAGTTGCTTTGAAGGATGTGAAAGAGGAGCCACCTGGTACCAAGAGGAGAGGAGAAGGTCTCTATAGCGGGAACAGCCAAGTGCAAAGTACATTAGGAGCTTGCCTGATGCTCTGAAGTTTTTTCCTGAAACTGAAGGGATTTGAGAAAGTACAGAAAATGAGAAGTGATGTCACAGAGGTGATCAGCATTCGGGGCCCTTTTAGGGACGTTGGCTTTTATTCTGAGGGAGATGGGGGGCCACTGAGACTAGTGCCTGAACAGTGACATATTCACATACTTGGCTTGTTTAACAAATAGCTTGTGTCCTAAAATAGGTTAGTTGGAGAACAGCTCAATCAGCTCACCTGAGTGCTGGGGAATGGCAGATCTCAACCTAAACGAAATGGGAATCCTACAGGGCATTACGCTTCAACAATCGGATGCCACGGGGCATTTAAAGGTGTTAAGTCAAAAAAATAACTATGGTAAGCTTTAAATGTTTATCAAAATGGTCTCTGAAAGACTAAGGTGGCTCCCTCATTGGACATGGCCTGAAGAGCACACTTGGAATTAACAGTGTCTATACAGTTTTCAATTAAATCTAGATTTGGCTTAGTTGAGTACAGGAATAAATAACAGAACCAAAAAGGACTTGGTAAACATACACTTTAGTAATAAATGGTTTGGAGCTCAGTCTCCAGTGCCCCTGCTAAGTATAGAACATCATCTGAGCACTAGGACAGAGTGCAGAATCACACCACGAAGAGCAAAGTACTCAACAGGGACGTGGGTTCTAGCCCTAACTCATCAACTGCAGGCCCTGGGCACTGCACCTCATGGGGTCTGTTTCCTTAGCTATGAAGACAAATAGTTGAACTACATGATCTCCAAACTCTCCTCTCTTACTCTGTTTCTAAAGGCCCTATCAGCTCTAAAAATCTGGCATTTAATAACAATGGCAAGCACTCTGAGAACAGAGGAATTAAGGGGAAATATCCAAGAGTTAAGTCCTTAAAGGAAATTAATTCTGTAAGGCAGCATTTTTAAGTACAGGAATTTTCTAGAGAATACAAAACCACCAACATGATAAAATACCATAAGGAGACACAAAACAAACCCTCTGACTCTTCCAAAGTAGGCAGAAACAGTTTATAATCTTGCCTTTGAGGAATGAACACAACCAGACCAACTCTATCAAGAAACTTCCTACTTTCTAAACTAAAATGATCTCTTCCAATACCAGGTGTTTTTTGTTTTTTTTTGTTTTTTGAGACAAGGTCACTTTGTCACCCAGGCAGGAGTGCAGTGGTGCACTATCAGCTCACTGCAACCTCTGCCTACTAGGTTCAAGAGATTCTCCTGCCTCAGCCTCCCACGTAGCTGGGAGTACCACAACCAGCTAATTTTTGTATTTCTTGGTAGAGACGGGGTTTTCACCATGTTGGCCAGGCTGGTCTTGAACTCCTGACCTCAAGTGATCCACCCACCTCAGCCTCCAAAAGTGTGGGGAATTACAAGCATGAGCCACTGCACCCGGCCCTCAGGCTTTTTTAATTGTTAGAAAAATATCCAAAGCAAATACATGGAAAAGAGCATATCTCCTTGACATTTGTTCTTAGACAAGCTGTGGGCAGTGTTTCTGGCAAAGCCATTTACATTCTGGATAATGATGCCAACAATGGAGCTCCTGGACAAGGAGAAGGGAGACAGAGAAAGAACGGGCCAGAAATTCAGAGAAGGAATGTTCTCAGGACTGTGTGTGTTGGCCCTGGCATGTTCTCCTTCCTTTTGGCAATGCTATCATCACACTAATGAATATGTCTGCAACAAGAGAATTTTCCCAACACTTGTTTCCATTAGACCAGGAACTATTTTCAAGATATTTTAAGAGAACATATTTTGAAAACTGCTTTTATGGCAACATAAGTAGAAGTAGCAGGTTATTTTTAATCTACATGATTTAAGATTTTATTCACTACCAGGCATTTTCTTTTCTCTTTTTTTTTTTGAGACAGAATCTCACTCTGTCACTCAGGCTGGAGTGCAGTGGTGCGATCTTGGCTCACTGCAGCCTTCACCTTATGGGTTCAAGCGATTCTCCTGCCTCAGCCTCCCAAGTAGCTGGGACTACAGGCACCGGCCACCACACCCAGCTAATTTTTTTGTATTTTTAGTAGAGATGGGGTTTCACTGTGTTAGCTAGGATTGTCTCGATCTCCTGACCTCGTGATCCACCCACCTCAGCCTCCCAAAGTGCTGGGATTACAGGCGTGAGCCACCGTGCCCGGCCACTACCAGGCATTTTCTAATGACATATTTCAGTGATTTGACCAGATAAAAATCAGAACTCCTTTAAGTTTTTTGGACAGTTATACTCTGGCGTAGTTCTAGCACTCGTTAAAGGGGATAAGGAGGATCGTACAACAGGAATAAATATCCAGCTAAAAAGCTTACCCTCTCTGTCCTGCATCTTTTAGCAGAAGGGAATTAGGTAATTTATAATTCTGGAGAAGGAATCCAGATCACACTTAGTTGATGTAAAACTATTATCATATACCTTAAAAAATAAAAAGCACAGATTACAATAGAAAAACATGCCTTGCTTTTGCTTGTTTCACTCCAATACTCAACTGCTCTAGAATAACAAATCTCATGACCCATAGGCTAATAGGCAGTGAACATAAATAACATTGTGCTAAGTCATGCTGAAAACTGGTTTTTATTTCAGCCTCTGTGTCCAGTTCCAGGAAGGGGTCTATATAGAGTTGTACACACTTCTGAGTAACTTCGGACATTGGGGTCAATATGTAAATAAATGAGGCCAAGCTTCACCTATTTTCCATCTTTGTTCCCTTTATTTGAGAGGATAATGATCAAATTTGTGGGTAGATGAAATACTTTGGGCCAATCACCAGAAATTTCACCTGGAATTATCTTGACAAAATGAGAGGTTAGACAAATGACTTGTGAATCAAAGTAAATCCACCCTATGATAAACAGGTGAAGAGCACCAAAGGCCAAAACAGCAGCTACGTCCCAGGGATAAAATGAGCCTAGACTAAGGTGGCTCAGGCAGCTGTGGCTGATGCAATTTAATTATAAGCTTATGAATTCCTGTGAGAAAACAGTTAAGTAAATACATTAAGTTATTCTGATTGTCTATCTTCACAACAACTGCCCACATAAAGTAGAATATTCACAACCAAACTGATTAATTCTATTTTTTGAGTCAGTATAATTGTTTAAAATATTATTATTAAAGACTGAATCTCATCTTCCCTTGCAGTACCTCAGACTACAAATTATTTAAGGGTAATAACTTGGATCTCTGTTCCTAGCACACAGGGTGACCAGAGTTGGGGTGTTCCAATTGAGTAAGTGGGGGGGGGGCTGCCAGCTCCACTAGTGACAGCCATTGGCCAGCCGTGCGCAGTACTGCACAATCTGATAGATTTTCATCTTACCTCAGACAGCCAGGCCCTGCCCAAGGCAGCCTGTGCCCAGGTAGAAATCTCTTCAGAAAGCTGAGCCTTTCCTACTCAGGAGAGATGGACCTGGGCCGGTCTCTTCTCGGGTGAGGAACCAGGCAAGGAGCTCACTCTCAATGCCCTGTGTCATATGAACTTCTGAACTCATCCTGTGTGTGTTCAGGAGAGCTAAACTCAAAAAGGGGTCCTCTTTTCTGTTTCTTCCTTTCTCTCTGATAATATGGAGTCTGAGGAATGGGCTAGATGGATAAGAAAAGTTCATTTATAACTAAGAAAAGGTGAAGTGTTATTATCCTTCAATAGCATAACCCTTCTACCAACCTAGTGGATTACAAAAACCTTTGGCCTATTTTCCTATGGTTTCATTTTTGGGAGACTAACTTCTGCCTTGTTTCCATAGTTTATCTTTCGATCACTTGGTCGTTCATATAACCACACTGTTGGGATCAGGCAGTATTTATTTTCATGGTCAGAGACAATACAGTACAGAACACATTGGACTTGAACTCACAAGACCCAGCTACAACTCTCTACCACTCTTTTAGAGCTGAAGATAAATGTTTGAGGTGACAGATATCCCAATTACCCTGATTTGATCATTACGTATTGCATACATGTTCCAAAATAGCACATGTACCCCAAAAATGTGTGTAACTGATGTAACAATACATTTTTTAAAAGGACTAGGCTCCAGTCAGAATGCCTAAATGCCACTGTGTGAGCCTCTGGAGCAATCTACTTCATCTCTTTGCCTTTCTGTTCCCTTATTCCTAAAACTAGGTTAAATAATGGCATCTACACATCATTAATTGTGAAGATTAAATGAGTTAATATAGGTAAAGCATCTGAACAGTAACTGGCATACAGTAACCATGCAGTAATGTTAGAATTAGCTTAATAAGTTTAACGAACAAGTAATTTCATCTTGCTGTCCTCATCCTAAAACTGATTAATATTTACCCTATGTGTCCATCTCTTAATGCTCTTACAAGTGTCAAGAACATGAGAGGATATTATTATTTAGAGATATGTTTCCCGTAACTCTGTCACCCTGGAAATGGAAAATACAATTATAATTTTTATTTTTAATATTTATTATTTCTGTGACACAGCCCCAGGAGGTCCTGAGAACATGTGCCCCATATTTATTATTAAAAAGACCATCCTTTCTTGATGTGCAAGCAAAAATTAGATTAAAAAAAAATCCTGACTGCATTTGGTATAGTTAAAAAACGAGCACACACACACTAACCTGGAAGCCAGAAGACGGACTCTGCAACTAGTTAGTAGTCATACATCTCAGCCTCATTTTTTTCCATCCTTAAAATCAGGCAAATTGGATGTCATAATCTCTAAACTTCCACTTAACAACACAGTTTTCACCAACACCAGGAATATAAGCAAATCTCAAACTGTGAACAGGTTTTTAGAAAGAACTAAGACACTGCTTTTGTTGTTTCCAAAAGAATTTCAGTTTAAAGAAAAAGGAAGCCAAAAATACTTGTTTTCATTATGACACCAAATCCTAAAGGGAAAAAAATAGATTTAATGCCAAAAAGATGTCAGAATAACCAGCTCAAAAGCTAGAGGTCATCCAATACAGAGTAGGAACTAACCTAGGCAGCAAGTTTGATGGAAGTTTAAATAGCAAATGAAAAGATTACATAATAATGAGCCATCAAAGGCAGAATTAAAACCGGCGTCAGTCAACTTTAAGAAAGAAATGGACAAGTCCTCTGATAGTAACAAGCACACGCAAAAGCAGGGTTATCCTTAGAGGTGGCAGCCTGGGGAAGGGAGTGGGAAAGCTACTGTACTATTTTTACTCTGGCTAATAGCAAGATGCAGGTAAATGAATTTAGACATTACAGCCTGCTCACGGCAGGTTTCACATTAAAAGGGACCATTTGACCACTGGCTTCTCTCACTGAGAACTTCAGCACCTGGCTTGGCCCTCAAGCTGCTCTCCGCCCCAACTCCTGTCATTTTTGGTGACAATACAGACCATACTCCTGACACCTGGGTCTTTTTTTTTGGGGTCGGGGGGGAGACAGAGTTTTGCTCTTGTTGCCCAGGCTGGAGTGCAATGGCGCGATCTTGGCTCACTGCAACCTCCGCCTCCCGGGTTCAAGCGATTCTCCTGCATCAGTCTCCCGAGTAGCTGGGATTACAGGCATGTGCCACCGTGCCCAGCTAATTTTGTATTTTTAGTACAGACGGGGTTTCTCCATGTTGGTCAGGCTGGTCTTGAACTCCCAACCTCAGGTGATCCCGTCTGCCTCGGCCTCCCAAAGTGCTGGGATTACAGACGTGAGCCACTGTGCCTGGCCTGTTTCTTAAGCTTCTCCTCAATGACCTTTCTTCTATTCCATTCCACTTCATGCTCCCAAGGACATACCCTGACCTTTGTTATTCTGTAGCCAGCATCTCTGGCTACAAAACATTCCCAATCACAAATTCAGACATCTCCTATCCTACCAATCAATCTCCTATCCTTGCCAAAAGCTTCCCACCCCAGGAATCACTAATTTTTTTCACTTGTTAAATGTAATCCACAGATCCTCCCATTTTCTTCCCACCTACCAGCCCTCTTATCTTCACTGGCTTCTTACTCAGCTTAAGATTTAAGAGCCATCACCATCCTCACTCTCAAGCAACCCTCTGCAAATCTCCTGTCCTCTCCCTTCCAAAATGCCCATCTAGCAAATCTACCACCGGAAGCATCATTCACATTTGTTCAACTTGGACTTGAGGGTACCACTAGGTAGGCATTCATTCACTCACACAAATATTCTTCTGCAGAACGGGCAATGTATCAGGCCCTGAGTAGTGAGTATTTGGGAGGACAGAGGTGGTGGTAGTAAAACAGACCCAGGGACTGCCTTCATGGAGTTCACATCTACTGAGCTGGCAGGGAGGAGAGACATAAGTAAACAAATATATACCAATTTATCTAAACATGCTCAACAGCCTTTCATGGACTCAGCATCACCTGCAATCTTCCTTTCTCCTTTCTCTAGTGGCTTGCTCCCCCAGTCTCCCATGACTGTTACATTTTACCACGATCCTGCAAATCTACTTTCTTTCTCTCCCTTTGTTCCCCTAACCCTCTCCTCCAGTTCTTTCACTAAATAGCCATGTCCCTTTTCTTTGAGAAGATGAAAGTCAGTTGGCAGGATCCCTCATTTTCCATAAAAATTTCTAAACTCCTCCCTGCACACACACTCTTTCTCCCTGCCTCAACAGCTTGCACAAATGTTCCCCTCCTCTGAAACACCAGGCCTCTGGGTTCCGATCCTGCTCTCTCCTTCCTTCTCAATGGTGGTGCTCCTGCAATTCTCTTCCCAACTCCAGCATCACCAAGCTCTCCCTTTTCTAAACATCTCTCTACAATAAGCACTTCAAAATCCTTCAGAATCTTCCATTTAAAAATTAGAAACAGGCCAGGCACAGTGGCTCACACCTGCTGTCCCAGCACATTGGGAGGCCAAGGCGGGCCAATCGCTTGAGTCCAGCAGTTCAAGACCAGGCTGAGCAACATGGTGAAACCCATGTCTACAAAAAATGCAAAAAAATTAGCCAGGCGTGGTGGCCTATGCCTGGAGTCCAGAGGTCCAGGCTGCAGCGAGCCCAGATTACGCCACTGGAGGTCAGCCTGGACAACAGAATGAGACCCCGTCTTAAAAAACAAACAACAGACCATCCCTTTATCTTCCACCCCCATTTGGATGATTTCCTTAATGGAGCCACATTTCTTCAGAGCAGCGTATGTCTAGAACAAAGTTTCTTGACTTTGGCAGCCTTGTCCAAGCCACCAGCATCTCTGGCTACAAAAGCTTTTATAACTGTGCTTCTATCCCGTCACTGTTTCTTGCCCCACAGCAGTAGAATGATCATTAAAACACAAAATGAGACCTTTCACTCCCCTGCTGAAGACTATGTAATCTTTCTACTACATTTAAAATGAAAGTTGAGCCTTTAACCTGGCCTACAAAGCGGTCTGTGAACTCGACCCTGCCTGCCGCTTGGCCCCTGTGTCATACACCTCACATTTTACACAGTTTTCCAGGCTGGGGCCTTTGTATTCAAAATTTCTTCTGCCTGGAAAGCTCTTACCCCTGATTTTGGAGGATCACGGCTGGCTTAATTTTTTTTTTTTTTTTAATCTTTTTAAGACTCAGCTTAAATTTACTTTGTCAGACCCTTCCTGAATATCTGATCCAAGACACCTATTCTATCCATTAATTCTCTGCATAAAGCTATCAGAAGTTTTTTTTTTTTTTTTTTTTTTTTTTTGAGACGGAGTCTCGCTCTGTCGCCCAGGCTGGAGTGCAGTGGCCGGATCTCAGCTCACTGCAAGCTCCGCCTCCCAGGTTCACGCCATTCTCCTGCCTCAGCCTCCTGAGAAGCTGGGACTACAGGCACCCGCCACCTCGCCCAGCTAGTTTTTTGTATTTTTTAGTAGAGACGGGGTTTCACCGTGTTAGCCAGGATGGTCTCGATCTTCTGACCTCATGATCCGCCCGCCTTGGCCTCCCAAAGTGCTGGGATTACAGGCGTGAGCCACTGCGCCCGGCTGCTATCAGAAGTTTTAAATTTTGCTTTATCTTCTCATTCCAAAAGAACATAGAGTATTAAGAGAGCAATTTGTTCACTTCTGCATCCACAGCACCCAGAATAACACCCAGCTCGCAGCAGGTATCCACTAAATTTGTGAAACTGATTAGAAGAAATGATGTAGGCCATAGCCAAAGTCTCAGCTGCCAGACATAATTTTTAAAAAAATCTATCCTGAAAAATGTCATTTTCAGAACACCAGTAAAAGAACTTTTAACAGTGGCTTATATTCTCATAGCATTATCTCTATTTATTTTTTTTAAAAAACCTTCCTTACTAGAAACTTGTTTCTCTTCTCTACTGGAATTCAAAAGATACTTATCATTGGCTGGGTACATTGGCTCACGCCTATAATCCCAGCACTTCGGGAGGCCAAGGCAGGCAGGCAGATTACCTGAGGTCAGGAGTTCCACATCAGCCTGGGCAACACTATAAAACCCCATCTCTCCTACAATACAAAAATTAGCTGGGCTTGGTGGCGCATGCCTGTAATCCCAGCTACTCGGAAGACTGAGGCAGGAGAATCACTTGAACCCGAGGGGCAGAGGTTATGGTAAGCTGAGATTGTGCCACTGCACTCCAGCCTGGGCGACAGAGCAAGACTCCATATCAGGAGAAAAAAAAAAAAAAAAGATATAGATCACTACAGAGTAGCAATTATATAACTGTTTGGGACAGGTCTAAATTCATAACCACGGTTATTAGAGAAGTACATAGGTGATCTTAATGGAATTTTGCCTCCCCAGCCCCAAAATTCATTTTATTTGAGACGGAGTCTCACTCTTGTCACCCAGGCTGGAGTGTAGCGGCGCCATCTCAGCTCACTGCAACCTCTGCCTCCCAGGGTCAAGCAATTCTCCTGCCTCAGTCTCTCAAGTAGCTGGGATTACAGGCACGTGCCACCATGCCCAGCTTACTTACATATATATGTATTTTTTAGTAGAGACGGGGTTTCACTATGTTGGTGAGGCTCATCTCGAACTCCTGGCCTCAAGTGATCCTCCTGCCTCGGCCTCCCAATGTGCTAGTATTACAGGCGTTAGTCACCATGCCCAGTCCCAGAATTCATTTTATTTGCGAAAAGACAGTGGTTCAAATAGGCCTTTGTTAAATGACTAATCTGAAACCTCTTGTGAATGACACACTCCTCTCTACTCCAAATACTGGCCCACCCCTGCTTAAATACTGCTCAGTGAAGTTACTCATGCTAGTTCTTGAGGGAGTAATTATGGAATGATTCCATCTAGGAAGATATAAAATAAAATGGTAGTCTAAGTTCTATAGTTAGTTTAGTCAAGCCATATTATAAACCTCCACTCCAAAAATAGTGTGAGGTCATTTCTGGCCAGAGTGAAATAAAAAATGTATAATGCCAGAACAGTCTACTATTCTGACAATGAAAAAGATTAACACAGTTCCCTTTATCACTTGCATGAGCTAAAAAAAAAAAAAAAAAAAAAAATTATCAGCTGGGCACAGTGGCTCACGCCTGTAATCTCAGCATTGTGGGAGGCCAAGGTGGGTGGATCACCTAAGACCAGGCATTTAAGACCAGCCTGGCCAACATGGTGAAACCCCGTATCTACTAAAAAACACAAAAATTAGCAGGGCATGGTGGCATATGTCTGTAATCCCAGCTACTCAGGAGGCTGAGGCAGGAGAACTACTTGAACCTGGGAGGCGGAGGTTGCAGTTAGCTGCAATGGTGCCATTGCACTCTGGCCTGGTGACAGAGCAAGACTCCATCTCAAAAAAAAAAAAAAAAAAAAAATTATGGCACACTGATTATCAGAGTATCTTTCAACTAAGAACCTATGGCAGACTGGGAAATTCAAGAGGAACTCTGACAGGCTGTCTAGTCTAGTGGAACAGGGCAACCTGAACCATCCTGATAGTTTGACCCAATTTTAAAGGCCACTAGTATAGCTTGGAGTATTTTTTTTTTTTTTTTTTTTGAGACAGAGTCTCGCTCTGTCGCCCAGGCTGGAGTGCAGTGGCGCGATCTTGGCTCACTGCAAGCTCTGCCTCCCGGGTTCACACCATTCACCTGCCTCAGCCTCCTGAGTAGCTGGGACTACAGGCGCCCGCCACCATGCCCGGCTAATATTTCGTATTTTTTAGTAGAGAAGGGGTTTCACCGTATTAGTCAGGATGGTCTTGATCTCCTGACCTCATGATCCGCCCACCTCGGCCTCCCAGAGTGCTGAGATTACAGGCGTTAGCCACTGTGCCCAGCCAGCTCAGCGCATTTTAACTATTGTATTGCCGTGACTTTTTCCATTTTGTCTCCATTTACTCAAATGGGTCTAGCAAGTTCTTGCTTCATGCCACTGACATCAAATTCTCTCTTTTTTTTTTAAAATTTTTTTTTATTTCTTGAGACCAGTTTCACTGTCATCCAGGCTGGAGTGCAGTGACGCTATCTCAACTCACTGCAACCTCTGCCTCCTGGGTTCAAGTGATTCTCCCACCTCAGCCTCCCAAGTAGCTGGAACTAAAGGTATACACCACCATGCCCAGCTAATTTTTGTATCTTTTTTTTTAGAGATGGGGTTTCTCCATATTGCTCAGGCTGGTCTCGAGCCCCTTGGCTCCAATGATGTGCCCGCTTCAGCCTCCCCAAAGTGCTGGGATTACAGCATGAACCACTGTGCCTGGCCTCACATCAAGTTCTACAGCAGCCCGAGCTTGCTGCTTTTGTACCTGACCATTCTACCAATGCTCAGCAAACCATTCAGCAGTTCCTCCAGAATCCTGTTCTCAACTCATTTCTCTTACCTTCCCAGCTTTGGTATCATCAAATTGCAACCCAGATGCAATGCATACAGCCTGCTCCTAATAGAGGGTCCTCCTCACTGAAAATACGTAGATACAGATTGGTAGCATTTCACAAATTGGTTTCTAAACTTGTTACTTGAATCTTATAACACAGTTTTCTATATTTTAAGAAGTATAAATGATGACAGGGTTCCTTAAAGTTTTTTACTCTTAAAGTTATTTACAAAAGATTCTAAAATATTCTATAGTTCTATCTGAAATTAGGATACAATTCTGTTAATAGTAGCCAATAATCATTTAAATGTAAGATAAGATGACAACGTCTTAATTTTATCTGGAATGCTAGTGTTTAAGTAAAGTAGATATGATATGAAGGAGAATATAATAGATCCAGAAGAGAACTTCTGGATGTTGCAAGATGTTTAACAGCTAGAAGCCCTGAATTTAATTATATATATATACACACACACACAATTTATACATACACACATATATATAGTGTATATGTGTGTGTATATGTATATGTGTGTGTGTATATGTATGTATACACACACACACATACATACACACACACACACACACACACACACACACACATATATATATATATTTTTTTTTTTTTTTTGAGACAGAGTCTCGCTCTGTTGCCCAGGCTGGAGTGCAGTAGCGCGATCTTGGTTCACTGCAGGCTTCGCCTCCCGGGTTCACGCCATTCTCCTGCCTCAGCCTCCTGAGCAGCTGGGACTACAGGCAAACCGCCACCACGCCTGGCTAATTTTTTGTATTTTTAGTAGAGATGGGGTTTCACTGTGTTAGCTAGGATGGTCTCAATCTCCTGACGTCATGATCCACCCGCCTTGGCCTCCCAAAGTGTTGGGATTACAGGCGTGAGCCACTACGCCCGGCCCTGTATCTTTTATTAGAAGACTTTTATATTCTTTCTCCTTGGCTTAGGCTTATCAAAAGTATTCCCATTATGATTATAAGCTCTAAAGAGGGACCTTTTTCAGTTTATATGAAGAGATAAATGGAACAAGGGAAGGGGGAAGTGGAAGAGTCAGGCAGGAAAGAAAAAGGTGAGAAGTACTTGAGGTAACCAACCAAGAGAAGAGAAAAAGGGGGAAGAAAGAAGTGAAGAAAGTTGTGTGTAAAGACAGTATCTGAGATGGGCTAAACTCTGAGTAGAAAACAAAGGAAGGAAAACTGTGTGTGCACTTACACACACACATAATTAAAATTTAAAGGAAAAAAGAAGGGAGGCTGCCGGGAAACACGTGGGTCAGGCAGGTCCTAAGCAAGCTACCGGGGGGAATTCTGGCCGAGCCTGATGGCTTTCTAAAGCAAAAGACAGCAAAGTGTAGACTCAGACAATAATGCAGACAGGACAGTCAAAAGACATTTGCAATATGTTTAAAAATACTTACTTTTGTAATAAAAGCAAACATTGTAGACTATTTGGAAATTACAGAATAGTATGCTTTTAGTTTCCTTTAACTGAACAGCTATGGATAACATCAATAGTTTGGCATTCAAATGTGAAATGCATGGGAAAACATTAGAGTTGTAATATATAAAAAAAGACTTTCCTGTGCAGCCCTTCGAAGAGGGTGTTAAAACATGAGTAATGGCCGTAAAACATTTTATTCACTAAGATGTACTATCACTTAGCTACTTTATCACAGACTGGGTCATTTAGGTTGCTTCTGACTTTTAGGTATTATAACACTAAAATTCACGTATTCTTTTGACAGTGCAGACTGCTAAATTTTTTTTAGATAATTTTAAACTTTTTAAATAAAAATATTTGAAGGATATAAAATATTTACCAAGCAATACATAGTGGTAGACTGGCTATATCATAATACCTTTGCCAATACTGTTTTATCTGCCAGTTTGACAAATCATATACTGTACTATCGTTTTAATCTGCATTCTTTTGGATTAGACATAAAACCATTTTGTATCCTCTGCTTATTTTTTTTATTAAAAATTATACCATATTACCCTCTTCTATGAGATCATTCATCTTTATTTCACCCACACTGTAACTGCAAGTCTGTTTAGTGAAAGCTTTCACTTAATAGCTCAGTGCAAGTATCAAAGGCTAAAAACTGTGAACCCAGAGAAGTGTGAGCTATGGCAGTCTCTGCAGCAACTTCTTTGCATAAAACAAAATCTTCATGAACTGGGGATTACTTGGGGTTCTGAATGAGTATCTCTAAAGTCCTCATGCACATCTCGACAACTCTGAAGCTTTTGTGAAGACAATCTTTCTTGTAGAAACTTATTTCTTCCTTACACTCTATCTTCTAAATTGAGGTGCTGACTCACACCTCTCCTAAAAAACAATGGAACCATGCCATTAAAGTACACGTAGTATTTTATTTATGTTCCTCTTCTCTCCTAACCAGTAAAGATCTTCTACAGCCTTCCTCATGTCCAGCAGGATGCCAGGTACTCTGAGTTTTAACATACTGGTCATATCAAACATGCAGAATCCATTTAATTCTAGTATCTCATTTTCTAGAAGAGAAAACAATGGTTCAGCTGAGTATCTCTCTCATGGTCAAGGAGAACCAGGGCCAGAACTTCTGTCCTGATAACCAGTCCACTGACCAATCACACTCTCCTAACTCCTATACAGTAACACCCAGCAGCATTGCTAAGCACTCTAGGAACTAATGTTTCTGAATGAAAAACATAAAAGTCTGAATTTTCAAGTAAATCAGAAAAAGATTAAAATATGATTTATTTCAAAGCAGTCTCTCTGGAAAACTATGCAAATATTCAGCGATGTTATAGTTGATTAAAGGAGTTTTATAATTACTCTTCCAATGTGCCTAGAGGGCCAGTTTTATACCCCAATTGATATTACTCGTTTTTCCATTCACCTTATTCTTTGGGCTTAAATGACTGTTAGTCATTTCAAAAATTCATATCCAGCTTCAAAGCATCAATATTTGCCATCATTTATGATATTCAAACAGAAGTAAAATTCCAAAAAAAAGAGCTCAAAGTGTTTGAAACAATAATGGCATTGTAAGAGTAAGTTCATAACCTCCTAAGGTGTCTATTTATATTCCTTTTCTTTCCAAAAAGTAGCTATGCCACTATTTAGGATACCCATTCATTTGCAGATGCAAATTGTTTTAAAGGGACATCTCATGCAATCATGGAACTACTGAGAGCTTTCCAAAACTATATTTGGAGAGTGTCCCAAAGATGAGCATATCACATTATACTGAATATATATTTAAATATTCAGAGAGAAATGTCTTAAAGAGCATATGCCAGAATGTAAATAATGACACCCTTTAAGGGATAAGATTATGAGACATTTTTATTTTTCTTTACTTTGGCTTACAGATTTTCTTACATTATTCTAATGGATATGGGTCATTTATACAATTAAAATATACATCCATACACAAACACACGAAATAGAACAAAGTACACAGACACTGCAAAATTCCAAGATCCAAGCATTAAAGATGTTTGATCTAAATTTGCACAGTTGATTGTTTAAAAGCTCAAAATTTGGCTCAGGAAGAACAGTACACCTACCCAGATACAACAGGTGCAAGATTTAAAAAGAATGTTGAGATTGGGTTTATCTTACCTCCTCGTCCTTCTGTATAATTTTACACCTATCTATGCAACTCAAAAAGGAATCCTTGCCTTTTCTAAGTGAGCCACAACCTTTCCGAATGCTTAAAGCACATCTCAACAGTAATTACATTGTTGATGACCTGAAAATGGGTCACCCTCACAACTGACTGAAACTCTCTTATGCAACCTTCCTCTGGAGGAAACAAGAACAGCTTGTACAAATATTTCAGCTAAATCTACTTCCCTAAGAGAAGATGATACACATTTGTAGGCATTATCAAGTCTTGAAAGCACAGAGAAAGGCAAAAGAAAAAATTATGAAGAAGTTAAATTAGCTGAGTCATTTGTCCAAACCAAATTTCATATTGCATCATTAATTTAAGAAAGCATGCAGGCTTTTTGTGTCATTAGTTAATAAATAAGCAACATCTAAAGTTTAGACATTATTAACTAGAAAGTTATGATGAGATAATCATATTACCTAGAAAAATACATTAATATAAGGTCTGAGAAATAACTACATTTCTACAGGATGTGAAATTGCATTTCTATAAGTTCACTGTTAGTTTCAACAAGCTCTATTGTTTTCTTCCTGACTAGGAATGTGGGGTTAACAAAACCAGACTTAGCATGCCAGTTTTTAGCCTTTAGGTAAGCAGGTATTTATGAAATGTATCTGAATGAACTTGCATGGTTTGGACTTCTATAAAGGCTTTAAATTCATATCACTAAACAGCATAAGAGTTTTAAATCGCTGAATAGACAGAAACACCCTAAAGTTAGAAGATGAATAAACTGGGGACAGGGAACCACCAACACAACAGAAAAGCCCTCTCAAAAGGAGAGGGTGTACAGGCATATACGTTTCTACACCTATACAGGTGCTAAGTCAGATGTGCTCGGGGGTTGTCTCAAAGGCTCAACACCTCACAGCTCCAGTCCCACTTTACCATTCACAATGCTGAAACTTAGAGGCCCCTGTAGCAAGAAATAAATTTCTGATTCAATTGGTTAGGAGTAGGAGTGTAGTGAGGGGTGGTCTAGACTCCAGGAGATCGGGCATTACTTCTTTTTTTTTTTTTTTTTTTTTTTTTTGAGACGGAGTCTCGCTCTGCCGCCCAGGCTGGAGTACAGTGGCCGGATCTCAGCTCACTGCAAGCTCCGCCTCCCGGGTTCACGCCATTCTCCTGCCTCAGCCTCCCGAGTAGCTGGGACTACAGGCGCCCGCCACCTCGCCCGGCTAGTTTTTTGTATTTTTTAGTAGAGACGGGGTTTCACCGTGTTAGCCAGGATGGTCTCGATCTCCTGACCTCGTGATCCACCTGTCTCGGCCTCCCAAAGTGCTGGGATTACAGGCTTGAGCCACCGCGCCTGGCCTGAGATCGGGCATTACTTCTTAAGACAGCCCACAGCAGCTGGGCGCAGTGGCTCACGCCTGTAATCCCAGCACTTTGGGAGGCCGAGGTGGGCGGATCACGAGGTCAGGAGATCAAGACCATGCTGGCTAACACGGTGAAACCCCGTCTCTACTAAAAATACAAAAAATTAGCCGGGTGTGGTGGGGGGTACCTGTAGTCCCAGCTACTCGGGAGGCTGAAGCAGGAGAATGGTGTGAACCCGGGAGGCAGAGCTTGCAGTGAGCTGAGGTCGTGCCACTCACTCCAGCCCAGGCGACAGAGCAAGACTCTGTCTCAAAAAAAGAAAAAAGAAAAAAAAGAAAAAAAAGGCAGCCGACAGCCCAAAGCAGTAGCAAAATGTTTGAACTCTGGCAATTCTGAACATGAGGCTTAGTCTGTCAGAGAATGCTCAATATATTACAATTTTATTGTTCTTACTTAAAATTGGTCAATATTTTATAATACTTTAAAGACATGTATAAAGTGAAGCAAAAAAAGAAAAGTTGGTTTAAATTAACAAAAAGTACTACCATTCTACAGTCTCCAAATATTTAAAGGTGTCAACCTTCAATCAGATAGATCTGTCACTGAGTGCCTTAATGGGGGTGACAGGTAAATAACATCACCCATTAAGGTAAAGGGAGATGAAGGTGAGGAGAAAGTACCTCTTTGTACAACTCTACTGAGGTTTCTACTCTTTCTTCTGCTGTTTAGGGGGCTGAAAAGACTGGAGGTGGGAAGACTGCAAAGGGTCATTTAATTGTAAGGTACCCAGAGTTGGAGTGAACAAAAAAGCAAAGTAGGATCTAGGGAGGATTTCTGAAAATGATAGGATTAAAACACGTACTATATAACATTCATTCTTGCAATCTGGCATTCAAAATTAGACTTAAGATATGTTTATTATTTTCCTGCTAACAGCTTAAAGGACAGTGGGGCCTGAAAGCTGGTTTAATCTGACATTGAAAGACAAAAATCTAAAGTAATGGTCATTATAATTATGCAAAGGGTATATTTAAATGTCTTCTAACACACTATAGAAGTTCCCCCCAAAAGTCACTGATTAATTAACCAAAGCCAAAAAAGGAAAAATTCAATTAGGTAGCCATTTCTGGAATTATCTCCCCTGAAATGCAGGATTTTTTTCCCCTTAGATTTCAAAACTCTCTAAGGAGAAAAACCAAGTAGTCACATACCTATAGATGGAGATTTGAAAGGGTATTTATCAGGTAGGTCCACTCTAACTTTCCATACTCCGCCTTCATATGGTGCTGAAATAAAAGTAAAAATGTTCATCAGAACTGCGTCTCCAAATTAGAAAATAAATCTGAGTGTAAATTAAACATTATCCCCTAATCTGAAAACCTTCCAAATTAATTCCTTCAAGAGTCAGGAATCTATTACAATCAGTAGGTGCATCATGTTCAGATTAAGATACTTTTCTTGGGAAGATCCAGAGTTAAAAAATAAACAGATTCATTCTCTCCTGCAATTTACTTGATTCTTCAAAAGTACTAAACACTATTCAATTATTTGGTAAGTAATAGCCATGTTACTTTCCCTCATATCTCAATAAACCCCATATTCATCCCCCCTCCAAGGACAAAAAGAAAACAACAAAAAACATTTCCTGGAAACCATCTATGTGGCCATCCATAACAAAACCCAGAATTTACAACTCATGTCTAGTACTGTCATATAAAGAGAAAACTACAGTCAGCCTTCTATATCTGCAGGTTCCACACTCCTGGATTCAACCAATCACAGATAAAAAATATTCAAGAAAAAAATCCAAACAATAATAAAAAACAATACAATTAAAAATAACACAAAAAAATACAAAAAAGGCCAAATGTGGTGGCTCACCTGAGGTTAGGAGTTCGAGACCAGCCTGGCCAACATGGTGAAACCCTGTCTGTACTAAAATACAAAAATGAGCTGGGCACCTGTAGTACCAGCTACTCGGGAGGCTGAGGCAGGAGAATTGCTTGAACCCAGGAAGTGGAGGTTGCAGTGAGCCACGATCGTGCCACTGCACTCCAGTCTGGGTGACAGAGTGTGACTCCTTCACTTAAAAAATAAATAAAATATAGTATAACAACTATTTACATAACATTTGTATTGTGTTAGGTATTACAAGTAATCTAGAGACGATTTAAAGAACATGGGAGGATATGTGCAGGTTACATGCAAATTCTATGTCATCTTATATAGGGACTTGAGCATCTGTGAATTTTGGCATGAGGTGGTCCTGGAACCAATCCCCTGCAGATATCAAGGGACGACTGTATATCAAGGAATTGTGATAAGAGAAATATTTCCTCACTGGTTCCAGAGTCCAACTAAACTTGCTTTTCAGAAACTATGCATGCTACCATCTGTCTCTGATATTCATTAAGGAATAGAGTAAAAGACTGTAATAGAAGAACACATACCAACACATGTACTTACTTCCTTGTGGTCCATAAAACTTCACTACAAATTCATTGAG
Source organism: Macaca thibetana thibetana (assembly GCF_024542745.1). NCBI lineage: Eukaryota > Metazoa > Chordata > Mammalia > Primates > Cercopithecidae > Macaca > Macaca thibetana. Next base: position 29,265,832 of record NC_065580.1, on the reverse strand, counting down.
TCCTCCCAGGATCGTAACCTCATGTTTACTCTCAATGCTAAGGTGGATGGTAAAGGAAATTACACAGGCTTTACAGTACCTGGCAGAATTACCAATAACACCCCCGGGATATGCCACTTAAAGTGTTACCAAAATTTGGCAGGACATTGATAAAATATACATAATAATTCTGGTAGTTTAGGAGGCTATATACTCTTGTGAGAAGAATACACATGAGCTTTGGATTCAGAGACTGCCGTTCAAATCCCAGGACTGCCATTTACTGAGTTTTTGAGCCTAGCCAAAATAATGCCAATTTATTCCCTGAGTCTTCGTTTTCTCTTTGCAAACTGGGAAAACAGCATTTCATAGGATTCCTGTGAGGATTAGACAGGTTAAACATGTAAAATGTGTAAGACTGCATTTTGCCTACATACATAAAAAACTGGCCAGACGCAGCAGCTCATGCCTATAATCCCAACACTTTAGGAGGCAGAGGTGGGTGGATCACCTGAGATCAGGAGTTCGAGACCAGCCTGGCTAATATGGCAAAACCCCATCTCTACTAAAAAATACAAAAATTACCCAGGGGTGGTGGTGCATGCCTGTAGTCCCAGCTACTCGGGATGCTGCGGCAGGAGGACTGCTTGAACTTGGGAGGCGGAGGTTGCAGTGAGCCAAGATCGCACCACTGCACTCCAGCCTGGGTGATAGGGTGAGACTCAGTCTCAAAAATAAAATAAAAAATATACAAGAAAAACACGTGCTTAATTTTAGCTCTTCTCTCCCTTTCTACCCTCTCCTCCTCAATCTATCCCTAATGAGCCTGTCATATAAACCCAGTATTCCCTTTAGTCAAATTCAAATGTTCACCAAAATACAAATTCCCCTACACTGGAAATGCTATGCTCCTAAAACGAGGGATTTACTAAAGAGAGGTCCTACAATTGTCTCCTTGGCTTATGGAATAATCAACACAGTTAATGATACAACCTTGCCACAAGCAGTACTGCCAAATGCAAAAGACCAACAAAACAAAAAAAATTTTTTTCAGATCTCATTCAGAGCATTTGTTTTCACCGCCCCCCAAACTCCACCTTCCTCAGACTCGCCTCAAGGTTTGGTATGCTCCAGGACTCTAATCACAGAGGGGTAACATGGCTGTGCTCCCTTCCTCTAAAACTTACCTACCCCTGAGATCCTTGCCCCTTTAAGATGCTAAGATTCAATTCTAGAAACCAAATTAATCCATATTAGAAGAGAGGACTACTGGTTTAAAATCTGTTCTATATATCTGCTTTGTGGTAAAATCCAAAAATGATTCTCTCAGTAGGAATTTTAGGTGACAGAGGCTTTGGGAAGCTCTCAAATCCCACTGTAACATTAAAAAGGAAAACATGATAGACTGGTCTCATATTTCTCCATTAGCAGTGCAAATTATATACTGTTACACAAAATAGAAACATTTAAAAAGTTTTAATAATCTCATAGAGAATATTTTTAAAGATCTGAAATTAAATATATGGCACTCCAAGACTGTGTCCAACGGGACACAGAACTGACTGCAAGACGCCAGGTGTAATTCTGGTAAAGTCCTTGCTCAAGAGCCCTGAATAGTATCCACAAGAGGTATTTAAATATAGTTCAGTTTAGGCTAATTTGATCTAATTCTTTTCTAAATGATAACTAACTACCTTTGAAACATGCACACTGAAAGGATTCAATACTGTCCACATAGGAAAATTGGCTTTATTTCTTGCTTGGTCAAATGACACATGCATGCGTACTCTGACCAGTCACCCTCTGACATCCTGCAAAATACTCCAAAGTTAAAGTTAATGTAATAAGTAAAAGTATAACATGTTTAAAATTTTTAAAGTTTTTTAAAAAAGCACCCTTGTGTCAGGTTAAAAAAAAAAAAAAAAAGCAAATCCAGTTAAAATAAAATTAAATCTCAATAATAGAGCCCTTAAAGAAAACAGACATGGAAAACACTTCTATACTGTAAAAGACAAAGGACAAACTAGGAAGACAAAAACGTGGGTTTTTAAAATAAGTTACTACAAAGCAGTAAGAAAAAAATACAAATACCCCAAGAAAGAAAAGGCCAGAACATCCAAGTCAAGAAAACTGAAATGGGTAAAACTGAAGTATAAAAAAGTCCAACTCATTAAAGAAGTTTAAAAAGATACTTTTTCATTATAAACAATGAAAACAACAGAAGAGCTGGATAAAATCCAGTGTTCAGTGGACTATGAATTAGTACTTCTGAGGACAAATCCAGCACTATATTCCAAAACTTAAAATGAATTTACTCTTCTATTCAAATTTCACTTATATGAAGTTATTTTTTAAAAATAGTCAGACACTGCTGGTAGGAGTGTGATATGGTTTCACCCACTTTGAAAAACTGTTGGCAGTACCTAAACCTGCACATATGCATACCCTATGCGTGTCAGTGCTACTCCCGGAGATACGCCCAATACATATGGATAGTTACATTCACCGAAACCCATGTTTAAGAATGTTCACAGGACTATTTGTAACATCCAAAAATGGGAGACAATCCAAATATTCATCAATGGCAAAAAGAATAAGCTGTAGTATAGTCACCCAAAACAAAATTACAAAGCATTAAAAAAGAAAAATAGACTGGGCACAGTGGCTCACACCTGTACTCCCAGCAGTCTGCGGGGCCAAGGCAGGCGGATCACTTGAGAGCAGGAGTTTGAGCCCAGCCTGGCCAACATTGGTGATACTCTGTCTCTACTAAAAATATAAAAATTAGCTGGGCGTGGTGGCAGGTGCCCGTAGTCCCAGCTATTCAGGAGGCTGAAACAGGAGAATCACTTGAATCCGGAAGGCAGAAGTTGCAGTGAGCTGAGACTGCACCACTGTACTCCAGCCTGGGCAACAGAGTGAGACTCCATCTCAAACAAAATGTAACTTAAAAAAAAAAAAAAGAAAAAAGAATGAATTTGATACACATAAATGTATGGGTTTTACAGATTTCATCAATGAATTACAGAAATAATTTCTCTACAAAAATTAGCCAGGTGTGGTGGTGTGCACCTATAATCCCAGCAACTCAGGAGGCTGAAGCAGGAGAATCGCTTGAACCCAGGAGGCAGAGGTTGCAGTGAGCCGAAATTGCACCACTGCAGTCCAGCCTGGGTGACAGAGTGTGACTCTGTCTCAAAAAAATAAAGAAAGAAAAGAATAAAAATTTCTGTACTTTTTGTATATATGTTATTCTTTAATAAAAAGTTTACAGAAGGTCGGGCGTGGTGGCTCACGCTTGTAATCCCAGCACTTTGGGAGGCCGAGGCGGGTGGATCACCTGAGGTCAGGAGTTCAAGACCAGCCTGGCCAACATGGTGAAACCCCATCTCTACTAAAAATACAAAAATTAGCCAGGTGTGGTAGCGGGTGCCTGAGACAGGAGAATCACTTGAACCCAGGAGGTGGAGGCTGCAGTGAGCCGAGATCGCACCACTGTACTCCAGCCTGGGCAACAAAGAGTGAAACTCCATCACAAAAAAAAAAAAAAAAAAAAAGTTTACATAAATACATGTTTCTGATAAATCTGCGTATATGTTTACTGGAATATTTGAAGTCTAAAAATGGAAACAGTCTAAACATTTATCAATAAGAAACTGGTTCAATGAATTACTGTTACTTTTTTTTTTTTTTTTGAGATAAGAGTCTCACTCTCATTCAGGCTGGAGTGCAGTAACATGATCATGGCTCACTGCAGTCTCTACCTCCCAGTGATCCTCCCACCTCTACTTCCCCCTAGCTGGGACTACAGCGGGCACCATCACACCAAGCTAATTTTTTTTAGTTTTTGTAGAGACAGGGTCTCTCTCTTTGCCCACGCTGGTCTTGAACTCCTGGGCTCAAGTGATCCTCCCACCTTGGCTTCCCAGAGTGTTGGGATTATAGGCGTGAGCCACCATGCCTAGCCAGGTGAAATGACTTATAAGCCATTTACACAATAGGTGGCTGGCTGCACTGGCTCATACCTATAATCCCAGCACTTTGGAAGGCCTAAGGCAGGAGGATTGTTTGAGCCTAGGAGTTTGAGGTTGCAATAAATTATGATTGTACCACTCCACTCCAGCCTGAGAGACAGAGTGAGAACTTCTCTTAAAAAAAAAAAAAAAAAAAAAAAAAAAAAAAAAAAAACAAAAACCACAAACCATATGCAGTAGGCTACTAGTAATGTCTACTAGGGCCCTTTCCAACCAGAGCTCCACTAACATATGTGTCTGTTCAACTTGGGTATCCAGAAGAAGTCAACTGAATTTAGTTGTACAAAGATATTCCAGCCCTTAAAACTGACAAGGATAATGAAAGAACAGAGTAGTGCAGAAGATTAAACGACTTTAACAAAAGAAGTCTTAAACTAATTTTATAACATAAAAATCCACAGATGCAGCATTATCCATCGATAAGAACTAATTTGCTATGAATGACACTGATCTACAGCAATTACTTTTAATCATTTAAAATTACGAGTTGTCCTCGTGCATGTCACTTCTGGGAAAACTGAAGACACCTTTTCTATCCTTTACCTGGATGTGATAAAACGAGGTTCCTTCCATTTTGCGGTTTGTTTGGAATTTAGTGCAAACTTACATCTATTTTATAAAGAAGATTCTCCAAGCCTTCTCTTTCCCATGATCCCCAGTACAGCCCACATGCCAGATACAATGGGATTGTTTTTCTATATCACATCATAAAGAGTTCTCATAGTCTACCTCATATGAAAACCCAAAAGCAAACTGAACTAAACCTTTAAAACTTTTACCAAACTGGTAAAATGAGAAGCTATGCTAACTTTATGCTGCCTTGGAATGGTACAGACACTAAATGAGATAGAAAAAAGAATTTAGGTTTAGTCTAAAGAAAAACACTGCATTAAAAATAAGCCATTCCATCACCACTGAATGAATGACTTGCCACAAAAAATATAATAATTACTTCTCTGCTGTTACCATGTGTATTTATGGGAGAGACCACGAGTTTCTTTCTCCTCTCTGCTGCAAGGGCAAGGAAGGCAGTAAGAAGGCAGGATAAAATGACAAAAATAATGATCTATTTCTGGACGTGCTGGTCAGGCTGGGAGACTGGTGGGACTCACTAGAAGATTCCTCATTACTTTCTCTGTTTCACAGCTTAAAAATATAAAATATCCTTCATACACTGTTCTGGTAAAAACTCATTAAATAAACCCATAAATCACATTTTATACTCACCTTTTTTGATCTTATTCACAAATACTGCTTTATACCCACTTAGCATTTAACTACTAAGGGGTATCACCATTTTGTGTAGAATAATGATTAACATTCCCAAGAACCCAAGTCCATTTCACTTTTTGAAGTGCCACCACTCACATTATTTTCCCTGAATGCCATTATGATTACACAATCTAATATTTAAAGGCAAATGCCAAACTGTCAAGATATAAATGATATTCTTGGCAAAATATGTCTATCAGAGTTTTACAAGTGATTTTTATACAGTTCTGAAATTTTCCAGAAAGGAAGCCAAAGGCGAAGTCTGGGCCTTAGGATTGACAATAGCAGGTCAAGGACCAAGGATTCAGGGACCATTCAGAGACCTAAACTTACTGATAACGTGTTCATAAAATAAAAGGGTGCCCTCCTTGAGCTGTGTGGAAGGGAACGAGGCCCTGGCATAAAGAACGTGCTTCTGTGCAGAGGGCAGAAGCAAGCCATGTGGATTTCTGTGTTCAGACCCACCTGTTTCCCACTCTCCTGGAGAAGAATCACACTAGGAAAGCTGAAGAAACTTGGCAACTTTCACTACCTGGTTTGGTTTTTTTTCTTTTTTCTTTTTTGGTAAAAAAAAAAAAAAAAAGATACGTCTGTTAATCCATTAATATGTAAGTATCACAAAAATAGTGCTTTGGGGGGATATGTTTATAAGGAATCCTTCTCTTTTAGAGACATAAATGGAAATATTTACTAAGAAAAATGTATCTAGGATTTGCTAGTGTGAGTAGGAGAGGTATAGAAAAACGGTAGTGGGCCGGCAATGTTAATGATTGAATCCCACGTTAATGATCGAGTCCCAGTGGCACATGGTAATCTGTTACACTGTTCTCGCTATTTTTAAGTTTTCCATAATACAGTAAAAGTTCTTTAAAAACCTAATAACATAGTTATCATCAAAAGTTTAGCCTTGTGGAGACATAAAGCTTAGCTACTAGAGCTAAGAACAAGAACTAGAATTAGAATTTACCTACTAGAGCTCTCTTGAATTTTTTTTTTTTTTTTTTTTTTTGAGACGGAGTCTTGATCTGTCACCCAGGCTGGAGTGTAGTGGCGCGATCTCAGCTCACCATAATCTCTGCCTTGTAGGTTCAAGTGATTCTCCTGCTTCAGTCTCCCAAGTAGCTGGGATTACAGATGTGCACCACCACGCCCGGCTAATTTTTGTATTTTTAGTAGAGACCAACATGGTGAAACCCTGTCAGGCTGGTCTTGAACTCCTGACCTCGTGATCCACCTGCCTCGGCCTCCCAAAGCATTGGGATTACAGGCGTGAGCCACCACGCCCAGCCAAAGGTGACACTATTAATGAGGCCCGTGCCCGGCCTCTCTTGAACATTTATGAAACAATCTAAGTTTTCCTGAAATATAACAGTTTGAAGAAGACAAAAAATAGCAAGTGATCCAGTATTTAAGAAAGCAAAGACTGGCTGGGCATGGTGGCTCACACCTGTAATCCCAGCACTCTGGGAGGCCGAAGCAGGTGGATCACCTGAGGTCGGGAGTTTGAGACCAGCCTGACTAGCACGAAGAAACCCCGTCTCTACTAAAAATACAAAATTAGCCAGGCATTGTGACACATGCCTGTAATCCCAGCTACTCGGGAGGCGGAGGTTACGGTGAGTCGAGACCACGCCATTGCATTCCAGCCTGGGCAACAAGAGTGAAACTCCGTCTCAAAAAACAAACAAAACCAAAAACCAAAAAAACAAAGACTTTACATTGAAAGAGAAGCATACTCTGCCAAGACAGTAAATCAACAGCTAACATTCTGAAGGAAATAAGTTCAAGTGGCTTCGTAAGGATGTCTATGAAAAATTCAATCATATGGAAGAAAGACAAGCATGTGTCTGTATATCCATGACAAACAGCCTCTGGGCAACATCCTAACCAAAGATATGCTCTGAAACTACAAGGAAAAATGGTCATGTCCAATAGAAAGGCCCCTGATTGAAATAAGAAGTTGAAAAAATTTTAAGGGTTTTTAATGTTCTTCAAATGAAGAGGGGGAAGCCTTTTATTCAAAAGAGAAATTGAATGGCAGAAATAAAAGCTATTCAGAAAATGAGCATATCTTGGGAAAGGTTTGCTAAGTAAAGAGAAAAAAAAAGTAGCATAGAGAAAAGACAATGGGAAGTGGCTTCTATCCATGATGAAATCCATATGTATAAAGAATTAGGGACCATTGCAGTGGCTCACGCCTGCCATCCTCGCACTTTAGGAGGGATTGTTTGTGGGAGGATTGTTTGAGCCCAGGAGTTAAGAGACCAGCCTGGGCAACATAGCAAGATCCTGTCTTTTTTTTTTTTTTTTTAAGACGGAGTCTGGCTCTGTCGCCCAGGCTCGAGTGCAGTGGCCAGATCTTGGCTCACTGCAACCTCTGCCTCCCAGGTTCAAGCCATTCTCCTGCCTCAGCCTCCCGAGTAGCTGGGATTCCAGGATTGCACCACCATGCTTGGCTAATTTTTGTATTTTTAGTAGAGATAGAGTTTCACCACATTGGCCAGGCTGGTCTTGAAGTCCTGACCTCAAGTGATCCGCTCACGTCAGCCTCCCAAAGTGCTAGGATTATAGGCTTGAGCCACCATGCCCAGCCACAAAAACTACTCTTACACAGAGACTGCCTTCCGGAAGTTTGAAGTCTAGCAAGCGAACATGAGATCTGTTCATTAACAAGTACAGAAAGAGTTTGCATAAAGTACTACTATAGCTTAGAGTAGGAGAGATTTCTTCTAGCCCGGAGGGAGGGATAGGGATGGTCTGCTTTGGAAGGCAAGGATTTACAAAATGTCCTAAACAGAGTGTGATTTGGACACGTCGAGGTGGGAGAAGGAATTTAATGCAAAGATTTAGTATAGCACTGATTCAGGAAAATGAGAACAATACATTTTTACTTTGATGACTGGACCCCAGGGAATACTAGAAAGTACGCCAAGACCAGATTACGGAGGGCTCTGAAGTGTGGATTTTATCTGGCAAACAGGGTAACAGTATTCCATGCACAGTGCATCTACCTATGCTTTACAAAGATGACCCAACTGTGGTGTGTAGGAGTGGCTGAAGGTGGGAATAAACAAAGTTAAAGCAAAAGAGTAGAAAAGAAATATTCAAAGCCTCAACTAAGGTAACAGCCACAGGAATTATGGGACATTAAACAGAGCCCTCACAGGCCTTCACAGCTGAATAGACCTGGCAGAGCCAGTAGAAAGCGCTAATGTTGCTACCGTGTCTAATTTTCATGAGAAATCAAAAACTTGGATCTCCAAATCAATCTTCTAATTTCTAAATCAAGCTCTAAATGTCTAAGTGTAAACAAAGCATATGTGCTCCAATGTCTCCCTCTCAGTGAGGCCTTCTGGGATATCCTATTTACAACCACATACTCCTAACATTCCCACCATGCAATATACTATATATTTTACTTATATCTCCTACTACAGTGCAAGCTCCATAAGAGCAGGAATTGCTTATTTTGTTCACAGAAGAGTACCCAGCAAATAGTAGACTATAAATGAACATGAGACCAGGTGTAGTGGCTCACACCTATAATCCCAGCACTTTGGGAAGCAAGGGAAGAAAGATCGCTTGAGGCCAGGAGTCTGAGACCAGCCTGGGCAACATAACAAAACCCAGTCTCTACAAAAATAAAATTTTTAAACATTAGCCAGGCACGGTGGTACGTGCTTATAGCCCTAGCTAGTCGGGAGGCTGACAGGGGAGGACTACATGAGCCCAGGAGTCAAGTTAGAGACCAGCATGGGCAACATAGTGAGACCCCCATCTCTACAAAAAATACCAAAAAATTAGCTGGGCAGGGTGGTACAAGCCTGTAGTCCCAGCTACTCTGGAGGCTGAGGCAGAAGGACTGCTGGAGCCCAAGAGTTTGAGGCTGTAGCAGGCTATGATGACATTACTGAACTCCAGCCTGGGTGACAAAGATAGACTCTGTCGCTTAAAAATAAATAAATTTAAATAAAGTTAAAAATAAGATGAACACATGAATGAAGTTGTCAGTCTGAGACCTTAATACAATTTTAGCCTCTCAGACAGATGAAGTGATTTTTTATATACATACATATATATATATATTTTTTAAAGATGGAGTTTCGCTCTTGTCACCCAGGCTAGAGTGCAATGGTGTGGTCTCGGCTCACTGCAACCTCCGTCTCCCAGGTTCAAGCGATTCTCCTGCCTCAGCCTCCCAAGTAGCGGGGATTACAGGTGCCTGCCACCACGCACGGCTAATTTTTGTATTTTTAGATTTTTGTATTTCATCATGTTGGCCAGGCTGGTCTTGAACTCCTGACCTCAGGTGATCCGCACGCCTCGGCCTCCCAAAATACTGCAATTACACAACCTCCGCCTCCCGGGTTCAAGTGATTCTCTTACCTCAGCCTCCCGAGTAGCTGGGATTACAGGCACGCACCACCATGCCCAGCTAATTTTTTGTATTTTTAGTAGAGATGGGGTTTCACCATGTTGGATAGGCTGGTCTCGAACTCCTGAGCTCAGGTGATCCACCGGCCTCAGCCTCCCGAAGTGCTGGGATTACAGGCCTGAGCCACCGCGCCTGGCCCATCCCCATCATTTTTTTAACTTCTTTTCTCAAAGCACATCCTACTTCTATGGAAAGATTGACACTCACTGTCAAATAACTATCAGCTAGTCAAGCATTCAGTTTAAAATCTGCAAACTTGGATTGAACTGCAGAGAATAAAGTCCTACAAGGTTCTCAAGACATGAGACACTTCAGAGACATTAACAGGTCCACAATGAAATTCTAAATCTAGAAAAATTGTTTTGAAGACTTTTTGGAAAACTTTTAGAAGGCAGGACCTTAAAAGACATCTGGTACTTAATCAAAATCCACTTTTTCTGCTCTCAGGAAATTATAAAATAATTAGACAACAAAAATCTTTCCTGGTTAACTGTAGGCCTGGAGGCAAACAATGAGCTGTGCGTCTGACATGCTGTGCAGAAGTCCCAAGTGGCATTTAGTTATGGCTATCACACAGTCTCTAGCACCTGTCACATGGGGGCTATGACATGAAGGGAAGCACAGGTGGAAGACCTAGACCTGCAAATTCCAAGGGTGGAGGGGAAACAAAACCATTGTGCACATGAGAAAAACATACAGGAAGAACCTTGTCATTCCAAAGGCAGAACCTACCTAATCACAGGAGGCTGGCAAGACAAGGAAAACAAATCACAACCTTAAAAATGACAAGAGCAACTCACCTTGAAAACTTCCAAGTCATAGGCAACATATAATTTCCCCATAAATGATACAAAGACATACAAATAATCAGGCGGCCCTCTGCAAAATCCTAATGAAAACATCTATTTATTTCTTCCCCCCAACTCCCCCTCCCCAAAATATCTATTTAAAAACATCCTACTAGGCCAGGCACAGGGGCTCATGCCTGTAATCCCAGCACTTTGGGAGGCCGAGGCTGGTGGATCACGAGGTCAGGAGATCGAGACCATCCTGGCTAACACGGTGAAACCCCATCTCTACTAAAAATACAAAAAAATTAGCCAGGCGCCTGTAGTCCCAGCTACTTGGGAGGCTGAGGCAGGAGAATGGCGAGAACCCGGGAGGTGGAGCTTGCAGTGAGGCGAGATCGCGCCACTGCACTCCAGCCTGGGCGACAAAGCGAGACTCTGTCTCAAAAACAACAACAAAAAAATCCTACTTCCCCTTTTGGGCTGTACGTGTCTTTGCTACACCACCCAGAGTGCTCAACACAAAGCAACTTCTCAATAAAAAGCTAAATTTAATATGACTTTATGGAGTATCTATGTAGTGCCTTTGGTATTCAAGTTTCCAGTGTTCCTTGAAAAATTTTGGCCGGGTGTTGTGGCTCACGCCTGTAATTCCAGCACTCTGGGAGTCGAGGCAAGGTGGATCACCTGAGGTTAGGAGTTCAAGACCAGCCTCCAATGTGGCAAAACCCTGTCTCTACTAAAATATACAAAAAATTAGCTGGACGTGGTGGCGGGGCACCTGTAATCCCGGCTACTCCGGAAGCTGAGGCAGGAGAATCGCTCGAATCTAAGAGGCAGACGTTGCAGTGAGCCGAGATCACACTACCGCACTCCAGGCTGGGTGACAGAGTGAGACTCTGTTTCAAAAAAAAAAAAAAAAAAAAAAAATCTTTAGGAACACTGCTTCCATTTTTCATTTTATTTTCATTGTATTTATTTATTTACTGATTGACTGAAACAGTGTCTCACTCTGTTGCCCAGGCTAGAGTCCAGTGGCGAGACCTTGACTCAGCTCACTGCAGCCTCAACCCTCCCAGGTTCAAATGATCCTCCCACCTCAGCCACCCCAGTAGCTGGGATTACAGGCACACATCAGCGCATCCGGCTCATTTTTAATTTTTTGTATAGATGAGGTCCTCCTTATGTTGCCCAGACTAGTCTCAAACTACTGGTCTCAAGTGATCCTTCTACCTCAGGCTCCCAAAGTGCTGGGATTACAGGTGTGAGTCACCTTGGCTGGCCCTTTTTTTTTTTCCATTTTAAATATAGTTTTTACTCTAACTTGACATATAGACTGCAATGCTACTCAATGAAGATAGTATTTAGCTAAGTCAGTGCATAAAGATCTCTACTCACAGACATTTTATTCAGGCATAAATGAATCATTCACAGTAAGCAGTTAAATTTTACGAGGAAATATTTTCTTTGGCATTCTTCATAGTGACAAATAGTTACCCTGTAGAGTGGTGGGTGATAATTAATAAATACCGAGCTGTGGTACCCATTCAGCAGATAAAGATGATCAAAGTGTGAGTAATGGATCATAAAAAATAAGCAGGAAGAGATGCTAGATATACCATCACTCTCTTCCTCTTACATTACATTCAGCACACCCCAAAGTTATGGAGCACTTACTCGAAGACCCAGTCTACAAACCAGGCCATGCCTCATCTTCCTTTCCTTCCCTACACAGGCTAATTACCAGTTAATGTCTCTAGACATTGATTCCCCATCTTAATGACTTCTACAATATAATCTCAAGAAAATTCCTAAAATTCAAATATAAACATCTATGAATCCATAGGAAAAAGGAAAAGGTAACACATATGCACATATAAACAATGAGTTTGCTCTTATAAACAGGTTAGAACCCCCTAGTCTAAAGCTCTTATCATAGCCCGCTCAATCTCTAGTTATCTTGCATAACATGAGTGGCTGACCCCTGCTGCTCCCTTTACTACTTCAAGTTCATTAGGCGTAACAGGTGTCAAATATTAAGTGGCACTAATATCAATTTAACCTTGATTTCATAAAACTTAAAAAGGGGAAGAGGACATTAGAGTTTGGACTTTTTAAAGCAATACATGCAAAAAGAAAGTAACAGGTTCAAAATTACTGTCAAGGTTTTATTCTGAAAAAAGCAAAACTACACATGGATACACTAGACAGAATGCTAAATGCAATCTACACGCAGAGAACTCTGCGTTCCAAAACAAATGAATATGCCTTTATTCAACTGGGCCCAACTTCCATTGTCCCTTTGAAAGATTTATGAGAGGCAGTACCCATTATCTGTTGGAAGTTTGATAAAAACTTGTATAAACAGTGTTTTAAAAAATCAAAAAATAATCTAAAGAGATATGGAAAAATAGCAGTGTCTTCTTGATTGAAATTCTGCTTAAAAACTATACAGAAGTGTAGTTAATAGAAAAATGCCTTATTTGATAATATGTTCAAATAGTTATTATAAGCTGTCTGTATTTATTATCTTTATTAACATTTAGGATGGAAGAAATGGGATTAAAAACTTTCAACAGAAACCAGAATGCTGCTTTTTTAAAAAGTCCATAGTGAAAAGCAAAAGAAATGAATTATTTTACGGAAAAAAACTGCTTTAACGAAACACCCTACCATAAGAAGATCACATCAATATGAGTAAATAAGCAAGAAAACCCTGGAAAGTCAAGGGAGGTGAAAGTAGACTGTATCTAGGTGTGCAATGTGATACAACAAGAGTGGTAGAGTTATTTTCAGCATCATACTACTAACAGGTGATAGATCTCAGAGAAAAAGCCACCCTGCCATGTTAGCAAAACTGCTAGCTCAAGACCAACAGAAATGATTAACACACAGTTAAGAAATGATCTGTCAGGTACAATTAGGACATATGGAAGTGATAAATAAACAGTATGGAAACCAACCTAATCACTTAAGTAGAAGTTTGAGATTTAAATATGCATCAACAATAAGAATAAAGGCTGTATTGTTATGAAGTATGAGAAGGAAATTAAAAATCAAGTTTCTCACAAGAAGTAGTACTTCCTAAATAATTGAATAATATGAAAAAAATCAAGCTATTTAGCAAAACAACAGAAAACAAACCTAGACACATACACAACAGTGGATGTATGTATAGTAAGAAAACTTGACATTGAAAAGGTGACAAAACTATTGAGTTTCCTTCTCTCGTGTTTGCACCACGGAGACAAGTAGAACTGATAGGCTCAGGTGCCACCATGTGAGATGTGCTGGTGCTGCAATCAGAGGGCACAGTGCAGAGGAGAGTACCTCCTGAAAGACACAAGAGCACCTTCAATACAACCAAATAACCTCATCAGATCAAGTGTTGAGTTGCAGGCCCTTTTTTCTTCTTGTCTTTTAAAAACATGACTGGGGCTTAAAATAGCCTTTCCATCTCGCAACTTCTAGTCCCACTGCCTAGATACTACCACTGCCTATGCACCTTCCATAGAAATGTTTATATACACACACATCCACGTCATCACATACACAGACATGTAGGTACAAACTGTTCTGCAAATACCTCTGCCCATGCATCTATGGAGGATATGTTTGAGGACATATAGATTTAAACTCCTTTTTTTAGTGCTTGCATAATGTCCAATACCATATTTACCTATCCATAATTTCATATCCATTAGTGAATAGGAAGGCTGTTGTCTGTTTTTTTGTTGTTGTTGTTTTTTGCTATTAGTTACAATAAACATCCCAGTACATGTCTGTTGGTATATTTTTTCAAGTATCTGTTTGCAATTTCTAGAAGTGAAACTTCTATTCAAAGGGCTGTATCCCTAATTTTGATATATAATGCCTAAATATCCTTCAAAAAGGTTGCACCCAGTTACTTTCTAACTACCATCACATGAGCAGACCTGTTTCCCTCATGCTCTCACCAATACTGGTATTAAAGCTTTTATAGTAAAATGAAGTTCACCTTTAAACACCACCTCAATTGCCAAATGCAGCTCAAACTGCCCAGTGCTTTTTTTCTCTCATGCTGTTCACCAATCCAACAGAGACCTGGCTAGGTGACCCACAGGGAAAAGCATGCTTTTCACAAGGATTCGCTCTATTGACCTTCCTTCTTGCCTCTCTAACACAACACGTGCATGTGCTCAGGATTCATAAACAAAAACTTACTAAGATATGAAGCACCTTTCATCAACTATCTCAAAAGAAGGCTAATCAATTAAATCTCACTTAACCTGTGAAACAGGTTAACTCCAGAACCTGATCAGAAAAATACTAAAAATAAGGACAGAGTTTACTCTGATACAGCATCACTTAATCAAATAACAAGGAGTAGTATTTTACCTACACCTCAAACACTTAAAAAGTATTTGTACTTCTAAATCTATGCCCCAATAGGGCTGGATGCCATGGCTCACGCCTGTAATTCCAGCACTTTGGGAGGCCAAGGTAGGTAGATCACTTGAGGTGAGGGGTACGAGACCAGCCTAGCCAACATGGCAAAACCCCATCTCTACTAAAAATATAGAAACTAGCCAGGTGTGGTGGCACACAACTGTAATCCCAGCTACTTGGGAGGCTGAGGCAGGAGAATCGCTTGAAAATGGGAAGTGGATACTGCAGTGACCCAAGATCACATCACTGCACTCCAGGCTGGGCGACAAAGTGATTTTAAATTTAAATCACTTTTAATTTAAATTTAAATTTTAAAAATTAAAATAATAAAATAAATCTATGCCCAAAATAGGATATGAAGTTATATTTTTAATTTCTTAGGTGGACCTGATATGTCAAATAGCTCCTTATTCCAAACTACTGTGCTATTACAGCACACAAAATTATGTGTTCTCACAAAATAATGACATGGATTTAATTACCTCAACATCCAACATTAATGTAACACATATGTTACTCTCCAATTTGCTAAAAGCCATAGTTTACCCTTGACTACTTAAATGTGAGATCCCATAGAAGATAATTCAAACACATGGAAGATAATTCTCTATATCTATATAACATTCGTATATACTATTTGATTTTATAGTTTCAAATATTATCAAATTATAGTTTCAAACTTTCTCACATTGGAGTATCAGGATTTTCAACTCAACCCCATGTTTCTTCTCCCTCTCCATGGAATACAATCACATCACCATTGTTGGTCAAATCACTATTTAGAGATTATATAATGACCATGTAAATATTCACTTCTGAGCCACATAGTATTATATGATTAGGTTTTCTTTTCCTTTTTTTTTTTTTTTTTTTTTGAGGTTTGAGACAGAGTCTCGCTCTGTCACCCAGGCTGGAGAGCAGTGGCGCGATCTCCACTCACTGCAAGCTCTGCCTCCTGGTCTCACGCCATTCTCCTGCCTCAGTCTCTTGAGTAGCTGGGACTACAGGTGCCTGCCACCACGCCCGGCTAATTTTTTGTGTTTTTAGTAGAGACGGGGTTTCACCATGTTAACCAGGATGGGCTCGATCTCCTGACCTCGCGATCTGCCCACCTTGGCCTCCCGAAGTGTTGAGATTACACGCATGAGCCGGCGTTTTCTTTTTCTTTACAGTATTTTTCCTCAAGGCCATAAGCACTGTCTTAAACACGAAATGAATAAGAAACCAATGTATCTATCCTTAATTTGTTCCTCAACTCAGACAGAACTGTCTCAACATGTTTAGACACATCAAGATGAGTATTTGTATTTAAATGTTTTCCCTAGCAAATGTACCTTTCTCACTATTTGCGGCTGGTGAGTTGTGGAGGGACGACAGGAGCCCAGGCAGTTTAGTTCAAGTCTGTTCTTTGAGCCACCCTATTTGTCTCTCTCTATCAAGACCACAGGGTTTCTGGAGGAGTGTGGCACACTCAGGCTTGTTCTGATTAGGAAGGTGACCAACAGCGAGACTGCACGGCGCCACGGGGAGACACTGGTAGGAGAGATGTCGGTGGGGGCTAATGCACAGACAGGTAAGCTCTGACAGGCAGCAGACTGGCTGGAGGGGAAGCCACATTTCAACGAGATTTTGAAGAACTAAAAGAACTGGATGACTAATTGTATATGAGGAAGAAGAAAGACTCAATATCATCTGATATTTCCAATCTAGTAGATGATGACACTTTTTTTTTTTTTTTTGAGACGGAGTTTCGCTCTTGTTGCCCAGGCTGGAGTGCAATGTGCGATCTCAGCTCACTGCAACCTCCGCCTCCCGAGTTCAAGCGATTCTCCTGCCTCGGCCTCCTGAATAGCTGGGATTACAGGTGCCCGTCACCATGTCTGGCTAATTTTTTGTATTTTTAGTAGAGATGAGGTTTCACCATGTTGGCCAGGCTGGTCTCAAACTCTTGACCTCAAGTAATCCACCCACCTCAGCCTCCCAGAGAGCTGGCATTACAGGTGTGAGTCACCGCACCCGACCAATGACACTGTTCTAACAAAAATAAAAGGCAGGCAGGAGTAGCAGGAGCAAGTTTGGTGGTGGTGGGTGGGGTGTGGGGCAGAGAAGAACAATGCGGCATATTTAACACGATGAGACAACAAGTAATTGTCCAACAGACAACATTAAGTAGTATTAACCCGTTTTCACCTAGTCCTACTTCTTTCAAAGTAGATCTTTAAAAAGGGAACTCAGCATACAAAGAGTTCTAAGTAAAGGCTGAGCAAATGAATAAAAAAATGTAACTTCAGATCTTAGTATAAGGAGTGATTAAATACAAGCCTCTTAACAAAACCCATTACATGGCCGGGCACAGTGGCTCACAGCTGTAATCTCAGCATTTTGGGAGGCCGAGGCAGGCAGATCACCTGAGGTCACGACTTCAAGACCAGCCTGGCCAACATGGCAAAACCCCGTCTCTACTAAAAATACAAAAAATTAGCTGGGATATGGTGGCAGGAACCTGCAATCCTAGCTACTTGGGAGGCTGAGGCAGGAGAATCGCTTGGACCTGGGAGGCAGAGGTTTCAGTGAGCCGAGATCGTGCCATTGCACTCCAGCCTGGGCAACAGAGCGAGACTCCATCTCAAACAAAAAGCCCATTGCACGAGTGAGAATAAGGGAGGCTCCATGGAGCAGGGGAAGGCTTTGGAGTAGAGCAAACCTGGCTTTGAAGCCCATCTCCCCCATTTCCTAGGTTAAGTAGCCTAGGGCCTACCTACTTAAGGTGGAGGAGCTTGTTAGAAATGAATACACTGCACCCCAGTTTCAGACTAACTGAATCAAAATCTGCATTTTAACAAGCATCCCCAGTGACTGAGAAGCACCAGCCTAAGGCAAGTGAAATGTTCTCTAAGCCTTGCCTCCCGCTACCATTTACAAAAGTGGGAATAAACATATTCACCCTATGGGGAAACTGAGGATTAACAGGTGCCAAATATTTACCAAGCCTCTATCAAGAGGTGTTAGTGTCTTACATATGTTACATCATTTAATCCTCTCAACAATCCTATCATGCAAGTATTATTTCCATTATAAAAAATGAATACATTGTTGGGCTGCAACCCTGTCCAAGGTCAGACTGCTATTGAGTCTGACCTTGCTATAGAGCTGCTACTCACTGTGGCTCCCTGCTCTGCACTTGGCTTCCCATTAACCTCAATAATGCATATGCAACCCAGTGCAGCCAAGGGGACAGAATGTGTGAGAGCAGGGGAGGAAAGAAGCCTCGCACCTACAGAGAATCTAAACACTAGTTTAAAGCACTATCCAGGAAGTTCAAAAACTGTACTCATACAAGCTTAAATGACTCAGCTGTGCTTATCCTTGAACTGATTTTCAGATAAGGATGTGGCATTAAATGAATAGTATTTATTTCAACAGCTGTGCTAAAATAGATGCAACAACTGTTAATAAGACCACGTGAAAATTCTCAATATGACACAGAAAACTCTCAATATAGCTTTATTCCAGGCTCCTGAAGGATAGAAATTCAGACAAGAAAAGGAACATCTTAAGAGTGTCTGTAACTGTAGGATATATTTCACATAAAGACTGAAATTCTCAGCCAGGCATAGTGGCTTCTGCCTGTAATCCCAACACTTTAGGAGACCCAGGTCCGGGGACCACTTGAGGCCAGGAGTTTGAGAACAGCCTGGGCAACACAGCAAGACGCCATACCTACAAAAAGTTTAAAACTATGACTGCATGTGGTGGCTCACGTCTGTAATCCCAGCACTTTGGGAGGCCAAGGCAGGAGGATTGCTTGAGCCCAGGAATTCGAGACTAGCCTAGACAACTAAGCAAGATCCCATCTCTATTATTTAAAAAGCAAAACAAAACTAGCTGAGCACAGTGTTACACACCTGTTATCCAAGCTACTGAGGAGGTTGAAATGGGAGGATCCCTTGAGCCCAGGAGTTCAAGGCTACAGGTAGCTATGCTGGCATCTCTACTCCAGCCTCAGCAACAGAGTGACACTCTGTCTCTTAAAAAATAATAAATTATAAGTGATCTTTCAATAATTATTTGAGTATTAACAGTCCAGAAAAGAATGTGGAAAATTAACATTTAGAATCCCAAGTTATAATAGTGCTAGTTCCAAATGAATCTAAAGTATGTGAATCACTCACTGTATCGACAGCTGTCTAATTTCACTCATCCAAGCCCACAATATGCCTGAAACGGTCTCAGTCTGCCACATTCTTCCTCTCTACCTTTCTAGACACACTGGTCTTCTTTCATTTCCTCAAACACAATAAGCTCTCTTCCTCCCCAGGGCCTTTGCAATGGCTGTTTCTTCTGCCCAGCCCTTATTTCCCTGTTTTGACAGATAGCTTGATGATTCTTATCCTTTGTGGTGTGTCTTTTTTTTTTTTTTTTTTTTTTTTTTAACAGAGATGGGGATCTCACTATGTTGGCCAGGCTAGTCTCAAACTCCTGACCTTAAGGGATCCTCCTGCCTTGGCCTTCCAAAGTGCTGGAATTAACAGTGTAAGCCACTGCACCAGGCCTTTATGGTGTGTCTCAATGGCACTTTCTTAGAGACCTTCCCATCACCTGAAGTACATGCCCAACGGACCATCCCAATTATTCTCTACCTCATTCTACTGTCTATTTCCTTGTAGGTTTTATCATGAGTACTATTTTGTCTTCTTACATCCTCCCTCACCTCAAACGAAATTCGAGTTCCAAGAGGGCAAGAACCTTATTTGCCTTTATTCCTGACATTTAGCTGAGTGCCTAGCCTCAGCTAAGTGTCAGTGGATGCTCAACAGAAACTGGTTAAATGAATAGTGTGAGTAGGTGCCAGGCACTACGCTAGACAGTAGGATCTGGAAATAAGAGAGCATCTGCCCTCTGAAAGCTCCAAGTTTAGTGGCGAAATGAACAATCAATAAATTACCAAAGAGGAAGATGAGAGTGATATGAGGGTTACCCAGCAGTGCTAAGGAGGCACACTGAAGGTGCTCCTGTCCTAATCCAGGAGGTGGGGAAGCCAAAGGTGTTTTCAAGAGTGGTGATGCTGGCTAAATGCAATGGAAGATTAGCATTTTGCTCTTACATGGCAGCTACAGTGAAGTGTTTTCCAAGGACATGAAGTAAGATGGCCCCTCAGAGTTCAACTCAAGATCAACACACAATGACTGAGGGGAGTACAAGCCATTTGAAAGAGAAAATCTGGTTTCCCACATAGCAAGATTCAAGTACAGCCAGAATCAATGTATTCAGACATGCAAACAATCCAGGTATCTCATAAAAGGGTCACCCCTGCAAGCACAGAAGAATGAAAAAGAGAAAGATGGCCGGGCGCAGTGGCTCATGCCTGTAATCCCAGCACTTTGGGAGGCCAAGGCAGGCGGATCACGAGGTCAGGAGATCGAGACCATCCTGGCTAACACGGTGAAACCCCATCTCTACTAAAAATACAAAAAATTAGCCGGGCGTGGTGGTGGGCACCTGTAGTCCCAGCTACTTGGGAGGCTGAGACAGGAAAATGGCGTGAACCTGGGAGGCGGAGCTTGCAGTGAGCCGAGATTGTGCCACTGCACTCCAGCCTGGGCAACAGAGCGAGACTCCGTCTCAAAAAAAAAAAAGAAAAAGAAAAAGAAAAAGAGAGACTGGCAGGGGTCACTGAGACAACTGAATAGGGGAGAAAAAGTAGTCTTTGTTCATAGACATGAGTTTTCTGGTCACAAAAGATCTACGATGAGATGGTGGCATCATCAGATTGTGTCAGACCATTATACATTTGATTTATCTCATTGTTTTTGTTCTAATTCCTTCTCAAATAACCTTCTTTCCAGTGATAGTATGGGATTCCAACTATGTTTTCCTACAGGGAGCAGAGACACTGGTACACAATGAAAATTGTATGCTGGTTTTCCAGTTGTATCTTTCAGACTTATGAGCTTGGTTTATCTGATGCCATGGAAGTAGATCTGCTCGTAGTTCACAAATTAGATGCTTTGAAGGCAGGGCAGTCCCCTTCCCAACAAAGGATAAGGTTGGCCAGAACTCAAAACAGAGGAGGAAAAGGATTTTTTTAAGAAATGTTTGAGGTGGACCTGACAGATACAGAAAGAGAAGGAAGAGGGACAAGCCAAGGATGATTCCAAGGTTTCTGGCTTGAGTTATCTCAAATTGAGTTATCTTGAGTTATCTTGGATTGCTGAATGGTATTACTATCAGCAACCGAGGAATAAGAGGGGGGCCTAAGACTTACAGAGAGGCCAGGCACAGTGGCTCACGCCTGTAGTCCCAGCTACTCAGAAAGCCAAAGCAGGAGGATGGTTTGAGCCCAGATGTTAGAGGTTACAATGAGTTATGATAGTGCCACTGTATTCCAGCTGGGGCCACTGAGCAAGACACTATCTCCAAAAAAAAAAAAAGACTTATAGAGATGTTCCATTTAGGACATGCTGAATCTGGAGTCTCTGAAAAGCAGCAAAGAGAAGATGTCCAGTAGGCATTTGGCCATCCGAGACCAGAGCTCAAGAGATATGGAATTTTTATTCTAAAAACACATTCAGGCAATAATAGACGAAATCACTCAAGAATAGGATACTACCTACCAAGAGATAAGGATGAACTGTGAAACCCGGAGTAAAGCCAATTTTTTTTTTAAGACGGAGTCTTGCTCTGTCACCCAGGCTAGAGTGCAATGGTGCCATCTCGGCTCACTGCAACCTCCGCCTCCCGGTTCAAGTGATTCTTGTGCCTCAGCCTCCTGAGTAGCTGGGATTACAGGTGTGCACCACCACATGCGGCTAATTTTTGTATTTTTAGTAGAGACAGGGTTTCACCATGTTGGCCAGGCTGGTCTCGAACTCCTGGCCTCATGTGATCCACCCGCATCAGCCTCCCAAAGTGCTGGGATTACAGGTGTGAGCCATGCGCCCAGTCCTGAGTAAAACCAATATTTAAGAGAATAAAAGGAACCTACAAGTATTTGTTACGTTATCATTTAATGTCTGCTTTCAATAAGTATGCAATGTCTTACAGAAAAAACACAAGTTTTAAAAAGAAAGAAAAAAACAATTTGCTTATAGTAAAGTTACTGAAAAAGACAAAAGTTCTTTCAGAATACCATAATATGGCTTCCTGGGACAGTAAAGAAACCAATGAGATACACCCTCCTGACCTCTTACCAGTACTTTAGAAAGTGCAATAAAGCTGGTTGAGAGAAACAAAGAAGTTTCTTTTGAGACCTACTTTAAACACTTAATCCTTGCCAAAAGTCCAAAGTCCATGATGCTAACTACCTTTGGATGAATTTTCAAGGAAGAGATAAAATCTCCAATGTGCATTTTAATGACTAATACTAGTTTTGAGAGACATTACTACACATTTATGCTCTGAGACAGACCAAACCTTCAGTCTCTACGTCAATGGTATAGCAGAGCACTATTCTCCCCAGCAGTGTTACTGAATTTGTGACTCACTGAGTTGGAAGAGCTGCTTACAGGTTTATCATCATCAAAAGCCATTTATCAGGGTTTTGTTTTTTTTTTTTTCTTGAGCAAAGTGCTAAGAACTGGGGTTCTTAGAGGAAACGTACACTCCATTGTACGTTTCCTACCCCATCATAGTTTACAACTTCGTTGGGTAAGATCAAATGACTCCAAAAAACATCTCTGGAATTTCAACACAAGTTGCAATAGTTAAGTGCCAAAACAAACGGTATAATAGCAGTTGGAATGCAGGAGTAATCAGGAAAGCCTGGATCGTATAAGAAAATGGGGCTTGAGCCAGCCTTTAAGGCCAAGCAGTCAAGAAGGAATATAAGGTCCAAGGAATATCGTAGGCAGGGTACAGCTGACAGCAAAGGCACAGATGCAGGAACTGTGCCTAGAACCAGTTGATCAGTTTTATTGGAATAAGAGGTCCATGTAGCCAGGCTGTGGTAGATAAAGGCAGATAAGTAGACAAAAAGCAAGATGGTAAGAGAGCCAGACCACAGAATTTTGTACTTTATCCTATGAACACTGCATAGCCAGGGAAGGTTTTATGCCTAGGTAGAGGATGGATGCAAAGCACAATTTTAGGAAAATTAATCTGGCAACTGTGTATAGAAAGGGTAATGGAATATCATGATTGTGGTGAGCTATACATGCATAAAAACTCATCAAATGTATACACTTAAAACTGCTGAATCTTACTGCGTATAAATTATACCTCAGTAAGACTAATTTTTTAAAAACAAAGGACAAAGGTAAAGACAAGAATAAGCTGATTATTAAAATACCAGCTGGAAAAAAAAATCAGGCTGTAAAATCCTGAACATTTGATAGCTGAGATTAATTCAAGCCAGCTGATTATACGCATTTTTTCCCAACTTCAGCAACTTCACACTAGTAGCCTGAAACCAGCCATGATAAGAGTATTTATACCTCAGAAATCAGCAAACATTACAAATCAGGGCTTTATCCCCCTCCCCAGGGTGGTGGTTTAATATTCACCAGCACACCGTGTCATTTCTATACAAGGTTTGGCTTGGGTATGATGCTAAATGAAGAGTTCCTTGGCATTTCTTCTAACTCAAAGTAATGACAATTCCGAGGCACCATGTCTTAATCTTACCAGTAGATGGTTATCAAACAAGTATAAAATTTAAAAGTCTAACATTTTACTAGTTTCAAGAATTAAAGCATGCCCATGAATAAGAAACCCTTGTTTGTGTCTCTCAATCAAGGTTTCTAGCTATTATGTGGTTTGGGACTAACATCAATTGATGATGACAATGCACAAAAAATTCTAGCATTCATTCCATTATACTAAAGGCTAATTGCATGGGCCTATTACTGGAATATGCTTTCCTAGTTCAACTAGCTGCATTTCAATAGAGTAAAGAGGGTTTTCTGAGAAACCCTACTGTGAAAAGATGAACTTTGTCTTAACAACTTTAGTTTCAAAAACTATTCATTTATAGATGCCTATTTCACATCTCTGAAGCAAAATGGTTCATTTGTTATGTAGATTACTAAGCAGTCAGTCACTCAAGAATAAAAAGGTTCTTTACAGCTCCAGCTAACTATCTGCATAGGCTCAACCTAAAAACCAGCAAAGCATACTACTAAATATGATAGCAAATAATTGTTTAAACACAAATGAGCACCACCTTCAAATTTTCCAACCCCCTTTCCAGGGGCCAATCTACAGTTATCCCCAAGAAAGACTGCCTGCTCCTGGGTTTCTTACCAGTAAAGGGAAGAAATGGGGGAGAGGGGGATAAGGCAGGAGGTATAGAATGATGTTCTCTACTGCAGATCTGACTCCATGAATCCTTAACAGCTTTAAGTTTTGTTTCAAAAGTTCTTAAGTCCATTCCTTAGAACTCGGAATGTAACTTCCCAGATATAAAAGCCAATTTAACTCACTTGTATCTGAAGTACACTATTTAACTCTGGAATAGTAGCCATCATCTATACCAATGCTTTTACTAAAAAAGTGCATTCAGAGCTTTAATTGAGACACTAAAACCATCATTTGAACCTTACTGCAACTGGAGCCCCCTCTCTCAGAGAAGGAATACAAAACACAGGAGAAAGACCATAAAGAACTATGTAATATGAGAAGCAGGGAGAAAATGTCAGGTGGGAAAAATGACTGGAAATGGGAAGAAGAAACATGTACAAGAATCACCAGGAGAGGGACATTCCCCGCCCCACTGATACCTAGAGAGGGACAGCAGGGGGTAGGTATTCATCAGACATGTACACTTTGATTAAGCACCCCATGAATTTCTGACCTACACCTCAAAGAACCACTGCTCCAAGGAGTCAGCTGCAAGGCCGTGGAAAACATACAAGGGGACAGTTCAGAGGCCCAGGTCTGCTCACTGAGCATTCTTTCTACCAGACTCCAGTCCAAGGGTCTTTTCCTTTTGATTCTAATTGCCCTGGAAGAGTAGAAATAAAAATCCTTCAAAAAGAGAAAAATGGGCCAGGAGTGGTGGCTCATGCCTGTAATCTCAGCACTTTGGGAGGCTGAGGTGGGAGGATCACCTGACCCTAGGAGTTCAAGACCTGCCTGGGCAACATAGTGAGACCCTGTCTGTATTAAAAAAATATATAAATGTACATGTGGTCCCACATCTTTAGTAATAAATATTTACCATTTTCCACCCATTCTTCACAATGCTTAAGCCCAGATGCAATACAAACAGTTCTAGGATCTAGGCACAAAGAGGTAAGACACAGAATCTATCCTTAAAGGAGCAGCTTGAAAGAGGTGGGAGTTGGAGCCACAAGCAAACAGCTGATTATATAAAGTGGTTAACTCTTTATCTGAGGGGAAAACAAAGGGTTCAATTAAAGCATACAGAAGACAGGAAAAGGGTCTAAGACAAATGGGGGGGGCGGGGGTGGTTCAAGGAAGGCTTTGAGGAAGATGCAAGGCTTGAAGTGAATATTGAATAAACAAAAGTTGATGGGCATGGTGGCTCACGCCTATAATCCCAGCACTTTGGGAGGCCGAGGAGGGCTGATTACCTGAGGTCTGGAGTTCAAGACCAGTCTGGATGACATGGTGAAACCCTGTCTCTACTAAAAACACAAAAATCAGCCAGGTGTGGTGGTGGGCACCTGTAATCCCAGCTACTCGGAAGGCTGAGGCAGGAGAATCATTTGAACCCGGGAGGCGGAGGTTGCATTGAGCAGAGATCGCGCCACCGTCCTCCAACCTGGGTGACAGAGTAAGATTCTGTCTCAAAAAAACAAAAACAAACAAAGAAAACAGGATCACTCTGGCAGCCAAGATGAAAGGCAGACTGGAAGGAGATAGACTAGAGGCAGGGAGCCCTGAAGTTGTGAGATTATCTCCAACAGTCCAGGTGAAGTCCTGAGGCCCTGAATCCAATAGTGGTGGTTGTGATGGAAGGCAGGGTGGGGGGAGAGAATAAAGAGGACAGAACAGGCCAGGCGTGGTGACTCATGCCTGTAATCCCAGCACTTTGGGAGGCCAAGGCAGGCGGATAACGAGGTCAGGAGACCGAAACCATCCTGGCTAATACGGTGACACCCCATCTCTACTAAAAAAAAAAAAAAAAAAAAAAAATTAGTGGGGCATGCTGGCAGGCACTTGCAGTCCCAGCTACTCAGAAGGCTGAGGCAGGAGAACTGCTCGAACCCGGGAGGTGGAGGTTCCAGTGAGCTGAGATCGCACCACTGCACTACTCCAGCATGGGTGACAGAGCGAGACTCCATCTCAAAAAAAAAAAAAAAAAAGAACAAACAGGATGAGGGAGGTTGTTACTTGGGCAATAGATCAGTAAACAAAAAGACTACAGTGAGAGTTTGGAGGAAATAGTACTGAAATCAGTATTGGACATGCAAAGTTTTAGGGGCCTGCTGAGATCGTCTTGGAGAGATATTTGGAAGGCAGGAACCTACACTAACCTAGACTTTAGGAAACAACAACTCAACTAAAAATGCACATATATGGTTTTTAAAAATTATTATTTTTCAGAGACAGGATCTCACTCTGTTGCCCATGCTGGAAGGCAGTGGCATCATCATAGCTCACTGTAACCTTGAACTCCTGGGTTCAAGCGATCCTCCTGCCTCAGCCTCCAGAGTAGCTGTGGGACTATATGTGTGTGCCACCATGCCTGGCTAATTCTTAAATTTTTCTTTGTAGGGATGACGTCTATGTTGCCCAGGCTAGTCTCAAACTCCTGGCCTCAATCAGTTCTTCTGCCTCGGCTTCCCAAAGTGCTGGGATTACAGTCACCAGCCACCATACCTGGTCTATGAATCATTTTATAGTAAAGGATGTGTTACGTGAAAAGACTGAGAATGAAGCCTATGGGAAAAACAACCTTTCATCTATGTACACAGAGAGATGTAGGACCAAGGTAGGCCTTTATTATGAGATAGAATTTAAAATGTTCCCTCAGTTTAGGGGTCCACAAACTAGGGCCCACCACCTGTTTTTGTAAATAAAGTTTTACTGGAACACGCCATGCCCATCCATTTATGTATGATCAATGGCTGCTTCTGTGCTGCAACAGCAGAGTTCAATAGTTGCAAAAAAGACCATACAGCCCACAAAACCTGAAATATTTACTACGGGTTGAGCAGTCTTAATCTGAAATGCCTGGGACCAGAAATGCTTGGATTTTGGTTTGGGAATATTTGCATATACATAATGAGATATCTTGGGGATAAGACTCAAGTTTAAACATGAAATTCATTTATATTTCTTTCTTTTTTAAAGAGATGGGATCTCATAATGTTGCCCAGGCTGGTCTTGAACTCCTGGGCTTGGCAATCCTCCCACCTCAGCCTCCCAAAGTGCTGGGATTACATCATGAGCCACTGCACTGGGCTTATTTATGTTTCATATACATATACACATATTCTGAAGGTAATTTTACACAGTATTTTAAATAATTCTGTACATGAAACAAAGTCTGTTAAGTACTTATGTGTGGAATTTTCCACTTGTATTAGGTAGGTGCTCAGAAAGTTTTGAATTTTGGAGCATTTTAGATTTTGGATTTTCAGATGAGGGATGCACAACCTGTTTTTGGCCCTTATAAAGCCTGCTCACTCATGCTTTACTCAATAGCCTTTAGGCGAAGCTTATCCCTACTTACTACCTCAGTTTCTCCATTTGAGAAATGAAACGTACATTATGTTCAAGTTCAACAAGAACTTAAAAGGCTCATTTTTAACTATCAAAGTTAATCATTAAAAATTTTCCTCAAATATTTTGTTCAACACAACCAAGTGCATTTCCAATAAAAGTCAAGGTTTTAAACAATATAAAAATGTGCAACATTGGGCCGGGCATGGTGGCTCACGCCTGTAATCCCAGCACTTCGGAGGCCAAGGCAAGTGGGTCGCCTGAGGTCAGGAGTTCGAGACCAGCCTGGCCAACATAGTGAAACTTCGTCTCTACTAAAAATACAAAAAATTGGCTGGGCGTGGTGGCGGGCACCGTAATCCCAGCTACTCAGGAGGCTAAGGCAGGAGAATGGCTTGAACCTGGGAGGCAGAGGCTGCAGTGAGCCGAGATCGTGCCACTGCATGCCAACCTGGGCAACAAGAGCGAAACTCTGTCTCAAAAAAAAAAAAGAAAAGTACAGCATAGAATTTGACAATATAATATTTAAATTACAAGGCAATTTATTGACTTACATGTGCCTACAAAATAAAGGGAATCCCAAATTTTACTTTATATCCAATTCAGAGCGTTAACACAACAGTCTACTCCAGAAAGCATTCACCTTGACCTGTTACAAAAGCTCCTGGTCTTTTGTAACAGAAGAGAAGGGCCACACAGCAGAGAAGTTGTTGCTATCTCCACCACCACTGCCATCATTTTGTGAATACCCACTCTGTCTAGATGCCATTCCAAGCATCTAAGGCCTGTTTGTTTCATTCGAGCCCCTCGATAACCCATGAGGACATCCATTTTACAGATGAGGAAACTGAGCCTCAGAAAGGTTAAGAGCCTTTAACCGGGTGCAGTGGCATGCATCTGCAGTCCCAGTTACTCCAGAGGCTGAGGCACAAGGATTATTTGAGCCTTGGAATTGGAGGCTGCAGTGAGCTATGATTACGCCACTGCACTCCAGCCTGAGCAAGAGCCAGACCCTGTCTCTCAAGCGGAAAAAATGGTTAAGGGCCTTGCCTCAAGTCACCTAGTAGGGAGCGGGTGACAGAACCAAGTCTGACCTCAGAAGCTCTGTACTTAACCACGACCCCATACTTTGTAGTTTGTTACCGACCTGGAGGGAGATAACACTCATAAAGGAACAAATGGAATCTGGACACTAGGAAACACATATCCGCTTGTCTTCCCCACTTGAAACTCAATGCAAATCTTGGAAGCCAGGTTGGTGTCAGCAGCTTAAGGAGGTAACACGTATTGATGTACCAATGGGCTCTGGCCAGACAGTCTCAGAACCACAACCAGGTGCAACATAGCTGCCAGCAGACAATGTATCAAGTTCCCAACAGCCACCTCAAAAATCAATTTTTTTTTTTTGGGGACAGAGTCTTACTCTGTTGCCCAGGCTGGAGTGCAGAGGTGCAATTTCGGCTCACTGCAACCTCCGCCTCCCAGGTTCAAGCGATTCTCCTGCCTTAGCCTCCCCAGTAGCTGGGACTACAGGAACGCCTCACCATGCCCGGCTAACTTTTGTATTTTTAGTAAAGATGGGGTTTTGCCATGTTGGCCAGGGTGAACTCCTGACCTCAAGTGATCCACCCACCTTGGCCTCCCAAAGTGCTGGGATTACAGGCATGAGCCACCATGCCCGACCAAAAATAAACTTTTTAAACAGCTTCCCTCCAGAAGCAGAGGGCAGCCGACACAAGAAATAAAAAGATCTTTGTAAATCAGATATTACAGTAATGTACTCTAAGAGGTCATATGATATACTCAGTGGCAAGAACATAAGCTTTCACTTCAAACTGACCCAGGTTTGAGTTCTGGTTTCAACACAAGGCTTATGACAGTAAATTACTTCTTTGAGCCCACTCCCTTGATGAAATAAGACCACCCTTTCTGCCAGATAGTCCAGGGGATTATCAGTACCGTAATAGAGAATTTAGTGATTCAGAGTCAAAGCTCCAGAGTTAGACAGACTGAGTTTATCTCTCAGCTCTGCAACTTACTTGGCAAGAGATTGGGGCCTACAGTTTCATCTCCAAACCAGGAAAAAAAAAAAAAAATAGTACCCACCTCTTGGAGTTATTCTGAGGACTGAGGAAGATATTTAAAGCGCTGGCTGGGCGCAGTGGCTCACGCCTGTAATCCTGGCACTTTGGGAGGCCGAGGCAGGTGGATCATGAGGTCAGGAGTTCAAGAACAGCCTGGCCAAGATGGTGAAATCCTGTCCCTACTAAAAATACAAAAATTAATTGGGCATTGTGGCGGGTGCCTGTAATCCCAGCTACTCGGGAGGCTGAGGCAGAAAATTGCTTGAACCCAGGAGGCGGAGGTTGCAGTGAACTGAGATTGCGCCATTGCACTCTAGTCTGGGCGACAGAGCGAGACTCTGTCTCAAAAAAAAAAAAAAAAAAGTTATTTAAAGTGCTAAAAAGCACAGTGCCCGGCCCAAGATGCGCTCAAATGTCAGCTGTTACTACTGTGATTAATGTGTCTGGCACACAGTAAGCACTCCAAGAGGCTTTTCATTAGCGTTAAGTTATAGACCAAATGACAACTTCCAACTTCAAGAACTGATCTTTAGGGGAAACGACGTCTTTCCCCGAGGCTGTGAAATTAACTTTCATAGCTTTAAAGGAGTGGTAGAAGCACATTTCCTGAGACAAAAACCGCGGGCTTGGCTCCCTTTTGTTAAATGGTACGAAGGTTTCTTCATCTGCTTCTTCACACTTTATACTAAATGCTACTACTGGTGCTTTCAGGCAGGCAACACCCTTAACCTCTAAACAGAACAGACTACTTTCCCCACATATGGTTTTCAGAGCACCAGGAAGAAACAGTGAAACAGAAAGGCATCTGTTTAGAAGCAGAACTTTAACTCTTTGTAAAACAGCATGCCTGTACCTGTGACCAAAGAAAAGCAAACAGGCTAAGTGGTCCAGACCTTGCCTGTCTTTCAAGAGAACTCCTACCATCCTCAGCATGCAGTTACCTTTGAGCTCCCTCTGTATCTCAAAATTCATAAAAATGTTGAGTTCCACAAGTCGTTCTTTCAATCATCAGTTCAGAATACAGAAACAGACCAAAGGTAATGCAAAGATAATCTATAATTTAAAAATTCTTTACCTCTATCAGCCTTGTAAGTCCATCCAGCTAAAATGTACATTTCATATCAAGTTCAATTATTCAAAAGACAGAAAAAATCCATAAAACCCTCTGAATCTCAGAAAGCTCTCTCAGATGCATTTTAAATTTTCAAATGGCTCATATGCCTGCACTTGTTAATTTTTTGTCAAATGACTTCAGCTCTTTTTATATAGGCAGGTAATTATATTCATTCCAGGACTCTAATATCTTAAACACAAAGTTTAACAGGCATTATAACCAGCTTAATAGAGAAATCCTCTTCCATTAAACAGATATGATTCAAGGGGTATCTAAGAAAAATAGGAAAACAGTTTCCAGATACAGCATTGGCTTTTATCCACCACAGAAATTAACACACTCAGCTTCTACAAACTTTAACAAATATGCTTTAAATTTCTAAGCCATTTGAAATAGAATATGCACAAGTGGTTAATGATCTTGTATTTTCTTCCCACTTAAAAAAAAAAAAAAAAAAAAGCCATTTATCGCACTCGAATTCTAACAACTCAAAAAAAAAAAAAAAGCCTCACCAAAAAAAATCAAATCCCAAACCACAGCCATCCTCTCCAGCACTTTGCAACAGTCTAGTTCACATCTACAAGCCTTACTTTTGTTTGGAAAGCTAGGAGGAAGGAAAGCAGCCTATCTGTTTTAGATTTCATTTCTAGGGAAATGGAAATAGATGCAAAGCCTCAAGGTTACACAGTACACACAGAGCATCCTGTCCAAGCCTAAACACACTCTGAGCATGTACACGGCTAATGGCCAAACCACCTGCAAAAGTTCCATTTGCGGCTGGAAGCGGTGGCTCACACCTGTAACCCCAGTACTCTGGGAGGCTGAGAAGGGGGATCACGAGGTCAAGAGATCGAGACCATCCTGGCTAACACGATGAAACCCTGTCTCTACTAAAAATACAAAAAATTAGCCAGGCGTGGTGGCGGACACCTGTAGTTCCTGCTACTCTGGAGGCTGAGGCGGCAGAATGGCATGAACCTGGGAGGCAGAGCTTGCAGTGAGCCAAAATCGTGCCACTGCACTCCAACCTGGGCGATAGAGCAAGACTCCGTCTGAAAAAAAAAAAAATTAGCTGGGCGTGGTGGTGGGCGCCTGTAGTCCAAGAATTGCTTGAACCCGGGAGGTGGAGGTTGCAGTGAGCCGAGATCCTGCCACTGCACTCCGGCCCGGCGACAGAGCGAGACTCCGTCACAAACAAACAAAACAAAAAGTTCCATTTGCTGGGTCTCACATGTTGCCTACAAATTCTAGATTATGCTGTTTCATTCTGTTTATTTTACAACAGTCACCTTGTATCCAATTGACCCAGCCTACTTTTACTGCCAAGGTGTTAACATGCATTACATTTGCTGAAGACAGAAAGAAAATGAAATAGTCCCAGCCCCTACCCTGAGGACATACCGCCAGCTAAACTGTGTGTGTGTGCACATGTGTGTGTGCCCACATGTGTGTGTGCCTGCTGGAGTCTGGGGTGCAGGGAGGTTAGTGGTAACAGGAGACCATGAGGCTGAGACAATCAACTAGCCAGGGTTTTCTGAGAAGAAAGGGCACAGGCAGGGACACTGGGTAACACATGCTTCTATCTAGTTCTTTTCATCTCAAGCATGGTTCACACAGTAAAAGCTCTCCCTGGACTGAATTGTGAACTAACAAAAAGACTTTATTTTAGAGATAGCAGGGAAGTATGTAATTGTTAAATATCAAGTACCTAGGAAACACAATTAAAACTTTGAACTGGGGGGCCGGGCGCGGTGGCTCAAGCCTGTAATCCCAGCACTTTGGGAGGCCGAGACGGGTGGATCCACGAGGTCAGGAGATCGAGTCCATCTTGGCTAACACGGTGAAACCCCGTCTCTACTGAAAAATACAAAAAAACTAGCCGGGCGAGGTGGTGGGCACCTGTAGTCCCAGCTACTCGGGAGGCTGAGGCAGGAGAATGGCATGAACCCGGGAGGCAGAGCTTGCAGTGAGCTGAGATCCGGCCACTGCACTCCAGCCTGGGCGACACAGCAAGACTCTGTCTCAAAAAAAAAAAAAAAAAAAAAAAAGAAAACTTTGAACTGGGAGGTGAAAAGGAGGGGTAAAAAAAAACAACAACTTTGAACTGTAAAGTTTAAAAAAGTTAACTTACCTGCATAGGATTCTCCTAAATCAAAAATAGGATCTATGCAACGCTCAGTGTTGCCCCTGCATCTCAATGAACATACCAACACACCTTTGAATACGCTCCTTAATACTAGCACAAGTGTGAGACTTCTCACCAAAAGCTAGTATCAAGTATGCACACGAGAGTAAGTGCTTACTATTCCATGCTATGGTTCACGTTTATTCTTTTAAGGCACTGAGAATTTCAAAACACGACTCTATAATTTGCTCTCCGAAAACTGCTTCTATTAAATTAGACACTGGCAGGCCTCAAACTTTCATGTCTTAAAGCAAGACAAATGCTCCTATTAAAAAAGGACTGGCAGCCCAGGAATGCCAAAAGCTGCAAGAAGCCCAAAGCAATCTCTCATATCATCACCTTTATATATACATACATGCACATACAGTTGATTAACAGGAGGCACTCCAGCTTTCTAAAGGAAATTCTTTTAACTATATCCATACTTGCTACATACAATGTATTAAGAGTAAGAGATAAAGACTGAAAGTATCCTCAGGAAAGACATTGCCCAAAAAATCCAAATTCTCTTTTTTTTTTTTTTTGAGACAATCTTGCTCTGTCACCCAGGATGGAGGTGCAGTAGCACAATCAAGACTCACTGCAACCTCTGCCTCCTGGGTTCAAGTGATTCTCGTGCTCAGCCTCCCAAGTAGCTGGGATTACAGGCATGTGCCACCACACCCAGCTAATTTTTGTATTTTTATTAATATAGGGACAGGGTTTTGCCATGTTGGTCAAGCTCAAGCGCCCAGTCCCAAATTCCAAATTCTTAAAATTACCAACCTGTACAAAGCCATACCTATTCATATTTGAGAATAAAAAACACTTGTGAAGGCCATCTGTTGTCCCACTTAAAACTAAGGAGCATGGGCTGGACGCTTGAGGCCAGGAGCTCACAACCAGCCTGGGCAATGTAGACCCTTTCTCTACGTATATGTTTAACGTGTAAGAAAGAAAAGAAAGAGGGCTGTGCACTGTGGTTCTTGCCTGTAATCCCAGCACTTTGGGAGGCTGAGGCAGGTAGATCACTTGAGCCCAGGAGTTCAAAAACAACCTGGGCAACATGGTGAAACCCCATCTCTACAAAAAAATACAAAATTTAGCCAGGTGTGGAGGTACACGCCTATAGTCCCAGCTACCGGGGAGGCTGGGGTAGAAGGACCACTTGGGCCTGAGAGGTCGAAGCTGCAGTGAGCTATGATTGTGTCACTGCACTCAAGCCTGGGTGACTGAGCAAGACCTTATCTCAAAAACAAAAACAAACAAAGAAAAAAAAAAAAACCCCACCAAAAGCAAGGCACATGGATGAAAGGAAATGTGTCATATGCTAGGAAAGAACAGAAAATGACTAACTCTAGTTCAAAGTATAATAATTTCTATTATCTACCTGTTTCAAAAAGACAGTAGTAAACAGCCAAGCTAATGAGTTTGAAACTGAAATTAAGACAAAAACTTGATTGACCATCAAGTTTGTTTTAATACCAGAATCCATTCCTAGACTTGTAAAAACAAAACCAAACAAAACTCCTGTTAACACCCTACTTAAAACCTTCAATGAGTCTGGGTGCAGGCAGCATACAACTCCACCTGCCTCCATGTCCTCAGGCGCTCCTCTGCTTATCCCTTGGCCTCACCAATCCTGGGACTCTGCACAGTCATGAACACTCATTAAGTTCCTTGAATAATGTGGTCTTACGGCTCTATGCCTTTGCCTCCCCTCCACCTGGAATGCCCCTCAACTCCACAGCTCTCTGAAAACGTCCACTCATCTTTCAAGACCAAGGTCAAACTTCTTCTCTTGGAACAGCCCCATTTCCCCAGGCAGGCTGCACATTGCACCCCGTTGTGTGTCCCTCTGTCACTCACTGGGAGACAAAGTTCATCTCTCTCCTAGAATGTAAGCTCCCTAGAATAGGAAAGCCATGTCTCACCTCTCTTGTTAGCATCTTTACTGCTTTGCAAAGACCAGAGACAGTGACACAGTCTAGTAGAAAATAATAGTACCTGCTGCAAAGGGTCATTGTTACCAAGTAAGTGAAACTGTGTAGTAGCGGTTAGCACAGTATCTAACACATAAGTACTTCAGTGTTTGCTTTTAAAAAAAATCAGAAAGGCGGCACTAAAAATGTGTGACTAGAAAACAGACTGAGAAAACATTGGGATACCATTTCACATCCATCAGATAGGCAAAATATTAGAAAGCTGGACAAATGTTGGTATGGATATGAATAAACAGGAACTCTCACATGTTCCTGATGGGAATGTGAGTTTGGTAAAACCACTTTGAAGAGGAATTTTTTTCATCTCTCGCCAAGCTGAAAATGAGCACCATCAAGATCAGCAATTCTGCTTCAGGTTACATATATTAGACTATTATTTGTAAAATATTGTTCTGATCAGCATATTTATAATGAAGGGATATTTATTCATATCTCAAGAATGCATCTCTCACATTATAAGGGTAAATATTTTTTCAGGGTAAGTATTTTATGAAACTATAAATTTCCATTACACATAAATATTTATGCATATATAGGAGCATTATGCAAATATACACATACATACATATGTTGGGTCTCAATGTAAAGTACATTTCTTACTGTTTCTAGTGAACAAAAAGGCTTGAAAAACACTATCCCAGAAAAACACATATGTGCTCAAAAAGACACTCATAAATGTTAATTATGACACTGTATATAATGGTAAAAAACTGGAAATAACCTAAATGTGCATTAACAAAATGGAAAAAATGTGGTACACACATATAACTCAATATAAATGAACTGGAAACAAATTCTAGAGCTACTAGAATACTTCTAATAATATCAATAAATCTTAAAAGTAATATTGAATCAAAATGTATAAGTATATTTATATAAACATGCGAAATACTACATACATATATATATGAGAAAATAAACATGAATGGAAAGATGATAATTCATGAAGACAGGGAGGGAAGCAGAATCAGGAAAGACATCACAAGAGTCTTTAGTGTGACTTCAGGTGTTATTTCCTTAAAAACAAATTCTGAAGACAATGTTAAAATCTGACAACTGGGAAACGGATGCTGTTCATTATTTTATTCCACATATTTGTTGTGGTGCTTAAAATATTTTGTCATTGAAAAAAATGTAGTGAACAAATGACTAGAAGATGTCAAAAAAAAAACAACTTTGGGCCGGGCGCGGTGGCTCAAGCCTGTAATCCCAGCACTTTGGGAGGCCGAGATGGGCGGATCACGAGGTCAGGAGATCGAGACCATCCTGGCTAACACGGTGAAACCCCGTCTCTACTAAGAAATACAAAAAAAACTAGCCGGGCGAGGTGGCGGGCGCCTGTAGTCCCAGCTACTCGGGAGGCTGAGGCCGGAGAATGGCGTGAACCCGGGAGGCGGAGCTTGCAGTGAGCTGAGATCCAGCCACTGCACTCCAGCCTGGGCGACAGAGCGAGACTCCGTCTCAAAAAAAAAAAAAAAAAAAAAAAAAAAGCAACCTTTAAAATGTCCTGGTGTTGGTCAGGTGCAGTGGTTCACTGTTTAGGAGGTCAAGGTGGGAGGATCACTTGAGGCCAGGAGTTTGAGAATAGCCTGGACAATCTATCAAGACTTTCTGCCTCTTAAAAAAAAAAAAAAAAAGTCCTGGTGTTTATAGTTCCAAATCAACACATATTCCACATGTGATTTTTTTTTAAAGCTAACACTGAAGTACTTATGTGTTAGATACTGTGCTAACCACTACTACACAATTTCACATACTTGGTAACAATGACCCTTTGCAGCAGGTACTATTATTTTCTACTAGACTGTGTCACTGTCTCTGGTCTTTACTCTTGAGGGTCCAATTGTATTCACCATTCTATGTTTTCTAAGGGCAGAAAAACTGACTCTTCTATTTTAGAAAGATTTTGTTTTTTCCAGAGAGAGGGTCTCACTTTGTCGCCTAGGCTGGAGTGCATTGGCGCAATCATAGCTCACTGCAACATCAACCTGCTGGGCTCAAGCAAACTTTTTAAAATACGCAGCTACAAAAGCAAATTTAAACACTAATTTAAAAGCTGACTTCATAAATTATTAGAACGCATGAGAACATTTTGCCCAGTAACATTGCATGGGTTTCAGAGCAATCTTTTTGGCGCTAATTTTGTCTGATTAATGTTGTTTAAAACGTAAAAATACAGGCTTTCTTTCTTTGAAAGTGGCTAGATGAAACATCTCACCATTTCAATATTTCCTGTATGGATATTACATGATATAATTGAAGTTACTATTAATATCCTCTGGTGTGATAATGGTATTGTGTTTATGTAAGAAAAATCCTTATTCTTTTTTAATTTTTTTTTGAGACAGAGTCTCATTCTGTCACCCAGGCTGGAGTGCAGTGGCGCGATCTTGGCTCACTGCAACCTCTGCCTCCTGGGTTGGAGCAATTCTCCTGCCTCCTAAGTAGCTGAGATTACAGGTGTGCGCCAGCCACCAAGCCCAACTAATTTTTGTATTTTTAGTAGAGACGGGTTTTCGCCATGTTGGCCAAGCTGGTCTTGAACTCCTGACCTCAGGTGATCCACCCACCTCAGCCTCCCAGAGTGCTAGGATTACAGGCGTGAGCCACTGTGCTTGTCCTTTTAATTTTTATCTTGAGACGGAGTCTCGCTCTGGCACCCAGGCTGGAATGCAATGGCGTGATCTTGGCTCACTGCAACCTCTGCCTCCCAGGCTCAAGTGATTCTCCAGCCTCAACCTTCTGAGTAGCTGGGATTACAGGCACACGTCATCACGCCTGGCTAATTTTTGTAGAGACAGGATTTCAACATGTTGGTCACGCTGGTGTCAAACTCCTGACCTCAAGTGATCTACCCACCTCAGCTTCTCAAAGTCCTGAGGTTATAGGCACGAGCTACCGTGCCCAGAAGAAAAGTCCTTATTCTTTGAAGATGCTTGTTAAAGTATGCTGAAGTCTCATGGTATTTGCAAATTATAAATGGCTCAACCAAAAATATGATAGCAAATACAGCAAAATATTGAGTCCATATAGTAGGATGGCATACAGGTATTTATTTATACTATTCTAATTATATGTATCTGAGTTGCTCTGTTTTAGAGATGGGGATCTTGCTATATTGCCCAGACTGACTTGAATTCTTGGGCTTACATGATCCTCCAGCCTCAGCCTCCCAAGTAGCTGGGACTACAAGTGCCTGGCTTGTATCTGAGATTTTTCTTTTTTTTGAGAAGAAGTCTTGCTCTGTCGCCCAGGCTGGAGTACAGTGGCGTGATCTTGGCTCACTGCAACCTCCGCCTGCCGGGTTCACGCCATTCTCCTGCTTCAGCCTCCCAAGTAGCTGGGATTACAGGTGCCTGCCACCATGCCTGGCTAATTTTTTGTGTTTTTAGTAGAGACAGCATTCCACCGTGTTAGCCAGGAAGGTCTCAATCTCCTGACCTTGTGATCCACCCGCCTCAGCCTCCCAAAGTGCTGAAAGAGAACTTTCCAGTCTATATCTGTTAAACAAGAAACTTAATATTGCCATTATTATGCAATTCAATCTGAATTACCCTTGTCAACTAACTTCCAAAATAAAATAAAGTTTTACCTGCTTTTTCTAAGTTTGGTTTTATTCATAAATATGTGGCAGCTGAAAATAAAGACATACAGTCATATCCATGTTAAAGGCCTACTACTATATTTTAACCAATAAATATTACTACCAACCCAGAATTTGTTCTGCAATATCATTAATCACAATTTGAAGCAGCCCTCTCTTGCTACTGGACTTAGACACTTTTTATGTGACTAGAAGTTACATAGTAATTTAGAAAATCATAAAACTGATTACCAATTTCCTCAGTAACATTTCCAAGTAACAAGCCAAATTTAGGTTAAAGAATCTATAACACCTTGGCTGGATGTGGTGGCTCACACCTGTAATCTCAGCACTTTGGGAGGCCAAGGCGGGCAAATCACAAGGTCAAGAGATCGAGAACATCCTGGCTAATATGGTGAAACCCAGTCTCTACTAAAAATACAAAAATTAGCTGGGTGTGGTGGCGGGTGCCTGTAATCCCAGCTACTCGGGAGGCTGAGGCAGGAGAATCGCTTGAACCTGGGAGGTGGAGACTGCAGTGAGCTGAGATCGAGCCATTGCACTCCAAAGAATCTGTAATACCTTGCTCTTACCTAATAATTAAATATTCCAATTACAAATTACAAACATCTGAGGTGATTACTGTTAGGTAGGAGAGGTTCTAAAACATGGAAGCTTTCTGAAACCTACTGTTCATAATGCCAGGGATCAGGAACGCTGATGGAGAAATTTACTGGGTTGAAATTACAAAATTATTTGAAATAATTCTCACAAGGGCCTGTCCCATCCACTAAACCATACTGTCTCTCTAGATGTATTCCACATGAAAAACAAAACTGAAACAAGACACAAGGGAACTGTAAGTTTCCATCAAGTGAACAAATAGATACTCTCACTCCACAGGATAGAATCAGAAGACATTAACTAGCTCCCCATATTGGACAAGGGCCATTAACATTTTGACTCAATTCTACCATCTGTAACAAAAGCAAAAACTGATTCACTCACAGAGTAGGCCAAAGTCTGACCTAAGTAGGGCAAACAAAGTATTTGAATTCTTGGATAAGCAGATTATGAACATCGGATAGCATTTTAATAATTATACCTTCAGGATGGGCATGGTGGTTCACACTTGTAATCCTAGCACTTCAGGAGGTCAAAGTGATAGGTTTACTTGAGCCTGGGAGTTCGAGACCAGCCTGGGCAATACAGTGAGACCCTGTCTCTACAAAAACATTTTTTTTAATATCATACTTTCACAATACTCCATCTAATTCCAGAGATCCATTTCTAGAAACAAAAGGATAACAAACACATCATTACTAATGGCATAAGACTGAGACTTTTCCTAGTCAACATTAACACAGGTTTCTAAATGTAAAATATTTCACTGCCACATTTTAAAATCCAAAATGAAGATGTTAAAAGTCTTCTACTTTGAACTTCTAAAAAAGCCCTAGTAAAAATTCATACCAAGAAGGTAATAAATTGCAGAATTTACCTAGTTTTACTGTGCATATTTATCTGCAAAGAGACTAAGATTCAAAATGAGATTTTAACTTCATGTCATAACTCTATCTTCACTTCTGTATTCCCTAGAAGGCAATACCAGGTATACATATGGCTGTGAAGGCCTTTTACATTCACACACACACACAAAAAATAAGAGTTGCATGTATGTCTACATATAAAATCAGAATATTCAAGTTGGAAAGACTTAAAATCATCTAAACCAACTCCTTATTTGATAGATAAGGACACAGATAACCCAAGAAGGAACCAAAAGCCCCAAGGCCTCCGAGTAGCACAGAGCCAAGGACGAAAGCCCTGAACGGTCCTCCAGGCAGTCTCTTTTCCTAGCAACACTCTGCCTCTCCTCTACCAACCTTTAACCACCGCCAAACTACCAAATCAGGTCCTCTGAGTTAAAGGTTGAGGGTAAGCTAAACTATGAACGGGAAAAAAAAAAAAAAAAAGTTAAACTTTTTGTTTTCCTTTAATGCTCAAGTAAGTAATTTTATCACATAAGCCCAGTCCCCCAGCAAAGCAGAACCCAAAAGACATAAATAATCATAAATGGCCGGGCACAGTGGTTTACGCCTATAATCCCAGCACTTTGGGAGGCCAAGGAGGGTGGATCACGAGGTCAGGAGTTCCAAGACCAGCCTGGCCAAGATGGTGAAACCCCGGCTCTACTAAAAATACAAAAATTAGCCAGGCGTGGTGGCGGGCACCTATAATCCCAGCTACTCGCGAGGCCGAGGCAGAGGTTGCACTGATCCAAGATCACGCCACTGCACTCCAGCCTGGGAGACAGAGTGAGATTAAGGCTCAAAAAAAAAAGAAAGAAAGAAAAAAAGATATTCATAAACAAAAATTCACGGTGCTCTCCAGGTGGAAAAAAACAAGAAAAAAATAAAATCCACAGTGTGGGACAGTTCATGGGAGCTAGGCCTATACAATAATACTCCCAAATACGTAAATGAAAGAAAAAAGTGAAACAACATTCGCTGTGAAAGACTGTACATTATCCAACCCAATACCTATTATCTCCTTCTTACTATCAAAACCCCGATTTTATTAAGGGCAGTCAAACAGCCTTGTTTCCCAGCCTTTCTTGCAACGAGACACTTCTCGCCCAAGATGATCAGGGCAATGTGTAGGGAGGCATATTCAGAAAAGTTCCTTTGGTTGTTGGAGAAGGGGAATAGTTTTAGCTAGCTCTTAGCCTTCTGCCAACTCACCCCTTTCTTCCTCCCACTGCATGAAACTGAGGTGACTGCAGAAGCGATTCCTTTAAGAATAAGTAATGCACTGAAGAGGGCTGTGAATACACACTGCAGCAATCTGGATTCCCTGATGACATGAAGCCCGCCCTTACCTGCCTACCTAACTTACTGTCACAACTACATTATTCCAGAACTGTTACTAGCAGCCAACTACAATTCCTAACTGATCTGTCCAGTAAGCAATCACATGCTAAATACATTCACATACATTTCATATAAAATAACCTCAAAACAAGTTACAAGTATTTCCTTCCTTTTTCGGTTGAGGAAACCAAGGCAAAGAGATACAAATCCAATCTGTGACTGAAGCCTATAGTTATTCCACTGTATTTTACGTCTTCAAATGTCACACATTTGAAAAAGTCTATGATTTTTTCTTTTTAAGATAAAGGGTCTCGCTCTGTTGCCTAGGCTGTAATGAAACTCTTGGCCTCGGCCCGGCACAGTGGCTCACGCCTGTAATCCCAGCACTTTGGGAGGCCGAGGCAGGTGGATCACCTCAGGTCTGGAGTTCGAGACCAGCCTGGCCAAGATCATGAAACCCGGTCTCTACTAAAAATACAAAACTTAGCCTGGCGTGGTGGCACATGCCTGTAATCCCAGCTACTCGGGAGGCTGAAGCAGAGAATTGCTTGAACCCAGGAGGCAGAGGTTGCAGTGAGCCAAGATTGCATCACTGCACTCCAGCCTGGGTGACAGAGCGAGACTCTTGTCTCAAAAAAAAAAAAAAAAGTGGACAACAAATAAATGGATAAAGAAAATGTGGTATGTAATACACTATATATGAGTACTACTCAGCCATTAAAAAAATAAAAAACCCCATCTTACTTGCAGCATCATGAATGAGTTTAGGGGACATTATGTTAAGTAAAATAAAGCAGGCACGCAAAGACATGTACCGCATATTCTCACTCACATGTGGGAGCTAAAAAAGTTAATTTCATAGAAATGGAGCAGAATAGTGGTTACTAGAGTCTGGTGGGGAGGTAGCCAGAGATTGGTTAACAAATATAGAATTACAGGTAGATAAAAGAAATAAGTCTTAGTGTGCACTGGAAGGTGACTGTAATTAACAATTTATTGTAGCTGAGCGCAGTGGCTCACACCTGTAATCCCAGCACTCTGGGAGTCCAAAGGCAGGTGGATCAGTTGAGCCCAGGAGTTTAAAACCAGCCTGGGCAACATGGCGAGATACCATCTCAAAATTAAAAAAATAAATAAAATTTGGCCGGGCACAGTGGCTCACGCTTTTAATCCCAGTACTTTGGGAGGCTGAGACAGGCGGATCATGAGGTCTGGGGTTCAAGACCATCCTGGCCAACACGGTAAAACCCCGTCTCTACTAAAAATACAAAAAAGAGTCGGGCATGGTGGCGCACACCTGTAGTCCACTCGGCAGGTTGAGGCAGAATTGCTTGAACTCCAGCCTGGCAACAGAGCGAGACTCTGTCTCAAAAAAAAAAAAAAAAAAAACATGATTTATGGCCAGGCGCCGTGGCTCATGCCTGTAATCCCAGCACTTTGGGAGGCCAGGGCAAGTGGATCATTTGAGGTCAGGAGTTCAAGACCAGCCTGGCCAACATGGTGAAACCCCGTCTCTACTAAAAATACAAAAATTAGCTGGGCGTGGTGGTACATGCCTGTAATCCCAGCTACTCAGGAGCGTGAGGCAGGAGAATTGCTTGAACTCGGGAGGTGGAGGTTGCAGTGAGCTGAGATCGCACCAATGCACTTCAGCCTGGGCAACAAAGCGAGACTCCGTCTCAAAAATAAATAAATAAAAACTATTTTGTCTTTTCAAATAACTAGAAGAGTGGATTTTGGATGTTCCCAACACAAAGCAGTGATAAGGTGACAGATATGCCCAATTTGATCATTACACATTGTATATATCTATAGAAGTATCACTGTATGCCATAAATACATCAATTAAAAACGAACAAAAAAAAATATATATAAAGATAAGAAAATCAACAATATGGTTACACAGAAAAAAGGCTCTGCATATTAAAAAAGATACACAAATATGCGTTTTACATTTTATTTTAAAGACTTGAATTCTAGCATTGAAATCTAGTTTTCTGGCTTGAAATAAAGATAATTGCTTTATGAATAGAATATTGCAACTATGAGCCCAGAGTCAATTAAATGCCTGATAAGAGTAACATTCAGGGGCCGGGCGTGGTGGCTCACGCCTGTAATCCCAGCACTTTGGGAGGCCAACGGCAGGTGGATCACCTGAGGTCGGGAGTTTGAGACCAGCCTGACCAACATGGAGAAACCCCGTCTCTATTAAAAAGACAAAAATTAGCTGGCGTGGTGGCACATGCCGGTAAACCCAGCTACTTGGGGGGCCGAGGCAGGAGAATCACTTGAACCCAGGAGGCAGAGGTTGCAGTGAGCCAAGATTGCGCCATTGCACTCCAGCCTGGGCAACAAGAGCAAAACTCCGTCTCAAAAAAAAAAAAAAGAAGAGTAACATTTAATGCACCATATCCTGCAGCTCAAGAATTGAAGTGCTATCCAGTATGTTTCCTTCTCCTCTCCACACACAAAGAGACACTAGCACATTTCATCACATCTATGACACACCATTATTTTATGACACACCAAGAAAGGAAAAAAGTTGCCCATTAGACTATGACTTATCACCATTTTAAGACATCTCAATTTCAAAGATGTTAAGATGTGGAAAAAAAGGTCTTAGAATCTATAAAATACACATCTTCACACACCACCAATTTTCCTTCTTGGCTACATGTGTATTGACATGGTTTACTTAATAATTCAATCCAGTCTGGTTCAAATATCATATTAACACATTGCCAGGCACAGTGGCTGACACCTGTAATCCCAGCACTTTGGGAGGCCAAGGTGGGCAGATCACTTGAGGTCAGGCGTTCGAGACCAGCCTGGCCAACATGGGGAAACTCTGTCTCTACTAAAACAACAAAATTAGCCAGGTGTGGTGGCAGGCCCCTTGTAATCCCAGCTACTTGAGAGGCTGAGGCAGAAGAATCACTTGAACCCAGGAGGTGGAGGTTACAGCAAGCCGAGACTGCACCGCTGTACTACAGGCTGGG
Source organism: Macaca thibetana thibetana (assembly GCF_024542745.1). Lineage (NCBI taxonomy): Eukaryota > Metazoa > Chordata > Mammalia > Primates > Cercopithecidae > Macaca > Macaca thibetana. The sequence goes on along the minus strand of NC_065580.1, from coordinate 29,221,446 downwards.
CAACAGAGATTCTGTCTCAAAAAAAAAAAACCTGATATACCAGAAACTGTGCTAGGTTACAATTAAAGCACATCCTAGACTTTATCACAATATGACTTCTCTTCCAACATACATTTGCTAGAGTAGTGGCTCTCAAACACTGTGGTCTCAGCATGCTTTACACTCTTCGTATTTTTTTTTTTTGAGATGGGGTTTCACTCTTGTTGACCACGCTGCAGTGTAATGGCGTGATCTCGGCTCACCGCAGCCTCTGTCTCCTCTGCCTCCCGGGTTTAAGTAATTCTCCTGCCTCATCCTCCGGAGTAGCTGGGATTACAGGCATGCGCCACCATGACCAGCTAATTTTGTATTTTCAGTAGAGACGAGGTTCTCCATGTTGCTCAAGCTGTTTCAAAGTCCCGATGACCTCAGGTGACCTGCCCACCTTGGCCTCCCAAAATGTTAGCATTACAGGCGTAAGCCACCGCACCCGGCCTACACTCTTAAAAATTAAAGACCACGGCTGGACGTGGTGGCTTATGCCTGTAATCCCAGTACGTTGGGAGGCCAAGGTGGGTGGATCACGAGGTCAGGAGTTCGAGACCAGCTTGGCCAACATGGTGAAACCCCATCTCTACTAAAAATTTAAAAATTAACAGCTGGGTGCAGTGACTCACACCTGTAATCCCAGCACTTTGGGAGGCCAAGGCGGGCGGATCACGAGGTCAGGAGATCGAGACCATCCAGGCTAACACAGTAAAACCTCATCTCTACTAAAAATACAAAAACTTAGCCGGGCATGGTGGCACGCACCTGTAGTCCCAGCTACTCGGGAGGCTGAGGCAGGAAAATTGCTTAAAGCCAGGAGGCAGGGGTTGCAGTGAGCCGAGATTGCCCCACTGCACTCCAGCCTGGGTGAGAGCGTGAGACTCCGTCTCAAAAAAAAAAAATTAAATTAAATTTTTAAAAAACGCAGGGCACGGTGGCTCACACCTGTAATCCCAGCACTTTGGGAGGCTGAGGCAGGTGGATCACCTGAGGTCAGGAGTTCAAGACCAGCCTGACCAACATGGTGAAACCCAATCTCTACTAAATACAAAAAATTAGCTGGGGGTGGTGGTGCATGCCTGTAGTCCCAGCTACTTGGGAGGCTGAGGCAGGAGAATCGCCTGAACCCAGGAGGCAGAGGTTGCAGTGAGCCGAGATTGTGCCACTGCACTCCAGCCTGGGCAACAAGAGCAAAACCCTGTCTCAAAAAAAAAAAAAAAATTAGCCAGGCGTGGTGGTGTGCGCCTGTAATCCTAGCTACTGGGGAGGCTGAGGCAGGAGAATTGCCTGAACCCGGGAGGCGAAGGTTGCAGTGAGCAGAGATCACGCCATGGCACTCCAGCCTGGGCAACAGAGTAAGACTCTGCCTTGGCGAAAGAAAAAAAAAAACTGAAGACCTCAAAGAGCTTTTCTATGTGTGTTACTTACCATTTTAGAGACACAAAATATTAATTCCTTTAAAAGTAAATCTTATGCATGTATACATCATTTTTATGAAAAAATTAATTTCCAAAACAAAGAATAATATAATAACGGCTTTTAATGATTTTGCAACTCTCTTTAATGTGCAGCTTAAGAAAAGAAAGCTGGATTTTCATATGTGCTTCTGTATTGAATCTGGTATATTCTGAATGTAATTAGAGAAGAGTCCTTTAATAGACTTTTCAGGTAATTCTGGACATTTTTTGTTGATATTATGCCAAAATTGACAGACAAGCGGTTGTCTCCTAAAAGCTAACTACAACGTGGAATCTTAATTTGTACCAATGAACTTTTCATATTCTTATATTAAAATCCACTGTTCTACTTTACTTTTTTGAGACGGAGTCTAGCTCTGTCACCCAGGCTGGAGTGCGGTGGCACAATCTCAGCTCACTGCAACCTCCGCCTCCCAGGTTTAAGCGATTCGACTGCCTCAGCCTCCACAGTAACAGGGATTACAGGCGCCAAACACCACGCCCAGCTAATTTTTGTACTTTTAGTAGAGACGGGGTTTCACTGTGAACTCCTGACCACGTGATCTGCCTGCCTCGGCCTCCCAAAGTGCTGGGATTACAAGTGTGAGCCACTGCACCCCGCCCACTTTGCATTTTTTTTTTTTGGAGATGGAGTCTCCGCCCATGCTGGAGTGCAGTGGCATGATCTCGGCTCACTGCAAGCTCTGCCTCCCGGGTTCACACCATTCCCCTGCCTCAGTCTCCCGAGTAGCTGGGACTACAGGCGCCCGCCACCACACCTAGCTAATTTTTTGTATTTTTAGTAGAGACGGGGTTTCACTGTGTTAGCCAGGATGGTCTCAATCTCCTGACCTCGTGATCTCCCCGCCTTGGCCTCCCAAAGTGCTGGGATTACAGGCGTGAGGCACCATACCTGGCCTACTTTGCATTTTTAATAGATCTTTTAACCAGGCATAATTTTTCTGTCATGTACTGGCCATTTGGAAAATAGTTTTCACTGACTTCCACAGATCTTCCAAATGTTGACATCATTTCATCATACATCAAAAATCCTGTCAGAAATGTCTATATCAGAAGACTGTTGGCCAGGCAAAAAAGGCACATAATGAATGAATATTACTATGAAACAAGTTCTGACCTCACAGTCCCCTTGAAAGTATCTTGGGGATCCCTAGGGGGCTCCAGACATCACCTGTGCCAGAACCTCTGTTATTTACCAAAAACCTAAAGAGTAAAATTCTGTTTCTCTTTCACCAAGCACATGCCCACACACAAAGAAAAACCAAAGCTATACTTACGTGTATACACATTTAAATATAACACTAAACTTCAGGTTTTGCATCTGTAAAATGAGATTTTTAAAAGCCTGGTTTAAGTATTTTTCCTATTATTCTGAATAACTAAGAAAAGGCCACATTATTTTTATGGAAGGTGTGAGCTGCTGAAGTAGTTCTTAAGTCCTCTTCTGTCACAGAATACAGATGAAAGGTAAACACAAAATAAAGGTCCTTAATGAAGTCCTGAGCAAACTAAGAAGTGACAGTATCAAATATTAAGGAAAGCCCCTTTTAGAACTTCTAAATTTGTAAGGAGGAACTTGACACACTTTGCAACGTATAAAACAGAGTACTAAAAAGCTCCACAATTTGGATGGGTTTAAGGTATTCTATTTTACAAATGAAGTAAAGCAAGTTTCAGCTGTTTCTTTCCCCAATGCACAACCTTAATTTCTTTTTATCTTAAACACCAGGAATCAAACAATCTTAACCATCTGAAAATGGCATTGAATAACCTATAAGGTATTAGCATTTAGGACCATTTCAGAAAACAAATGCACGTTACATGTGGGAAAATGAACACTACATAAAAAGGCAAATGACATCCGCACAGAAAAGAACTGAAGTCCCCATCACTGGAAGAAGATTCAACACTTTCCTGCAAGATTTCCCTATCGCTTCAATTGCAGGTGCCAAAGTTTAGCCTAAAAATGACCTAAGGACTTGGTGAAAACCCAGTAGTATATAATTCATTCTAATCCATTTAACAGGGGTTTGCTGAGCATCTACTACACAGGCAAAGCTATAAGGGACAAAAGCTTACGAAACCATAGTCAGCCCCAGATCCACTGTGATAAGGACTTACTCTGATCTCAGCACCTTCAACCTTCAACTGACCTGTGTGGTCCAGATTTTTAATCCACAAAAAGTGGGCCATAACATCTCAAAGCAAAAACGCTGCAAGTTTTGATAAACGTGAAATGTATTAGAATGAAAAGTACATTATTGAGCAATGACAGGCCGAGCACAGTCACTCACGCCTGTAATCCCAGCACTTTGTGAGGCCAAGGTGGGCAGATCACTTGAGCTCGGGAGTTTGAGACCACCCTGGGCAACATGGCGAAATTCCATCTCTACTAAAATTACAAAAATTAGCTGGGCATTAAAATGTAGCACATGACTGTAGTCCTAGCTACTCAGGAGGCTGAGGCAGGAGGATCGCTTGAGCCTGGGAGGTGGAGGTTGCAGTGAGCCGAGAAAGCACCACTGCACTCCAGCCTAGGCAACAGAGACAGACTTTGCTTTAAAAACAAAAAACAACAACAAAAACATGAGCTGAGGCCGGGAGTGGTGGCTCACAACTATAATCCCAGCACTTTGGGAGGCCAAGGCAGGTGGATCACCTGAGGTCAGGAGTTCAAGACCAGCCTAGTCAATATGGTGAAACCCCATCTCTACTAAAACTGCAAAAATTAGTTGGGCATGGTGGTGGGCACCTGTAATCCAAGTTACTCAGGAGGCTGAGGCACGAGAATCGCTTGAACCCGGGAGGCGGAGGCTGCAATGAGCCAAGATCATGCCACTGCACTCCAGCCTGGGCAACAGTAAGACTTTGTCTCAAAAAAAAAAAAGAAAAAAGAGCTGAAATAAAAATACATACACCAGCTGGGCGCGGTGGCTCACACCTGTAATCCCAGCACTTTGGGAGGCCGAGGCGGGTGGATCACGAGGTCAGGAGATTGAGACCATTCTGGCTAACACAGTGAAACCCCATCTCTACTAAAAATACAAAAAATTAGCCAGGTGTGGTGGCGGGCGCCTGTGGTCCCAGCCACTCCGGGAAGCTGAGGCAGGAGAATGGCATGAACCCGGGAGGCGGAGCTTGCAGTAAGCTGAGATCGCACCACTGCACTCCAGCCTGGGCGACACAGTGAGACTCCGTCTCAAAACAAAATACACCAAAACTAATTTAAAGGAGTAATTTCAACTGCTTAGAAAATTCTGAAGTCAAAAATATATATTTAAAAAAAAAACATAAAATAAAAATTTAAAAAAACAGGCAGGGTGGCTCACCCTGTAATCCCAGCACTTTGGGAGGCCAACGTAGCCAGATCAGATCACTTGAGGCCAGGAGTTCAAGGACAGGACAAGACCCCATTTCTACAAAAAATATACGTGTGTGTGTGTGCGCGTGCGCGCGCACGCATGTGTGTGTGTATATATATATGCACCACAGAATAGAGATGAAAGGTAAAAATAAACATACATATAGAGGTATACACAGAAGCATAAACATATATAAATGCATATATAACTTTTAAAAATAAATTTAAGGCTGGGCATGGTGGTTCACGTCTGTAATGCCAGCATTTTGGGAGGTTGAGGTGGATAGACCACGAGGTCAGGAGTTCCAGACCAACATGGTGAAACCCTGTATCTACTAAAAATACAAAAATTTGCTGGGTGTGGTAGTGCGTGCCTGAATCCCAGCTACTCAGGAGGCTGAGGTAGAAGAATCACTTGAATCCAAGAGGTGAAAGTTATAGTCAGCCAACATGGCGCCACTGCACTCCAGCCTGGGCGACAGAGCAAGTTACTCCGTCAAAAAACAAACAAACAAACAAAAAACCAGAAAAGAAAAAAGAAAGAAAATATAATTCACGTAATTAAATACATAAAACTTTGAAAGGAAACAGCATGCTGCCATTCTATCCTGACAAAAGCTTCCACAAATCAGGCACTTTTACAGGACTTATGTTGTTCTTTAAATTAACAGGGTAAATACAATTCTGACACCTTAAGAAAAGATGCAGGGCCATCTTTTGTTGTAGAGAGGTACCAGAACACTGATTAAAACCTACTAGGTCTGGCCGGGTGCAGTGGCTCAAGCCTGTAATCCCAGCACTTTGGGAGGCCGAGACGGGCGGATCACGAGGTCAGGAGTTCGAGACCATCCTGGCTAACACGGTGAAACCCCGTCTCTACTAAAAAATACAAAAAACTAGCCGGGCGAGGTGGCGGGCGCCTGTAGTCCCGGCTACTCGGGAGGCTGAGGCAGGAGAATGGCGTAAAAACCCGGGAGGCAGAGCTTGCAGTGAGCTGAGATCCGGCCACTGCACTCCAGCCTGGGCGACACAGTGAGACTCCGTCTCAAAAAAAAAAAAAAAAAACAAAAAACAAAAAACAAAAACCTACTAGGTCATTTTTATTTTTCTTTACGAATCTTATATTCATAAGCAGGATTAACAGACATTACTAGGCTGCTGTTTTAATTCTATTTTTCACACAACAAATATGACTACTAGTAAAACTGGTGTTAATCACAGTTGAAAAGTAGTATCCTCTCAACCTTCACCTCTACTTTTTTCTATCAATAATAACAAAGTTACCAGAGTTTACTCTCCTAATCTGAAGCGTTACAGTTAAGCATTAATACTTCTTAAGCTACTACTTAAGGCCACAAATGCTATTGCCTAGAGAGAATATGATTATCAATTTCCACACTAAGAGCCCTTATATTCAGAAAGCCACCATTGCTTTTTAATACCAGTATTTGCAGTCCAGGTTTTCTCCAAGTATAAAAACATGCTAAAATCTATGACTCTAATACCTATTAAAATTTAACTTTAATAAGATGCCATCAGAACTTCATCAGAGCTGACAAAACACTTTAAGAACGACATTTAAGAAATAAAACTGCCAGAAATGGCAGACTAAAACCATCATGTTTTATCCAATTCATTCAAGTGAGTAATATGCCTAATTTAAAAGCACACAAGTCACAAACTAATTTCTGATTCTATTAAAAATAGAATTCCAAATTCTCATTAAGCAAATAAAAAGATACATATGTCCATTAAAATAATCCAGTTCAGGCCAGGCGAGGTGGCTGGCGCCTGTAATCGCAGCACTTTGGGAGGCCAAGGCGGGTGGGTCACCTGATGTCAGGAGTTCGAGACCAACCTGGAGCCTGGCCAACATGGTGAAACCCCATCTCTACTGAAAAATACAAAAAAAAAAAAAAAGTTAGCCAGGCGTGTTGGCAGGTCCCTGTAATCCCAGCTACTGGGGAGGCTGAGGCAGGAGAGTTGCTTGAACTGGGGAGGCGGAGGTTGCAGTGACCCGAGATTGTGCCACTGCACTCCAGCCTGGGCTACAAGTGTGAGGCTCCATATCAAAAAAACAAACAAACAACAAAAAAACCCAAACATATAGACTTGAAAACATACAATTTATGAAAATGAAATGAAATTACAGTCTTTATGAACCACAAATACAGTCTTTCTGATGTATCATGGTTTATATGTTACATATAAAACTCTTAGCTAAATCTCAAACAAGGGAAAAGTCACATTAATTACTCCAAGAGAAAGAACTGGTTACTAACTACTCTAATGCAAGAGCTCATGGATAAAAAAGATGAAAGCAAGTGAGTGTTCACAACAGCACGACAGACAACACAGGTATATTCACATATATGGCATTTGATAATCAGAGACAGCACTTTAGCTACCTTTCTTCACTGCCTAGAGAAATGAGCAGCAATCAAGACATTCAAAGGTCTACCTCCTTTCCTTCTTCCAACCATAAAACCAACCTAACTCAAAAGAAAGGTATTTTAAATCTTTATAGATAAAAATGAATAGAGTGACAAAATACACGATTTGTTTTCTCTTTATTCATTATCACGATGGTGGCTGTGGACAATTAAATGAGTCAGGTTTGTAAAGTTAACAGATGCTAATAATGTCATATTGCGATACAAAGATGAGTGCTTTTATCCTCAGTTCCCTTGATAATTGTGTTATCAAACACATGTTGTGTTCAATGTTTTAGTGTGCTTAAGTACACTTAAGAGCAACATTAATATCAGTCACCAAGATAAAGGGCTAAAACTCCTGTCAAAACTACTCCACATACTGAAAATTCTTTTCCCTCCTGTTTTCATCTATTTGAATATAATTTGTAATAAATATCCATGGCCAGGCACAATGGTTCACACCTGTAATCCCAGCACTTTGGAAGGCCAAGGCAAGAGGATCACTTGAACTCAGGAGTTCAAGATCAGCCTGGGCAACACGGCAAAATCCTGTCTCTACAAAAATATAGAAAAATTAGCTGGGCATAGTGGCATGTGACTATAGTTCCAGCTACTCAGGGGGATGAGGCAGAAGGACTGCTTTGCACCCAGGAGGTCAAGGCTTCAGTGAACCATGATGGTACCACTACGCTCCAGTGTGGGCAAAAGAGAGACTGTCTCAACAACAAAAAAAAAAAGGCTGGGTGCGGTGGCTCACACCTGCAATCCCAGCACTTTGAAAGGCCGAGGCGGGTGGATTACCTGAGGCCAGGAGTTCAAGACCACCCTGACCAACATGGAGAAACCAGTCTCTACTAAAAATACAAAATTAGCTGGGCATGGTGGCACATGCCTGTAATCCCAGCTACCGGAGAGGCTGAGGCAGGAGAACCGCTTGAACCCGGGAGGCAGAGGTTGCGATGAGCCGAGATTATACCATTGCTCTCCAGCCTGGGCAACAAAAGTGAAACTTTGTCTCAAAAAAAAAAAAAAAAAAAAAAAAAAGTCGACCGGGCACGGTGGCTCAGCCTGTAATCACAGCACTTTGGGAGGCCGAGGTGGGCGGATTACCTGAGGTTGGGAGTTTGAGACCAGCCTGACCAATATGGAGAAACTCCGTTTCTATTAAAAATACAAAATTAGCAGGGCATGGTGGCGCATGCCTGTAATCCCAGCTACTCGGGAGGCTGAGGCAGGAGAATTGCTTGAACTCAGGAGGCGGAGATTGTGGTGAGCCGAGATTATGCCATTGCACTCCAGCCTGGGCAACAAGAGCGAAACGCCATCTTAAAAAAAAAAAAGCCAACTCAAACTGTCCGAGATTCCCCTCACAGGATTATGGACTTGTAGGCTCTCCTAGTTTGAATTTTTTTTTTTTTTTTTTTGAGACAGAGTCTCAGTCCATTACCAGGTTGAAGCACAGTGATGCGATCTTGGCACCCTGCAACCTCCACATCTCCTGGGTTCAAGCAATTCTCCTGCCTCGGCCTCCCAAATAGCTTTGATTACGGGCACCTGCCACCACACCCAACTAATTTCTGTATTTTCAGTAGAGTTGGGGCGTCACCATGTTGGCCAGGCTGGTCTTGAACTCCTGACCTCAGATGATCCATCTGCCTTGGCCTCCCAAAGAGCTGCAATTACAGGCGAGAGCCACCATGCCCCGCCTCTAGTTTGAATTCACGATCTGATCAAGTACAATTCATAGCTGTAAGAACCAAAGGCCATATAAAAGTGACTGTTTTTGTTTTTTTATTTTTAGAGACAGGGTCTCACTATAGCGCTCAGGTGGGAGAATGCAGTGGCTATTCGGAGACGCAATCATTGTACACTACAGCCTTGGACTCAAGCAATCCTCCTGCTTCAGCCATCCCAGTAGCTGGGACTACAGGAGTGAGCCACTGCAACCAGCGAAAGTGAGCATTTGTTACCCAGTTTCCTTTGGAATAAAATTAAAAGAGTTATGCAGTTCCAAGCTTTGCTGCCAAGGAGAATCACTAATTTATTTACAGGTTTAGATTCAAAGAACAGCAAAAGGGTAGTAAACATCCAGCAGTAAGACCATGAAAACATTATATCGAACTGTATTACACTTGGGTGATCCCTTATTGATATGACTCCAACCAATCAACCTTCTACATACAAATGCTGCGATGGAAACGCCCAACCAAATTTTGAATTTTTAAATTAATCAACTTTCCAGAAACTGTCTATACGATATAATCATCAAATTAAAAAGCAAAATCCAGGCCGGGCACGGTGGCTCAGGCCTGTAATCCCAGCCCTTTGGGAGGCCAAGGCGGGTGGATCACGAGGTCAGGAGTTTGAGACCAGTCTGGCCGACATGGTGAAACCTCGTCTCTACTAAAGATACAAAAAATTAGCCAGGCGTGGTGGCGTGTGCCTGCAATCCCAGCTACTTGGGAGGCTGAGGCAGGAGAATCGCTTGAACCCGGGAGGCGGAGACTGCAGTGAGCTGAAATCAAGCCACTGCTTTCCAGCCTGGGTGACAATGTAAGACTCTGCCTCAAAAAAAAACAGAAAAAAAAAAAAAAAAAGAAAGAAAGAAAGAAAGAAAGAAAAGTAAAATCCAGATCACCAAAGTTATACTGGCACCCTTTGGACAAAACAACTAAATTTACTTTTTGCTAGGCTAAGTGGCAGCACAACTGCTTCTGAGGTAACACGAACCAGGCATGTACTCCGTATCTAGTTTTCTATTTATATTACCTCAACTAAGATTTTATAATCCAAAAAACCTTGAAAAGTGTACATGATAAAAACTTGACATATGAAAAAAAATTTGCCTAATATTAAAAAGAAAATGCATAATTCACAACATTAACAACATGATTTTGTATGTAGGGAGTATCTCCTACCTTCACACACAATGCTTCCCTAAAAATGGTTTAAAAGTTAGAAACCAGGAGATTGAATCAAAGACAAAGATTCCATTCCCAATTAATTGATATCCTAAATATGGACCCTCCAAGTGCTACCACTGACAGACCCACCAACCATGCCTGTCTTCCAGAGAATGACAAAGTCTTCCAGAGAATGGCAAAGTCCAGCCAAACCTCTCCCTCCACAAGGGCTACCTAGTCCTCCCTGACTTCTCTGCAGGAACAGGTCAGAAGATCAGCAGCAACTATTCACACTGCCTACCTAACATCCTAGATACCTACAAAGCAGGGAGAGGCAAAAAGGATCCTTCTTCCCACATAAGCATATGGCTGCCATGTGGGGCTTCCCTGGGCCCTTGAGGATTTGGGTTCTACTGGGCATGGGCAGATACCCCCACGAGCACCAGCCTATAAACAACCAGACACCTTCCCCAAGCATCTGGTGAGGTACACAGAAGAAATTACAATAACCATAGTACCTGGGCCCCCAAAAACTTAATTCTTCTCAAATGTGATACCCAGTTGAGAACCACTAATGCAACAACAGCCTCTCAACAGACTACTGTGTTTTCAAAAGTTCCTACAATGCACTTGAATTACACTTCGGCAATTAGAAAATAACAAACTGGAATCTTTTTTTTTTTTTCTTTTTGAGACGGAGTCACACTCTGTTGCCCACGCTGAAGTACAACGGCACAATCTCAGCTCACTGCAACCTCTGCCTCCCAGGTTCAAGCAATTCTCCTGCCTTAGTCTCCTGAGCAGCTGGGATTACAGCGCCCACCACCACGTCCAGCTAATTCTTTGTATTTTAGTAAAGACAGGGTTTCACGTTGCCCAGGCTGGTCTCGAACTCCTGAGCTCAAGCAATCAGCCCGCCTCAGCCTCCCAAAGTGCTAGGATTACAGGCATGAGCCACTGCACCTGGCCAACACACTGGAATTTATATGCTCAGGGCATATTCAGACATCCCTGTGTCTGAATACCAAAACAGTCTACTCACCAAACATACTATCATTGCTCCAAACTAAAAACAGGTACAAGCCAGATCATATCTTTGTTAGCCAAACTAAAAGTTCCAGCTGTCAGTAATATTAATTTTTTTGAGACAGGGTCTCACTCTGTTGTCCAGGCTGGAGTGCAGTGGCATAATCATGGCCCACTGTACCCTCAATCTCCTGAGCTCAAGCACTCCTCCCAAAGTGGTGAGATTACAGGCATGGGCCACTGAATCCAGATTTATTTATTTATTTTTTAGCAACACACATGTAAACATCCATAAGATAAATTGTTTATAATTTATCAGAAAGAATGTAATAACAACTATTACAAATCAATGTCTAATTTTATTATGGCAGTGTCCAATAACCTATCAAATAACTCTTAAGATGCCAAAAAAAATTTTAAGCACCATTTCATTAAAAATTAACTTAAGGCCAGGCGCAGTGGCTCACAACTGTAATCCTTGCACTTTGGGAGGCCCAAGGCAGCCAGATTGCCTGAGCCCAGGAGTTGGAGACCAGCCTGGCCAACATGGCACGACCCCATCTCTACGAAAAATATAAAAATAAGCCAGGTGTGGTGACACACGCCTATAGTCCCAGCTACCCGGGAGGTTGAAGCAGGAGGATTGAGTTCAGAATCCGAAAGTTCGAGGCTACAGTGAGCTGTGATCACACCACTGCACTCCAGCATAGGTGACAGTGTGAGACCCTGTCTCAAAAAAAAAAATAAATAAATCTTCAAAAAACTCCAGGTTGGGCACGGTGGCTCACACCTGTAATCCCAACACTTTGGGAGGCCGAGGCGGGGGGGATCACCTCTCTATTAAAAATAAAAAATTAGCCAGGCGTGGTGGCACATGCATGTAATCCCAGCTACTCAGGAGGCTGAGGCAGGAGAATCACTTGAACCTGGGAGGCAGAGGTTGCAGTGAGTCGAGATCATGCCATTGCACTCCAGCCTGGGTAACAAGAGTGAAACTCCATCTCACACACACACACACACATTCCAGGAAAGCATGATATCAAAGGATACCCTAACTCTTACAGTCTGTTTCCCCTTCTGTCACTGAGTTGCTGCTATTAGTTCATTTCATGTAAGTTTATTCCATGTGAAAACTGAAGATATTATTCAGACTTTAACAGAGTGCTCCAGAAATATTTATCAACTGCTGTAAACTTCACTAGAAATGCTAAAGAAATGTTTTAAAAAAAAATCTTATCAATACTTTACAAAGAGAAGACTACCATCAACGAAAAGTGTGCTAGAGTCCTACAAGCAAATATAAAAATAAAATAGTTGTTTGTGACTATGATCCTGAAGTGTAATACGGTTTTTGTTTTTTTGAGATGGAGTCTTGCTCTGTCCCCCGGGCTGGAGGGCAGTTGCACAATCTCGGGTCACTGCAACCTCCGCCTCCCAGGTTCAAGCAATTGTCCTGCCTCAGCCACCCGAGTATCTGGGATTACAGGCGTGTACCACCACACCCAGGTAGTTTTTGTGTTTTTACTAGAAATGGGGTTTCGCCATGTTGGCCAGGTTGGTCTTGAACTCTTGACAGGTGATCTGCCCACCTCAGCCTCCCAAGGTGCAAGGATTACAGGCCTGAGCCACCACACTGGGTCAGATTCCTAAAGTGTAATTACAAAGGGCCACAAAACATTTTTTTTTGAGACGGCCTTGTCCTGTCACCCAGACTACAGTGTAGTGGCATGATCTCAACTCACCACAACCTCTGCCTCCTGGGCTCAAGCGATCCTTCTGCCTCAGCCCCCAGAGTAGCTGGGATTACAGGTGCACATCACCATACCTGGTTAATTTTTTATCTTTTTTGGTAGAAATAGGCTTTTGCCATGTTGCTCAGGCTAACAAAAATATTTCACAATAAAAATTTAATTCACTAATTTCAAATGGGGGTGGTGAGAGAAGAGCAGCTACCAAATAAGCTGTGACCAAATTCAGCTGGAAATCAATGCTTTAGGCTAGGCGCCGGGAGGCAGAAGTTGCAGTGAGTTGAAATCGCACCACTGCACTCTAGTCTAGCCTGGGCAACAGAGCCAGACTCCATAAAAAAAAAAAAAAAAAAAAACCCAGATTGGCCAGGTGTCGTGGTTCACACCTGTAATCCCAGCACTTTGGGAGGCAGAGGCGGGTGGATTATCTGAGGTCAAGAGTTCAAGACCAACCTGGCCAACATGGCAAAACCCTGTCTCTAATGAAAAATATAAAAATTAGCCGGGTGTGGTAGCAGGCCCCTGTAATCCCAGCTACTCAGGAGGCTGAGGCAGGAGAATTGCTGGAACTCAGGAGGCAGAGGTTGCAGAGAGCCGAGATCGTGTCACTGCACTCTAGTCTGGGCAATAGAGCGAGACTGACTCTGTCTTTAAAAATAAAAAAAGGAAGATAAAGTGTTTAAATCATTATTCAAGTGAAAGGTATCACAATCATTGTGATAAGATAAAATCCGTTTTATTGATTAAAAAATTAACAAAATTCATATACTATAAAATAAGGTTAATAATTTTTAAAAAATCAGTGCTTTAAGAGCATGTAATTTAACATGATTCCTTAAAAATACACAAGTGAGGCCAGGCACTGTGGCTCACGCCTGTAATCCCAGAAGTTTGGGAGGCTGAGGCGGGTGGATCACGAGGTCAGAAGATGGAGACCATCCTGGCTAACATGGTGAAACTCCGTCACTACTAAAAAAAATACAAAAAATTAGCCGGGCTTGGTGGCAGGTGCCTGTAGTCCCAGCTACTCGTGAGGCTGAGGCAAGAGAATGGCTTGAACCCAGGAGGCGGAGCTTGCAGTGAGCCGAGATCGCGCCACTGCACTCCAGCCTGGGTGACAGAACAAGACTCCGTCACAAAAAAAAAAAAACCAAAAAACACTCAAGTGAAACAACAGTTGTCACAATTTTATTGGGGTTGAAATATGGATCATCATCAGTAAACATTCAACTCAAACTGCCTGTTAAACATGGCTAGGCACAGCAGCTTACATCTGTAATCCCAGCACTTTGGGAGGCTGAGGCCAGAGGATCACTTAAGCCCAGGAATTTGAGACCAGCCTGGCCAACAGTAAGACCTCCTCTCTACAAGAAAAATAAACTAGCCAGGCAAGTGGCCAACGCTGCAGTGAGCTGAGATCACACCATGAAATCCTGGGCAATAGAGTGAAATCCTATCTCAAAACACACACGCACACGCACACACACACACACACACACGCAAACCCTACCACATGATCTATCTAGCTTAGCCAAGAGAAAAAAAAGCGTACGTCCACACAATGTTCATAGCAACTTTACTTGCAATAGCCCAAAACTGGAAATAACCCAAATGCCACCAAGCATAAGAGGTGAATGCATAAACAAATTGTGGTATATCCATATAATAGAATACTACTCAGCAATTAAAAAAAAAATGAACATGGGTGAATCTCAGAATGAGTGAAAGAACCCACACAAAAAGAGTACATACTAAATGATTCCACTTATATATACAATTCTAGAAAATGTAAAATAATCTACAGTGACAGAAATGAGATCAGTGGTTGGAGGGGAAGGAGGGAAAGATTACAAAGGGCACAAGAAACTTTGGGGGAAGATGACTATGTCTACTATCTTGATAAGGATAAGCTTCATGGGTGATACATAACATTAAAACTTATCAAACATATCACTTTAAATATGTACAGTTAACTGTATGTCAATTATACCTCAATAAACAAAAGGAAAAAGAATCCAAGATGCCAAAACTAATTCTACAGCTCCTGTTAGTCAGATGTATCTGCTCATAAATACATTTAACCTACCGACTTGCAGTATGCACTCTGAGAATGCAAAAGTATGCCTAAATTGAGGATCACCATTAGCAGAAAAAACATCAAAGTTTAAACAAAGAGGAAATTAGAATTCATCTTTAATCACTATGCCAGGCTATTTCAGTGCCAAAACGATACCAACTAAGACACAACACAACAAAACAAGAGCCTGCTGAGTGTAGGGCTCTGAGATTTTTAATTAAATATTTTAATTCAAATGTTTACCTTCTTTGATCTAGAATTCCATTTCGTGAAAACAGAAATAACCCAAAGAAAAGCCTATGCACAAAGATGTTAATTTCAATCTTGTTCATCAGAGAAAAATGGCAAAGAATTATATAGATGGCACAGTCATGGGATGGCATATTACATGAGCTATTCTTTTTTTTTTTTTGAGATGGAGTTTTGCTCTTGTTGCCCAGGCTGGAGTGCAATGGCACGATCTCACCTCACCGCAGCCTCTGCCTTCCAGGTTCAAACGAATTGATTCTCCTGCCTCAACCTCCCCAGTAGCTGGGATTAGAGGCATGTGCCACCACGCCCGACTAATTTTGTATTTTTTAGTAAACATGGGGTTTCTCCATGTTAGTCAGGCTAGTCTCAAATTCCCGACCTCAGGTGATCTGCCCGCCTCAGCCTCCCAAAGTGCTGGAAGTACAGGCATGAGCTACTGCGCCCAGCCTAGTCATTATTTTTTTTTTTTTTGAGACCGAGTCTCGCTCTGTGGCCCAGGCTGGAGTGCAGTGGCGTGATGTAGGCTCACTGCAAGCTCTACCTCCCACGTTCACTCCATTCTCCTGCCTCAGCCTCCCGAGTAGCTGGGACTACAGGTGCCTACCATACCATGCCGGGCTAATTTTTTTTTTTTTTTTTTTTTTGTATTTTTAATAGAGATGGGGTTTCACTATGTTAGCCAGGATGGTCTCCATCACCTGACCTTGTGATCTGCCTGCCTCAGCCTCCCAAAGTGCTGGGATTACAGGCATAAGCCACCGCACCCGGCCCCTAGTCATTATTTTTAACTGGGAAAAACAATTGCAAAAATATTAAGCAAAAACAGGGCAGACGCATACAGTACGATCAACAGGTTGAAAACAATATATCCCGGGGAGAATAAAAGACATAGGAAAAAAGCCATAAGGTTAACATTTAAGGCCAATAGTTCTTAAACAGTGGTCCTGGACCAGGAGCATCATCTGGGAACTTCTTAGACCCCACCCTAGACCCAATGAATTAGAAAACTCCAGGAGTGGGATGCAGTAACCTGTTTTAACAAACTCTCCAGGTGATTATTAAAGTTTGAGAACTACTGTTTAAAGGGTAGGATTACAGGTGACTAGATTTCCTTCTTGTAACCTATGTTTTCCTCAATTATCTTTTTACTTTTGAAATCCAACTAAGTTCTTTTAAGTATTTTTCTAACAGGTACACTCTGTAGGTCTACAGGTAAAAAGTTGTTACATTACAAACATTATAATGTAATGTAAGGTCTGGATTACATGCCTAAAAATCCAATGATTCTTGGAACCATCAAATCTGTTAAGGCCGAAAAGAACACCAAATTTTAAATATATCTATAAAATGCAGGTCAACGGGCTAAGAAAATTGCACCACTAAAAAAACCAACAAATCTAGGTTGTTCTAACACACGTACACAAATACAGGAGGGACTTTTATGGGTCACATCTGCAAAATACTTTTTTTCCCAAAAAGCTGAATTTTTATGCTTGTGTGTAATTTACTAGAACTGCACTGCAGGAATCAGGTTCTGAAGCTGTGAATGCTTACTCATGTAGGTTCCTGCCTAACCAAAATAAGTATCAGTATGTTATATTTGTCACCAAAATCTAGGCAGGGAAGACAAATTCAGAACACTGCGAGTTGCCAAATCTTTAACTTTTAGCTTGAAGACCATAAAGCTGTGCCAACTTACATCTCATCATCTCGCTAAAACAGAGGCCACAGGAAATAAAGAGGCAAACCACAGGTTCCCAATTGACACTGGAACTAGTTAAAAGATTACGGAATTGTCTACACTCTGAACACAAATTAAAGAGTAACAAAGACTACTAACTTAGGGATAGAATAACTACTGATTAACAGCAAAATACCAAAGTTAAGTCAACGACAAATGGCTACATATTTTAATATTTTAGTTTTGTAATTTTTTAAACAGGTGTACAGATCCCCATATACATCCTAACACACAAAATTTTTTTCATCTTTCTATTCCTTGAAAAGTCCACTCTAAGAGTAAATGCAAGTTACTCAAAAAGGCACTACACACACCAATGACCTAACCACAGCCTGTCCTCTCTAACTAAAAAAAGTTTTAACTAATTGTATAAGCACCATGACCACCCATGCTGAATTTTTCACTACTAAACTCCCAGCACCATGCTGGCACAAAGCAGGTACCCAAACACATGAGGATTTTTTTTTTTTTTTTTTTTTTTTTGAGATAAGAGTCTTGTTCTATTGTCCAGGTTGGAGTGCAGTGGTGCAATTTCGGCTCACCACAACCTCTGCCTCCCGGGTTCAAGCGATTCTCGTGACTCAGCCTCCCAAGGAGCTGGGACTACAAGTCCGCACCATCACGCCTGGCTGATTTTTTATATTTTTGGTACAAGTACATACAGCTTTTCGCCGTGTTGGCCAGGCTTGTCTTGAACTCCTGACCTTAGGTGATCTACCTGCCTTGGCCTCCCAAAGTGCTGGGATTGCAGGCATGAGCCACCGTGCCAGCTTTTTTTTTTTAATTGAGAGAGTCTTGCTCTGTTGTCCAGGCATGAGTGCAGTGTCATGATCTTAGCTCACTGGACCCTCAAACTCCTACACTTAGATGATCCTCCTGCCTCAGCCTCCCAAAATGCTGGGATTACAGGTGTGAGCCATCAACCTCAGCAACATCCGAGGTTTTGAATTTGTTACAGAAAGCCTCTGAAACCCTAAAGCAGACACCAGCAATTCTGTAAAATTAACTCAGGCTGCTAATGGATTTAGTGTAAGACGCTGTCCCTTTCTATCACTCTTGATGCTTTAAGGGAAGCTGACATTTCTGCCATACTTTGGAATCCCTGTAAATGAGTCAGTTAAGTGCATTTAAAGTGGCATGCCCTGGGCCAGGTGCACTGGGCTCACACCTGTAATTCCAGCACTCTGGGAGGCCAAGGCAGGAGGAAGATTTGAGGCCAGAAGTTGGGAGGCCAGCCTGGCAACCTAGTCAGACCTCGGTCTCTACAAAATTAAAAATAAATAAAGGGGTGTTTCCTACTTTATTACTGTACTCCCTCTGAAAAGAAGAATCATTGAAAACTCTTGGTATTATAAGTTACAAAATTGTACATATGGTATATGCCAGTCCCCATTATTATCTGATCTACTTTTCTGATTTAGCCTTAATTTTTCTAAACGTTTCTTGTACTCTAACAGGTCAGGTTTTCCTCTCCTCTTTTTACCCCTCGAAAACACACTTGTTCCTGTAACACCACTCAGAGGGCCTCCCCAGCCCCCACCTCTTTTGTATATAAACACACTCTCTTGTCACACACTCCATCAGCTGTTTGGTAGCTCCTCCCCTCCTCCTTTTCCGGGTAGTAACAGGGCGGCCAATGAGCGCTGAGGAGCGGTGCCTGCGGCCTTTTGCCTGCATACGCTTTTCCAAAACAAGCAGCTCTAGCCTTCAGCAGGGGCCACTGGTTCACAGATGAAAGGATCACCAGGGCTGTGCAACAGGGTGAGACGAGTAACCCCCACCAACAAGGAAACCCGTGTAATCTGAGCTGTTTGTTCCTCCACCAGGGAGAACTTAAACCGATATTCCTTTAGGGCAAATCACGCTTTAAGGTCACCAGAGCCCCAGCTCTCAGACAATCTAAATAATCAGCTGGTCGGAGGTGGAAACCTCAAAGGTTGCCAGGCTCTGGGCAGCACAGATCACCAATCTACCTGACTTTGCAAACAAATGGCTGCACTATTCGAGACCATTCCATAGGATCTGGGCTAACTGCAAGGTTTTTTTATTGGGACACATTCCTAAAGGATCCAAAAGTCATGTAAATCAGTTTCTAGGCTCCTGGGGAGGTTTGCACAACCCTGAGCAAAGGATCAGAAGAGAAACAATGAATGAGTCAGAGTTTCAGAGCATAATCACCCAGCAGATTATTAAGTGCATTGGTGCAAAACACTCACTCCCTGCATAACTTGGGAGTCAGCTCTCCTCCTACCAACCCGTCACAAAAGAAATATCACTGACTCCAAACAACAACCAGGGACAGTGTCTCCAAAAGAACCAAGCGAGGTGGTGGAAGGCAGCGGCCAATTAGTTACACATCCTCTTCTCTCCCTACCCCCACACTGCTACTTTCCTACTATATAGGTTCCCTGCTAGGCTGTAAATTGTGGTGGTATAATTACGCTAGGAGACATCCAAAAATGGGCTGAAACAGGAGACTGCAAGGAAACCAGCTATCACTCCCCACACCAAAGAAATCATCAAGGGACACTGGGGGGCAAGAAGTGCATTCCTTCAGACCTTTTCTTCCTACTTCCTCTCCACCATCTTTCTCAACCCCCAGCCTTTTCACACAATTGTACTCATTTTAGTAGAGAGGGTTGGGAATTTTTCCTTAAATTTTCTGCTAAATATACCTTACTCAAAAATTGTTGGCTCCATTTGGGCCTACTGATCTGTGAATTCAACAGAGAAAGGAGGACACAAAATCTCTCACCTACACAACACACACAAAAGGAAATCCGAAACATTTTAACTTCCAAACTCCGTTATACCAGAAAATAAACACGAAACAAAGATAACCTCTGGCTTTTAAATCTTAAAACTGTTATCCTCCTATCTCAGATCTACAATTTTAAAGCGCCTCTGCTTTCTTTTGTCAGAAAGGAAGGAAGGTGGGGAAAGAACAGAAGGCCAATGCATCTTTGCCTTTCTTCATCTTCTACTAAAAATAAGCTATGAAATAAGCCACTTAGGGGGAGAAAAAAAAAGACACCCTGCTGTTCTTTGTCTGTTTTCCTCTCCCTCTCCACCCCCCACACCCCGACTCCTAAATGCGGTAATCATTCTAGATGCCACAACTACTAAATGAACAAAAGGCACTGTATGGAAAAGGCATCAGGTCAAGTTAGGCCCCCCTCTTTATCCTCAATCTTTTAAAAATATGTCTATGTACATAATTTGAGACTCTGACAATGATCACAAACAGCTGGAATTCTATCTCCCCACTCCATCCCAATTAAACATTAGGTAGAAATTCGCATTAGGTGTGACAGTAACTCTCAATTCAAGATAAAAATAAATCAGATTCTGCCACCATGTCATTTCCTAGTTTCTAAACAAAAATAAAACCTGAAACTGCTTTGTCTAAAATGTACACACAGTCAGTTACAAGTTTTCCTGCAGCCTTATGAAAAGCCAACATTACTGGTATCATTCACACATTTACAAAACAATCACAGCCACAAACAGCTCATAAAGAGTTGATTTCACTTGTGCCTGAACATATATTAGGTACGCTATACTTTATTAGTTGCTCCGCTCTAATCTCCCACCCCCAAAAAATTCTAAACTCCAAACCACAAACTTAGAAGTCTATCTACTGCTCCTAATTTCTAGCCAAGTTTTCCCTGAGCAAGGAGAAAAACACCTTATTTCTGAAAAGATTATTTTTTAAAAAATGTCTTGCCCAGACAACTTCCCTCCCATCCCCCATTGCCAAACCATATGCAAAAACTACTTTTTTAAAACTTCAGCAAATTCCCTAACTGAATTTTTTGACAATAATCACTGACCTCTACAAAGAAGTAAAACAATCAAAAACAGCAACAAGTAAAAGGAAGAAAAAAGGAATTCACCTGAAGAATTTAGCCAAACAACTTGAGTTATATAAACAAAACCCTGCAACAGGGGGAAACGGTGGGGGGATGGGGAGAAGGGAGAGAAACAGGAGACAGGACTTTTAAACTGTGTTCCACACTACCACCCCCTAAGCCCCCACTTTCCCCCCTCCCCAAGGACTAGCTGTTCAGAACTCTGGGCTCCCCCCACCCTCTAAATTACCCTTCAAAAAACAAATTCTCCATTTGTCACAGGAACCTTCGCGAATTTCTCTAGCTGGTCCTTAAATAATCAGTCTGGACTTCAACCAAAACCACTGCCTGAAGGGCTCTTATCAGTTATGGCTTTCCCACTGCAGCCTCCAGAGTGCAGAAAGTTGGGGGGAGGGGGCAGAAAATAAAGGGTGTCACTTGGCGACATCAGGGCAAGTATTCCCCCAAGAAGCTGACCCTCACAGAGGAAGTTTTGCCCAAGTGGCCAGTCCAGGGACTATTTTGTCCAGGAGCTCCTCTTTCCCCGGCTGTCATACCCACAACATGGAGGGTGGCTTGCTGGAGGGCCCAAGGGTCTTCATCACATACAACTATGGGTGGGACAGGCTTTGTCAGTGGAAAGGAAAACAGTAGGGTTCTCCCGGGGACCAGAAAGCTTAACAGGAGGGACTGACTGAAAACACACAGAGCTCTTTCTTAGAAGAGGGGGCCCTGAGCAGGCGACTCTCTTCCTAATATAGAAAGGAATTAGGGATAAAAGAGGTCGCTTGAATGACCCCAGTTCAAGCAGCATTGTGGTTGGAGGAAATGGGGGCATCTCAAGGAAGGGAGAAAGGCTTCCGTCTCGGGAATTTCTGCCTTGAGTCCCTCAATCCAGAGCGAGCAAACAGGAGAGAGAAACCCTGAAGATGGGCTCGGTGGTAGAGAGTGAGGCGACTGGTCCTGCAAAAAGAAATAAGGCCGTCTGGGAGTCCAAACGTCGCGAAGGAAAGTCACGGGCTGTGGGGATACAGGAAGAGCGAGCAGCAACGCGTATTTCGGGGTGCTGCGGGAAAAAGGCGAGCTGAAAAGGCTCTCGGCCCCTGGGAGGTGCCAAGGAGCCGCCGTAGGCACTGGGGGAGGAGGGGAGTCTCGGACAGTGGCCTGGAGTGCCCCAGGGCCTTTGCAGTGGTTTCGGGGGTGCCCTGGGCATCCCCACACCGCCCCCCACACACATCCCGAATTCCCCTCCACGAAGGATACAGCTTGACCACGTCCGTGTCCATCCGCCTCTTGCCCGGACTGGGAGATGACATGGTGTCGCCGCCGCCTCCCCGCCGCCGCCTCTCTCCCTTCCTCGGCCCGTCTGTCACGGGCCCCGGGCCCCGGCTCTGAGGAGCCCGCGGCCGCGCTGGCTCCTCGGTGGAGGTGGCAACACCCCCGCGGTCCCGGCGGTCCCGTCAGCCGCCGCCGCCGCCCCCCGCACGGGGGAACACCGGGCACTGTCCGGCCGGGTGGGGGTGGGGACCCCGCGGCGCCCGGCTCGGGCAGCCCCTCTCTGGCTGTGGTTCCGCCGCGGCCCGGCCCCGGCACTCCTCTGCGCCGCGCGACGCTCCCTCCTGCCTGCTCTGGCTCGCTCGCCTGTTTCCCACTCACCCTCTGACCGGCTCCTAGCAGCCTCCACTACAAGCGGACGACTCCTGCTCAGTCGGCCTCCCTACCCCAGCCTCGCTCTGGGCGCCGTGACGTCACAGAGGTGACGTCATCGGAGGGGGCGGGCCTGGACGCCGAGAGGGGTGGGGCGCCGCTGCGGCGTGGGCTTTCCCGGTGCATTCTGGGAGTTGTAGTTCCTCTTTCTCCGGCTGTCTCACACCCTCTGTCCCCTCCCCCAACTTCCCCACCTACTTCATCGCTCAACTGCCAGTGTCGTTATCATCATCCTAAACGATAATAGTAAATAATGGCAATATTATTAAATGCGTGGATTTTAGGTTAACGAACCTCCACACACACTCTGTTTAACAAGCTGTTAATTTCTTTGATTTGGAGGAGGCCCAAGGTAGCAATTACTCAGGCACCAAAATCTGGAAATTCCCACACCAGCAGGTTCCTTGCACTCCGCTCCCTCCTTGGCTGGAGAGAATTTGTTTCCAAGGATTGTAGACCACAGCAAGGCTTCTTCAGGCTTGAATACCAGGGTTCATCACAATCCACGTGTCTACGGGCACTATTTCAAAGATTAGAGTTTACACAGCAATGTGGTAAGGTCAGAAATAATTTAGTACTACTATCCTTATTCTACAGAGCATGAGGCAACTTCGCAAAGTGTGTGAACCTCCTACACCAATCTTAAATACTTCATTCATTCAATAAATATTTATTAAGCACTTCCTATGTGCTAATCACCTTGCTGGACATGAGGATATAATGGTGAACTAAGAAAGACTAAATTTAGCCGGGCGCAGTGGCTCACGCCTGTAATCCCAGCACTTTGGGATGCCGAGGCAGGAGGATCACCTGAGATCGGGAGTTCAAAACCAGCCTGGCCAACGTGGTGAAACCCCATTTCTACTAAAAATACAAAAATTAGCCGGGCGTGGTGGCGGGCGCCTGTAGGCCCAACTACTCGCAAGGCTGAGGCAGGAGAATCGCTTGAACCCAGGAGGCAGAGGTTACAGTGAGCCGAGATCGTGCCACTGCACTCCAGCCTGGGCGACAGAGTGAGACTCTGTCTCCAAAAAAAAAAAAAGGAAAAGGAAGACTAAATTTACACAGCCCCCCAGTATAGTCTGTGGGTCTATAGTGTCAGCATCACTTGGGAACTTGTTAGAAATGCCGCTAGAGCTTCACTTCAGATCTACTGAATGAGAATTTGCAGTTTTAACAAGGTCCCCAGGTGATTCTTTTTTTTTTTTTTTTTTTTTTTTGAGACGGAGTCTCGCTCTGTCACCCGAGCTGGAGTGCAGTGGCCGGATCTCAGCTCACTGCAAGCTCCGCCTCCCGGGTTTACGCCATTCTCCTGCCTCAGCCTCCCGAGTAGCTGGGACTACAGGCGCCCGCCACCTCGCCCGGCTAGTTTTTTGTATTTTTTAGTAGAGACGGGGTTTCACCGTGTTAGCCAGGATGGTCTCGATCTTCTGACCTCGTGATCCGCCCGTCTCGGCCTCCCAAAGTGCTGGGATTACAGGCTTGAGCCACGGCGCCCAGCCCCCAGGTGATTCTTATGCACAGTGAAGTTTGAAAGATGCTGCCCTATAAGGTCCTCCAAAAGAAGTGTTATGGAACCCAGGAGTCAACCAGGCAAAAGGGCCAGTGAAGAGTGTTCCAGGCATCGCCTATATTTATGTCAGATTTTCACTATCATTTCAAAAGTTTTATCTTTTCCCTCATTCCCATGAATATACACTTGTACTTTGTCAGATCATGTGTTGTGAGTTGAGCCTCCCTTACATAACCTCCTATGCACACACACCTGGGGCAGCAGCAATGAGCTAAGATTGAACGTCTTTTGCAGCTATCATTTCATGCCTCAAAAAACCTAGGCTTTTTTAAATTGTAAAACATACATAACATAAAATTTAACATTTTAAATATATTTAAAGGTATAATTCAATAGGATTAAATACATTCACAATGTCATGCAACCATCGTACTACCCATTTCCAGAACATGTTCACCATCCCAAACATTAAGCAATAACCCCTTCCCCCCAGCCCTTGATAACCTCTTTATGTTCTGAAAAAGGTGGGCTATTTTAGTTGTTTCTGAAAGGAGTGCATTGTTCTTTCAAATTGTACATTGCTGCTGGTCCAGGTGCAGTGGTGTTTAAAACTAATTGATCACAACCAGTTACAGATTTCTTTGTTCCTTCTACACGCCCACTGCTTCACTTGACTAGCCTTAAAAAAAATAAAAATAAATTGCACGGCCGGTTGCGGTGGTTCACGCCTGTAATCCCAGCCCTTTGGGAGGCCGAGGCGGGCGGATCGCAAGGTCAGGAGATCGAGACCACAGTGAAACCCCGTCTCTACTAAAAATACAAAAAAAATTAGCCGGGCGCGGTGGCGGGCGCCTGTAGTCCCAGCTACTCAGGAGGCTGAGGCAGGAGAATGGCGGGAACCCGGGAGGCGGAGCTTGCAGTGAGCCGAGATCGCGCCACTGCACTCCAGCCTGGGCAACAGCGTGAGACTCCGTCTCAAAAAAAAATAAAAAAAAATAAAAAATAAAAAAAAAATAAAAATAAATTGCACAGCCGGTTGCGGTGGTTCACGCCTGTAATCCCAGCCCTTTGGGAGGCCGAGGCGGGGCAGATCACGAGGTCAGGAGTTTGAGACCAGCCTGGCCAGCATAGTGAAACACCATCTCTACTAAAAATACAAAAATTAGCCAGCTGTGGTGGCACGCGCCTGCAGTCTCAGCTACTTAGGAGGCTGAGGCGGGAGAATCACTTGAACTCGGGGGGCGGAGGCTGCAGTGAGCCAAGACCACACCATTGCACTCCAGCCTGGGTGACAGAGACTCCATCTCAAAATAAATAAATAAATACATTGCACATAGAAAACCACACAGAGAAGGAGGACACGTCTGAACGAAGAGATTTCTTTTTCTTTTTTCAGACGAAGTCTCGCTCTTGTCCCCTAGGCTGGAGTGCAATGGCGTGGTCTCAACTCTCTGCAACCTCCACCTCCCAGGTTCAAGCAATTCTCCTGTCTCAGCCTCCCAAGTAGCTGGGATTACAGGTGTCCGCCACTACACCCAGCCAATTTTGTATTTTAAGTAGAGACGGGGTTTCACCATGTTGGCCAGGCTGGTCTCGATCTCCTGACCTCGGGTGAGCCACCCTCGTTGGCATCCCAAGGTGCTAAGATTACAGGCGTGAGCCACCACACCCGGCCTGAACGAAGAGATTTCCTATAACCTCCTTTATTTGACCACTTTGTTCAAGGGAGATAAAGACAGAGCAGAGATTTGTCTTCCTGACTGTGTCTCCTCTTGGGCTCTCTGCACTTCTGTTGCTGCTACCTTCTCTCCTAAAATAACTCCCCACTGTCTTTCATCTGATTAAGACAATGCTAAAACTGGTTCTCAAGCTTTGGTGTTCATCAGAGTCACCTGCGGAGCTTGTTAAGCTCACAACTGTCCAGGCCCCACCCCTGGGAATTCTGACTCAGAAGGTCTGGGGTGGGGCTTGGACATCCAAGTCATTAACAAGCTCCCCAGATGATTCTGATCAGGCCAAAGTTTGAGAACCACTGCCTTTAAGATTCCCGCAGGCATCACCACTTTCGAAATACATGTCTGACTATTCCAGGTGAGTTAACTGCTCCCATAATGTGCTATGCAAATAAGGGAAGGTCTGAGTGCCCCCCAAAGTTTCCCCCAACCTGAGAGCAACAGTGGTAAGCTTAGAGGACCCAAAGATGTTGTTTCTGGAACCCAGAGTGTGGAGTCCAGAAACAGGTTAGGTTATGACAGAACAGGTTAAGGAAGGGACACTTCGGAAACAAGGACATGGAGTAGAGCCTAGAAATTTTCCCTGGTGCTTTACTCTTCAACAATGCTTACTAGGCAAAAAATAATCTAAGAGGTGTTTAGAGAAATTAGTTGCAGATGATACTGAAGAAGGTGGGCTGCTCTACTTAAAAATGCAATGGAGATTTAGCCCTCTGAGCAGTCACTGAAAAAGAATCTGGCTGGGCGTTGTGCTCATGCCTGTAATCCCAGCACTTTGGGAGGCCAAGATGGGAGGATTTCTTGTAAGCCAAGAATTCGAGACCAGCCTAGGCAACATAGCAAGATCCCTACCTCTACCAAAAAAAATTTTTTTTAATAAAGGAATCATCCTAAAGATGGGATTTTTTTTTAGGCCTGGTGCAGTGGTTCACGCCTGTAATCCCAGTACTTTGGGAGGCCAAGGCAGGCGGATCATGAGGTCAGGAGATAGAGACCATCCTGCCTAACACGGTGAAACCCCATCTCTACTAATAATACAAAACAAAAATTAGCTGGGCATGGTGGTGAGCGCCTGTAGTCCCAGCTACTCGGGAGGCTGAGGCAGGAGAATGGCGTGAACCTGGGAGGCAGAGCTTGCAGTGAGCTGAGATCGCCCCACTGCACTCTAGCCTGGGCGACAGAGCAAGACTGTCTCAAAAAAAAAAAAAAAAAAAAAAAGAAGGGTTATTTTTGGCTGGACATGGTGGCTCATGCCTGTAATCTCAGCACTTTGGGAGGCCGAGGTGGGTAAATCAGCTGAGGTCAGGAGTTCGAGACCAGCCTGGCCAACATGGTGAAACCCTGTCTCTACTAAAAATACAAAAATTAGCTGGACATGGTGATGTACTCCTGTAATCCAGCTACTCTGGAGGCTGAGGGGGGAGAATCGCTTGAACCTGGGAGGTGCAGGTTGCAGATCAGCACTCCACCCTGGATGACACAGCAAGATTCTGTCTCAAAAAAAAAAAAATGTGTCTTTGTTTTATTTATTTATTTTTGAGACAGAGTCTCACTCTGTCACTCAGGCTGGAGTGCAGTGGCACGATCTTGGCTCACTGCAACCTTCACCTCCTGGGTTCAAGCGATTCTCCTGCCTCAGCCTCCCTAGTAGCTGGGACTACAGGCACACGCCACCACGCCTGGCTAATTTTTGTATTTTTAGTAGAAATGGGGTTTCACATGTTGACCAGGCTGATCTCGATCTCCTCACCCCAAATAATCCTCCTGCCTCAGCCTCTCAAAGTGCTGGGATTACAGGCATAAGCCACTATGCCCAGCCAAGTTATTGTGTCTTTAGTAAGTATCTAGGTCTACGGGTTACTTAAGACAAACTTGCCCCTTCCCAGCTTTTAAATCTCAGTTAATTTCACGTATCCTCCTTGAGCCTCAGTTTTCTCATCTGTAAAATGTAGCTCACAATGTCTTACCCACTCAAATGTGTTGATGCAGTAAATGGAAAAGATGAATGTAAAAACCCCTTGTAAACTATAAATGGCTTTCATAAAGGTAATGTGAAGTGTTGATTACAAGGTATAATGTGATGGTGGTATTACCATATAATTATTAATATCAATCCTCCATTTGCCCCATTTTTTACTCATGTAAATCATTTAAGGAGTAGCCACTCTTGGATTTTTTTGGTCTCAAGATCTGTCTGTTCATTTGGGGGGGGGATTTTTTTTTCTTTTTTCTTTTTTTGAGATGAAGTTTCGCTGTTGTCGCCCAGGCTGGAGTGCAATGGCATGATCTCCACTCACTGCAATCTCCGCCTCCTGGATTCAAGCGATTCTCCAGCCTCAGCCTCCCAAGTAGCTGGGATTAGAGGCACGCCACCACCACGCCTGGCTAATTTTTGTATTTTTAGTAGAGACAGGGTTTCACCATGTTGGCCAGGCTGCTCTCAAACTCCTGATATCAGGTGATCTGCCTGCCTCAGTCTCCCAAAGTGCTGGGATTACAGGCGTGAGCCACCACGCCCGGCCTCTCCTTTTTTTTTTTCCTTTTGAGACAAGGTCTCGCTCTGTTGCCCGGGCTGGAATGCAGTAGTGCAATCATAGCTCGCTGCAGCCTCAACCTCCCAGACTCAAGTGATCCTCCTGTTACAGCCTCTACACATAGCTGGTACTACACGTGCTATGCCACCGCACCTGGCTGCTTTTTTATTTTTAATTTTTTGTAGAGACAAAGTCTCACTGTGTTGCCCAGACTGCTCTTAAATTCCTGGGCTTAAGCAAGTGATCCTCCCACCTCTGCCTCCCAAAATGTTGGGATTATTGGCATGAGCCACTGTGCTGGCCTTTTTTCCTGTTTTTGAAGATGCCGTGGCATTGATTCCCTCTCTTTGCAGTGAAGGTATGTTCACATTTTTATGAGACACCTTTTCTCTCTGGGCATTTTGCCATTTGTTCCTTCATAAACCCACATCCTCTCTTCTGACCTCCTCATCCCTCCACTTTAATCCTTCCTTTTCCTTTCCAGAGCTGAGCCCACCCTTGACCAGGTAGGTTCAAAAAGCAGTCCCAAAGCAGAGCCAAATGACAGCCCTGGTTTCACTTATTTTGGCTTATGAAACTGGAGCCCTCCTTGAGCAGAGGTGAGTTTGCTAAGCTCACCAATGTTTTCTGCCATTCAGAATGTCTGTCGTTTCCTCTAAGACAACACTGCGGCTGGGAGTGTCTGTTTATATGTGGTGCACACACAGCCACCCTGCGCTGGAATGAGCGACGGTCTTCCTTATCAGGTACAGCCAGGGGGTGCCTGTGAGGAACAGCTGTCCGACCCTGGCTGACTCACCAGTGTTGCAATCTGGGAAATGTATTCAGGGCCTGTTTATCTCTGCCCAGGGCAGGGCCAAGCTTGAGCCACGAAGCCTCCGATCTCAGGAGCAGCTTCTCCAGGGCAAGAAAACAAGTTTGGAGAGAATCTAATGCTTTCAGCAAGACACTCAGACGGAGTAAGATGAAACCGGTTATTGGGTGGAATGAGTAGCAGAGCCCAGGCCAGAAGCTGCTCTGTCTCTGAAGTTACCTGTTAACTCCAACAGCTCTGGAGCCAAAGTGAATTGATCCCTGTCCCCACCAAGTGTGAAAATCCCTGTAGAAAGCCCCCTAGTTTCATTTCGCTGCTTCTCAGTGGGAAAGTCGTTCATTTTGAGCTACGGCATTCTTGGCGTTTGGGATCACAGGTCCAGGCCCTTCTAGAAGGTAATCGTGTCAGTAGTTTCTTTGCTGCTGTGGAAATAAAAGCTTAAAACCCATTTCAAGTTATCTGCATGTAACTTTGTAACAGTTTGTCCCCAGAGAAGTAGTCAGAGTTCAGGAGCATGCAGCGTGATTCAGTTAGCCCAAGGAACTTAGAAGACTCCTTCCAGCCTAGGATTTACCTGTGATTGATATATAACTTGGGCAAGTAACTGAACCTTTATGCCTCAGTTTCCTCATCTATAAAACAGGATGATAGCAACTGTACTTCCTTTGCCTAGGTCAAATAGGATCAAATAGGAGATGATGCAACCTCTGATGTGCTAGTCATCTATAAAGTATTATCCGGTCCCCTGTACACACACACACACTCCCCAATGCCAAGCTTCAAGGAGGAAGCAAGGCTGAAAATTATTCACACCTACATTGAAAGCTCTCATTTGGGCCAGCTCCTCTGTTCAGAGCCTGCATGTTGTCAGTTGCAGCCTCCTGTCTTTTCTTCACTGCTTTCTCGTCTCACTGATCTGGAAATGCTGGAAGCCCCAGACTCAGTTCTCAGGTCTCTATCTACTCTTCTTTATCTACAGGTAATACTCTAAGTGACTTTACCCAACCTCAAAGCTTTAAATGCCATCTATACTTTGACTCCCTAATGTATATTCCTGACATGGGCCCTTGCCCCATGTTATTGTTTGAATGTCCCCTCTAAAACTCATGTTGAAATTTGCCAAGATGATGATATTTAAAGGTGGAACATTGGCTGGGTGCAGTGGCTCATGCGTGTAATCCCAATGCTTTGAGAGGCCAAGCAGAAGGATCGTTTGAGTCCAGACTGGGCAACATAGTGAGACTCTTGTCTCTATAAAAATGTTTTAAAAATTTGCCAGGCATGGTGGTGCATGCCAGTAGTCTCAGCTATTCGGTAGGCTGAGGTGGGAGGATCACTTGAGCCCAGGAATTGGAGGCTGCAGCAAGCTATGATCGAGCGAGTCACTGCACTCTAGCCTGGATGACAGAGTGACACCCGGAATCTTAAAGGTTTCACCTCTTTTCTTCTTTTTTTTTTTTTTTTTTTGAGAGGCAGTTTAGCTCTTGTTGCCCAAGCTGGAGTGCAATGGCGCCATCTCGGCTCACTGCAACCTCCACCTCCCAGGTTAAAGTGATTCACCTGCCTCAGCCTCCCGAGTAGCTAGGATTACAGACATTCGCCACCACATCTGGCTAATTTTTTGTGTGTATTTTTAGTAGAGACGAGGTTTCACCATGTTGGCCAGGCTGGTCTGAAACTCCTGACCTCAGGTGATGCACCCACCTCGGCCTCCCAAAGTGCTGGGATTGCAGGCGTGAACCACCGTGCCTGGCTTCTCTTTCATTATTTATTTATTTATTTATTTATTTATTTATTTATTTATTTTTGAGACAGAATTTCACTTTTGTTGCCCAGGCTGGAATGCAATGGCGCGATCTCGGCTCACCGCAACCTCTGCTTCCCGGGTTCAAGCGATTCTCCTGCCTCAGCCTCCCGAGTAGCTGGTATTACAGCAATGTGCCACCACACCCGGCTAATTTTGTATTTTTAGTAGAGATGGGTTTTTTCCATGTTGGTCAGGCTGGTCTCGAACTCCCGACCTCTGGGGATCCACCTGCCCCAGCCTCCCAAACTGCTGGGATTACAGGCATGAGCCACCACACCCGGTGACTATTTATTTTTTGAGACGGAGTTTTGCTTTTATTGCCCAGGCTGGAATGCAGTGACACGATCTCAATCTCAGCTCACAGAAACCTCTGCCTCCTGGGTTCAAGCAGTTCTCCTGCCTCAGCCTCACGAATAGCTGAGATTACAGGCATGTGCCACCACGCCCAGCTAATTTTGTGTTTTTAGTAGAGGCAGGGTTTCTCCATGTTGGTCAGACTGGTCTCAAACTCCCCACCTGAGGTGATCCACCTGCCTCAGCCTCCCAGAGTGCTGGGATTACAGATGTGAGCCACTGCACCCAGCTCTCTTTTCTTTTTTAAGAGGTGATTAGGTTGTGAGTGCTCTGTGTTCTTCTGTTATAGCAACAGAAAAAAGACTAAGACACCCCGAACTCAGAGGCATATACATAGCTGCCTGTGCGACATCTCATGTCCAAAAATAAATTTCTGATACCACCTCCTCACCTCTTCCTCACATACTTTTCCCCATCTCAGTCAATGACAACTATCAAGTTGAAATATATGAAATTGCCTTTTAAGGTTAAGAACTATCAAATATTGGTAATTTCATTTGGTTCAACCTAATACATTCTTCTAGCTGCTCAGGCCAAGGACCTTGAATTATAGTCCCCGACCCTTCTCATTCTCTAGCCCCTTCATCCAATTATCAGGAAATCCTGTTGGCCCTACCATCAAAATATATCCAGAATATTTTCCTCGCCTTCTCTATCAAGCCATCATCTCTTACATAGATTGCTATAATCACTTCCCAGTTGGCCTCACTTCATCAACCCCTGTATTCAACTCAGAAGCCAGTGAGCCTGACTATAAAGCAAATCTTGTCTCCCTACTGTTCAAAACCCTCCAAGCGCTTCCCAGTTCACATCATGTAAAAGCCAAAGCCATCACAGGATTCAAGGCCCTACAGGAGGGTCCTGTCCAATTCTGTACAGTTCTGTCACTCTCCGATTCTCTCACTCACTCCTTTCTACCCACACTGGTCTTTTTCTTTTTCTCTTTCTCTTTTTTCACATGTATATATATTTATTTATTTTATTATTATTATTATTATTATTGTTATTTTTGAGATGGAGTCTCGCTCTGTCGCCCAGACTGGAGTGCAGTGGTGCAGTCTCGGCTCACTGCGAGTTCCGCCTCCTGGGTTCATGCCATTCTCCTGCCTCAGCCTCCTAAGTAGCTGGGACTACAGGTGCCCACCACCACGCCTGGCTAGTTTTTTTGTATTTTTTAGTGGAGACGGGGTTTCACTGTGTTAGCCAGGATGGTCTTGATCTCCTGACCTCGTGATCCACCCACCTTGGCCTCCCAAAGTGTTGGGATTACAGGCGTGAGCCACCGTGCCCGGCCTTCACATGTATATGTATTTTAAGACTAGTCAGGTGAAGCAGTGGGGGTGGAGAAGCAACAGAGAAATCTGTAATCAATAGTGGTAAACACTGCACTCAGACCAGCCCACACTGGGTTTCTTGCTGTTCCTCAGATACACCAAGCATGCCCCGGCCTCAGAGCCTTTGCACTTTGCTACTTTCTCAGCCTAAAATATTCTTCCCCCAGATAAGCATATGGCCTACTCCCTAATGTCCTTTGGGTCTTTGCTGAAATGTCACCTTCTCAGTAGAGCCTTCCCTGAGCACCTTAGTTTTTAATTATTTAGAGATAGAGCCTTGCTCTGTCATCCAGGCTGGAGTGCTGTGGTGTGATTATGCCTCAGCCAGTCTCAACCTCCCAGGCTCAAGTGATCCTCCCACCTCAGGCCCCCAAGTAGCTGGGACTACAGGTGTGTGCCACCATACCTGGCTGACTTTTAAAAAAATTTTTTGGTAGACATAGGGTCTCGCTATATTGCCCAGGCTGGTCTTGAACTCCTTGGCTCAGGTGATCCTCCTACCTCAGACTCCCAAAGTGCTGGAATTATAGACATGAGCCGCTGCACCCAACTTATTTATTTACTTATTTTTGAGACAGAGTCTCACATTGTCAACCAGGATGGAGTGCAGTGGCACAGTCTTGACTCACTGCAACCTCAGTCTCCCAGGTTCAAGTGATTCTCATGTCTCACCCTTCTGAATAGCTGGGATTACAGGCACCTGCCACCATGGCTGGCTAATGTTTGTATTTTCAGTAGAGACGGGGTTTTACCATGTTGGCCAGGCTGGTCTATGAACTCCTGACCTCAGGTGATCCATTTGCCTCGGTCTCCCAAAGTGCTGGGATTACAAGCGTGAGCCACTGCGACCAGCCTATTTACTTATTAATTTTTTTTTTTTTTTTTTTTTTTTTTTTGAGACGGAGTCTCGCTCTGTCGCCCAGGCTGGAGTGTAGTGACATGACTGCCGCTCACTGCAACCCCTGCCTCCCGGGTTCAAGTGATTCTTCTGCCTTAGCCTCCGGAGTAGCTGGGACTACAGGCTCATGCCACCACGTCCGGCTAATTTTTGTAGTTTTTAGTAGAGGCGGGGTTTCACCATGTTGGCCAGGCTGGTATTGAACTCCTGACCTCAGGCAATCCGCCCACCTTAGCCTCCCAAAGTGCTAGGATTACAGGCGTGAGCCACCGCGCCCCACCATTTATTTATTTTTTAGAGACAGGTTCTCACTATTTTGCCCAGGCTGGCCTCAGATTTCTGAGCTCAAGCAATCCTCCCATCTCACCCTCCTGAGTATCTGGAATAATAGGCACAAACCACTGCGCCCAGTTTAAATTGCAGTACCAACTCTATCCCGGTACATCCTCTTCCTTTTTCTTTTGTTTTTCCTTACTACCATCTCATATACTGTATTTTACTCAAATAATGTATTTAATTCAGGATGTAAGCTGCATGAAGAGAGGGACCTTTGTCTAATTCACTGTTATATATCCAATGTCTAGAGTAGTATGTGGTACATAGTAAGTGTTCAAATAGTGAATGAATGAAATGAAGAAGGAAGACCAGCTGAAAAGGTAACACAAAATTAACAGCTGAAAGCAGCTCCTTGGAAGCTCACAAAGTTAATTCTTCCTAACGGTCTGTATAGAGTGGCAGGAAACCTCACATCCTGAGCACCTACTCTGAACCAGGAACTGTAGCAAGGTGCATTACTTACAACCAAACAACCTGGCAGGACAGGTTGCACAGCTGAAAAACCTTCGGTTCAAAGAAGTCATGTAAGCTGCCCAAGGTCACAGAGTCAGTAAATGGAAGCATCAGGATTCAAATCCAAGTCCCCAATGTCAAAGCACATGCCACTTGCAATCTGCCGTGCCACCTTGTTAATTCAGTCAGTGAAATTTGTAGGTGTTGGGAAACTTAATTTTACCTCCTTCGTGACCAGAAGTCGACTAGGCCACTCCTTTTTTTTTTTTTTTAACTTTTATTTTAGTTGCAGAGATACAGGTGCAGGTTTGTTATATAGGCAAACTGCATGTCACAGGGGGTGTAGTATACAGATAATTTCATTGCCCAGGATCTAGGCCATTCTAAACCACATTAATGTTCCTCTGAAAAGAAATGGTCTGTTCTCCAGAGTTCCCCCTCTCAGCAAATGGCACCATCATTCAATCAGCTGCCCAGACTAAGCCCTTGGAGTCTCCCTTGACTGTTTTTTTTTTTTTGTTTTTTGTTTTTTGTTTTTTAAAGAGTCTTGCTCTGTCACCCAGGCTGGAGTGCAGTGGCATGATCTTGGCTCACTGCAACCTCTGCCCCCCACCCTGGGCTCAAGCAATTCTCCTGCCTCAGCCTCCCAAGTAGCTGGGATTACAGGCGCCTGCCACTGTGCCTGGCTAATTTTTGTACTTTTAGTAGAGACAGGGTTTCACCATGTTAGCCAGGGTGGTCTTGAATTCCTGACCTCATGATTCACCTGCCTCGGCTTCCCAAAGTGCTGGGATTACAGGCGTGAGCCACCGCACCCGGCCTACTGTTTTATTCTTTATCATCCCCATACCCAGTCTATCAGCAAATTCCACAAGACCCCCCAACCCCGAACATATTTGCCAAACCTGAGCCCTTCTCCCTGTGTCCCACACCTAAAGTGAGACACCATCCTCTGTGCGATCCATTCTAACTGGCCTCTCTGCTCCCGCTGTTTGCCCATAGTGACTTCTCCCCTCACCCTACAGTCTGTTCCTTACCCAGCAGCCACCGAGACGTTTCTTTTTCTTTTCTTTTTTTTTTTTTTTTTTTTTTGAGACAGAGTTTCACGGTTGTCGTCCAGGCTGGAGTGCAGTGGTGCGATCTCAGCTCACTGAAACCTCTGCCTCCCAGGTTCAAGCAATTCTCCTGCCTCAGCCTCCCGACAGCTGGGATTACAGATGCCTGGCACCACGCCCATCTAATTTTTGTTTTTTTGGTAGAGACAGGGTTTCACCATGTTGGCCAGGTTGGTCTTGAGCTCCTGACCTCAGGTAATCCACCCGCCTTGGCCTCCCGAAGTGCTGGGATTATAGGCGTGAGCCACCACACCCGGCCTCTTTATCTATCTATCTATCTCTTTTTTTTTTTTTTTTTTTTTTTTTTTTTTTTTTTTTGAGACGGAGTCTCGCTCTGTCGCCCAGGCTGGAGTGCAGTGGCCGGATCTCAGCTCACTGCAAGCTCCACCTCCCGGGTTCACGCCATTCTCCTGGCTCAGCCTCCCGAGTAGCTGGGACTACAGGCGCCCGCCACCTCGCCCGGCTAGTTTTTTGTATTTTTTTAGTAGAGACGGGGTTTCACCGTGTTAGCCAGGATGGTCTCGATCTCCTGACCTCGTGATCCACCCGTCTCGGCCTCCCAAAGTGCTGGGATTACAGGCTTGAGCCACCGCGCCCGGCCTATCTATCTCTATCTATCTATCTATTTATCTATTTTTTTTTTGAGACAGAGTTTTGCTCTTGTTGCCCTGGCTGCCAGGCTGGAGTGCAATGGCGTGATCTCGGCTCACTGCAACCTCTGCGCGCCGGGTTCAAGCAATTCTCCTGCCTCAGCCTCCGTAGTAGCTGGGATTACAGGCGTGTGCCACCACGCCCGGCTAATTTTGTGTTTTTAGTAGAGACAGTGTTTCTCCATGTTGGTCAGGCTGGTCTCGAACTCCAGACCTCAGGTGATCCGCTGGCCTCAGCCTCCCAAAGTGCTGAAATTACAAACATGAGCCACCGTGCCTGGCCTAAGATGTTTTAAGTT